>NC_137876.1:32199934-32352434 GCF_963924005.1 Protomyctophum bolini
GTTAATATCATCAGACAGAGGGAGGAAAGGGTAGAAAACATCAGCTGAGCAGTGGGAGACCTAATAGACACGTCAGCAAAATAACACACAATGGTTCATTGTAAACATCCAGCTATGAAGTGACTACAATAAACTCATGTAGGCAAACCGCAGCCTTGTGTGGGAAGGCATTTTGACGGCTAAACTGTGAACAGTCCATGAGGAGATAGATTATGGTGGTATAAAATCTATACCTTAGTTGAGTTATTTGTGCAATGAAAAATAATTGGAGTACATTAAATGATGAGTAAAAGTAAGTTAAAGCCCTTGAGCCCTAAATGAGCTTGTAGGGGACATCTGAAAGACTGAGGGCATTAAAACAAATACAAATAATACTTTGATTGATCATTGATTAAGCTTCAGATAGCTCCTAAAACCGACCTAATAACATGCATATAACAGGTTCACGTGCCCATGTCCATCAGTGATCAGTCACGATAAAGGCCTGAGTCTTTGGATTCTTAAATCCATATAAATAACACCCATTGTGAGCCTTTTTTTAAAAGACAATTTAAACATTTAAAATAAACACATTTGCACAATTAGAGCCAATGTGGTCCCATGCAGTTACCTTTCCAGATGGAGTCTTTATTATTCATCATAGGTCCATAATAAATGTGCATTTTACTGTAACCGCACCTTCAGCTTTGAGGTAATGACAACATCCTTTGACGCGACTCCACATAAGCACTCGGCTACTGCAGTACCTTCGAACGACTCAAATATTTTCCTACTTCCTCAGTGTCCATATAAACCTCAAATCTGACCGTGAGGAACACTATAGCACTTGCATTTTTACTCTGGTAGCAACGGCACGAAAACGCGGCCATATTGATGATTTAACTCCCAATTTACCTTATTTCCGCAATGTGAATTGTGTGTCGTGATCCATTTCTGGATAACAAATACAGATAATTCTACATTCCGCTTTCTCAAATTATCTCTCTCCGAAGCTGGTCACCGAATAATTAAGAGGCATACTGGACAACTAGCCTTACCATGGGGAAGATCAAATCACGCAGGTTGCGTTAGACTGGAGAGCATCATCATCAGCATCAGATGAAGAGGATAAGTGGTCCAGGGTGAATAAGGAGGATATTTCCTCCATGATTCATCACTGCACAGTGCACACTCTCACCTTTGATGTATGCGCACGCTGGTCCGGCTGACGTTATTGCTGTCCGGGCGATGAGAAACGATCCGCACCATCCATCATCATCATCATCGCATTTCAAGTTCCTTTCCTGTTTCATTCGACTCGATCTTTGCAGAACTGCGGTTGTGTAGCAACGTAAAAATGTACGAGCGCCCCGCTCTGCTCAGCATCATCAACGACCCGACAGCAGAGGACAGCAAAGCAAAGCGCAAGCAGCCACGCGCACGGTACTGCCATGCGCGCACGAGCACACACACACACACACACACACACACACACACACACACACACACACACACACACACACACACACACACACACACCACACACACACACACAGGCTATCGGTGTAGTTACTGTAGTAGATCCCACAGGCCGAAGGGACTCTCTCTTTCTCTCTGGGTTGCGCTGGGCCTGTGATTGGTTATGTGGTTGTTAGGCAACCGCTGTTTTGGTCAATATCTGCGGTTTAAACGCAGCCCAGCTGAAAATAAATTAGGCTACTGTCTGTCGTTATTGTGTCCGCATAATAAATAGACTATATATGGCATGCTGTCCCATCTTAATTAATAGACCTACATCCATCAATTGTGAAACTGTCCACTTTTCCTTTCTTTTAATACATCATACGTGGTTGCCTGACAACTAACTATCCAATCACTGCACAACGGTCCGACTATGGGATCCAGATCCATACCATAATTCACGCATCATACGTGCACGCACGGCGCACTACAACTGCTATATGACGTCACTTATTTCGCAGCAGTGGTTCTCAAACTTTTTCATGTCAAGCCACTGAAGACAGTCAAGGATTGGAAATGTAATTAATTCTTTTTTAGTATTAGTATTGCAACAAGAATTCCCCATCTGAAAATATTTTGTACCAGGGACCCCAGGGACCCCCCCCCATGTTTAAAATGTTTCAAAATATATAGGTCTTCATTTTTCATATTTCTTTCAAGATCTTTCAAAAATTGAGGATCACGTGTCACAATGCTTTGTGAGCTTGCATGTAGTAACTGAATTTACAAATAGCAAATAGGCAATAGGCAAAACCGATTTTGATGCTTAACACATTTTGCTGCATGGGGACCACCCCTGGAACCCCCTCAAGAACCCATGGGAGTCCCCATTTGAGAACCACGTAGCCTACTGTTCTATAGCACTTTCAAATATAGAGGGTGACATTATACCTGGAAGTTATGCGGGAATGCCTACTGAGTGGCAAAAACCAAATTTCTGGCCTTGACAGCCCATACATTCGTAAAGTCGTATTTGATTGCATTAAATTACTTTAAACAACATTAAATTCACTTTGTCACTCACTTTGCCACTCACTTTATGCATGCGCATACCCTCTATGGCAGGGATACTCAAATAGATTTACCTGTGGGCCACATTACAAAAATGGCAAAAAATTACGACATTAATGATACTTGATAACTTCTCTCTTTCAATTTATTTATTTTCGCAAAATGTATCAAAGTACAATGTGCATGCACACAATATGTAAATAAATAAATGTGTTACATTTTCTTGCATAAACACAAAGAGCTGTTTCCATAACTGCACAAATTATTGCACATAACATGAGTAGCTGTTATAATAACATAATAACATAACATGAGTAGCTCTTTGCCTGCCTGCCTGTCTGTCTGTCTATGAGTAGTTATTTGTCTGTCTGTCAATGAGTAGCTGTCTTACTGTCTGCCTGTCTATGAGTAGCTGTCTGTCTGCCTGTCTGAGTAGCTGTCTGCCTGCCTGCCTAATTGTCCATGAGTAGCTGTCTGTCTGCCTGTCTATGAGTAGCTGTCTGCCTGCCTGCCTAATTGTCCATGAGTAGCTGTCTGTCTGCCTGTCTATGAGTAGCTGTCTGCCTTCCTGCCTGTCCAATTGTCCATGAGTAGCTGTCTGTCTGTCTATGAGTAGCTGTCTGCCTGCCTGCCCAATTGTCTATGAGTAGCTGTCTGTCTGTCTATGAGTAGCTGTCTGCCTTCCTGCCTGTCCAATTGTCCATGAGTAGCTGTCTGCCTGCCTGTCCAATTCTCCATGAGTAGCTGTCTGTCTGCCTGTCTATGAGTAGCTGTCTGACTGCCTGCCTGTCCAATTCTCCATGAGTAGCTGTCTGTCTGTCTGCCTGTCTATGAGTAGCTGTCTGCCTGCCTGCCAGCCAGCAAGTTGGTTAACAGAAAATAAATTGTTATGGCTGAGTAAAATAAAATACAATAAACACAATTTGCCTGAAAATAGATTACCCAGCTATGACCTTTTTCATGAAAAAAAATGAGTAGTGATATGGCTGACTGAGTAAAATAAAACAATCTACCTGAAAATAGATAGCTATAAGTGAAGAGCAATTTCCGCAATTTCCGCAATTACCATTTCCGCAATTTCCATTTCGGCAATTTCCTCAATTTCCATTTCCGCAATTTCCATTTCCACCATTTCCGCAATTTCCATTTCCGCATTTCCGCAATTTCCGCAATTTCCATTTCCGCAATTTCCGCAATTGCATTTTCCGCAATTTCCATTTCCATTTCCAACTATTAATGGCAGCTGGGTTTCATCATTCAAATAAAATAGAATTCTGTCCGTTTAGCTATAAAATTATGTCAGGGAATAGGGATACACAGTATATGTCTTTCATTTGCATTGCATCTCCCCCCCCCCCCCCCCCAAGCTTTTATTTTCGTTCGAGTAATAGTACAACTCTAATAGTATTACTTATAATAATGTAATTAAAGATAACTTCATTCAGATTTATTTATTTTTATTTCATTTTCCAGATTTTTTTTTTCTTCTTTTTTTTAGATTTTCATTGGTGGGCCAGTCATAATGGTCCCGCGGGCCTGATGTGGCCCGTGGGCCTGAGGTTGAGTATCACTGCTCTATGGCATTATACAATACATAAGCATGAAAACATATGCTGTATCCTGTTTTTTCCTGAGCTGATCACACTTAAAATGATACACATGGTCAAAATGTTTACTTCTGTGTTATTTATTTATAATAGCCTATATCTTTCGATAAAATGTTTACAAGTGCTGATTACTATATTACATTCACTGCATTTTAAAATGGAGACATTAAACGATGCAAAACAGCGAGAACGACAGACAGACATTCACCCCTCATGACAAACGTGAGCATTTAAAACATTTCTGATTGCCTGTGACACTTTTCCCAGTGAACTTTGTGTATTTGTGTACTTCTACACACACACACACACACACACACACACACACACACACACACACACACACACACACACACACACACACAACTAAAAGTCAATGATGAAAGAAGAGAGACAAATGGGTAATCGCTTTCTCAAGCCTCTCAAATATAAATATGTTAAGATGCAAGCTGCCCTGTGTGGTTGTGATTGTTTTTTTCTTTCTTTTTTTACAGTGCAATCCAGTCTGCAGCACAGACAGATCAGTAAATAAGCATTGTAATATCACATTATAAGACATTCAATCAAATTAGCCAAATTATAAGGCAAGGGTTTAATAAAATGTTACACATTTATACTACCAAATATCAGTTTTCATTTCAAATGTCCATCCTCAGTATTGGGGGAACCATTAGGATTCTACAGCTCCACCTTAAATGCATTCATAGCTGACATTATGCCTCGTTAAGAAACAAATTTGCTAGTAAATTGGGTGTGACTCTGGATAAATGCTTAAACTATTTTGGTAAAATATACTTGTTTTCATTAGGACCGTTTCCCTAAATAACATGATCACTACTGTTTTCACATAGGCCTACTAGTTTAAAACAGCAGCCAGTTTGAGGGCTACAAATATTATAGATAATCTTCCCTCTGGAAAAATAGACAGATTCATTCAAAAACCTGGGCCATAAAGAATTAGAATATTGGGCAATTAAATTCATAAAAGTAGTTAATCTATTCATGATGGTCTGTGCACTAAACAAAAATCACAGTATATTATTATAGTAAATACCCTGTTTATGTTTTGTTTTTTTCCCCTTAAATTAGCAAATAGATTTGTATATTAAAATATATTAATTAAAATATATTACTTTGATTAACTAGTCAAAATGAAAAACAACATCTGATTATTTTGTCTGCTTAAGGTGACTGGCATATTACCATTAAAATAATTGCTATAAAATGTAGGCCTAGGTTGCACCTCGTGAGATTTCAAAATATTATTAATAATTCTTTGATTTGCCATCAGCATGGACAAACACTCTGCCTTGCTGTGTAATATTGTACCTCCATGATCTCGTATAGCTGAACTGTGCAATAATTAATTGTTCCATGATGTAGCTCTTGCCATTTTATCAAAACTTGCCGTTATTCTCTTTTCCACTGTATAAATCCTTTTGTCATATAAGATGGATATGCTCAAGCAAGCTGTGCAGTGCAACATGAAGAAAATTAAGGTCTAAATCTAGGCAAATCTGAGCAAATATTTACATAGAAAATAAACAAACAAGCCTGCAAGAGCGATTATCTTCATTTTCTTCCTTTCCCTCGAGTGTTCTTTTTTTTCCATTTGTCATTTTCTACCGTTTGTAACGGATAACATTTACTCTAGCTTTACAAACAGATAACAGATGAGAGTATACAGTACACATCATAGACAGCATATCTACACGTCTAGGCTTTTTTGAGGAGGCAATAAGCGCTCACACAGTAGAAACCAACTTAGAACATGACCGTGGCCAGAAACATCTAAACTTGCTCTCTTCCTCCTGTTTTCTTTTCTTTTTTTCATGACAAAATTTATTTTACATCATATGTGAGTGTTAAGTGCTGTACATTATTACTATGGTATATGTATGTAGGTGATTTTTCAAGTGCTTTCCCCTGTAACTGTTAGTAAAAACAAGGTGATGTGCAATCCTCATAACATAATTTTTTATAAAGTATCATTCAAAATTATATATATTTTAAATAATATCTCTTTTTAAAAGTATAGAATTTTTCTAGTTCTGAAATCTGAGTGTGTTCAGTACTAAATGTACAGTTTTATATAAAATAGTTACTTTTAAGTTGCACGTTCCCTGCCACTTGTACATACAGTAGATTCCAAATAGGAGATACTGTACAACCAATGATTATCATTAACGCCCTTTTTGTCTTTGAACAATCCCAACTTAGGCCCCACAATAAAGTGTCAGTCTAAAACACAACACAGTCATTATATTCTACAAAAATAGCAACATTCATTTTCCCTCCTTTTTAAAAACTACAAACATAAAAAAATATAGCACACTAATCCTATCTGAGTGCAAAAAATTGCCAGATTTGACATTTGTCACATATCTGAAAGACTACCGATTTGCATCAAACTGATCAACATTACTACCAAAATTGCACGAAACAAACCACTTTTCTCAGCTGTTGGGGGAACATAAGAACATCCAGTGTGAATTCCTGCCTTACTGATAGCAACCACATGCTGGTGTACGGCTACTGTCCCTCGCGCTTGGTAACCAATGTTTATCAATCAATCCTGAATGACGCATTTACTTTGTGCACGGATGCAATACAAACCAAACAGACCACGATAACCCACTATTATTATTACTTTCCTATCATCGTACCACTAAACACGAGACACAAAGTTTAGAGGGTCCGATGCAGTCATCATGGCAGAAAGCTCCGCACCCCTTGCACATGATCATCGCCTTTAGCCGGCAGTAGCATTTAGATTGGACATCCTCTATGCCGGAGCCCTCCATGAATGACTGTTCCGGTGATGGCTCCCCCTGGTTACTGTGGTCTAACGAGTGACCTGCAGGTATGGTAGTAACAGTCACTGAGAAGGACATCACGCTCCCGTGGACACCACCGTCACTAGCCCCTGACAGTGAGGCAGAGGAGGCAGTGGTGCTGTGGTTCAAAGTGTGAGGTACTGACATGCTGATAGTGCCACCGTAGCACGGACCTACAGCAGGCTCCTGATTATCGAGCGTCCTCTGCGTTTGAAATACGGGCCGGCGCTGGTGACTGGGGTCCATTGCTATGTGGGGCGATACAAGATATGGCTGGGAATTCCCTTGATTACTATTGCTGGTTTCGAGGTGCCTCCGCTGGAACTGAGGAAAGGGACCGGCATCTTTGGCTCTTATACTGTCGCTGTTATCTACATCGGCAGCACCATCCTCTGAAACGCAGCATACTGGCAGAGGCTCAGTCTTTACTCTAGAACACTGCGGAAAGCTTTCTGATTCATCTGACTTTGTTGCAGAGTATCCATGCTGCTCCATATTTACCCCAAAAGGAGGAGACAGACGTTTCCTGTCTGGCTCCTCATCATGGGGTCCTCCCTCCTCTCCTTCTGCGTCTTCTCTCTTCAAGTTGGTCACAGTGGTGTTTGGAATGACAGACTGGTGCAACCTCTTGCTGCTCTCTGACCCTCGGCCATATGTAGACACATTGAGGAGGTAATGTCCCATCATAGCAGGTCTGGCTATCCCCTTACGGCCCAGAACGCCGACAAAGAACCTAGGCCTGTTCTCTCGTTCCTCCACATGCCCCAGTTGGTTGACCGTGTACTGGATGGGCTGTGGAGGCACAATGACTCCATAAGGCTGGCTCTGTTGGGCTTTCCTCTGCATCAGAGCCTGTAGTATCTGATCCTGGGTCTCCTTATCAGGCAGTTCTCTTTGATGTCGCACATAGTCTTGGAAAACAGTGGATCGTCCTATTACTGAGGGCTGGTGAGAGACCTGCTTTTCCGATTTGTGGTCCCCTCCGGTGGTTGCATGCAATGTCTTTCCCTTATTACTAGATGGTAAGCCTGTTACCTTGACCTCCATCTTAGCCAATGGCTTTGGAAGGATCTGCTCCAGGGGAACCTCTTTGCCCTGCAGTAGCTGAGTGACAAGTGGGTTATTTGCAGGGATACAGTAGCTGGACCTTATGATTGATCCAGTGGATAAAGGGATATCTGGTCCCTTAACACCACACACAGAAAAGGGACCTGGTTGGACTGATGATGATTCTATAGCCTTTTGAACATTCTGGAGCCCTACATTTAAAGGACCAACTACTTGACCTTTCTGTTTTTCATCCTCAGTCCTGCGGAAGGTAGAGGCTTGAGACTGAACCTCTGAGTGGGGAAGAGGTGTGATCGTCTGATTGCTGTTGGCTGGTAACCGAGTGCATGACTCTAATGATGTTGGGCTGGGGCTCAGCGATGATTGTCCCTGCTCACTACTGCCTCCCCCTGGCCCAGGGCCTGGTACTGCACCTTTGCATCCGAATGTCCCAGCAGCTGCAGCCGCTGCTGCTCTCTGTGCTCGGGCAAGCTGAGCTTTGGCTTTGATGTCGGCGAGAGTACGGGCACCGGTGCGGCCAGGGCTGCTGAGGGGAGTGGGGAGTGGCGTCCTTGGCGAGACTGGACTTGGCGACAATGGGATGGGAAGAATTCGTGACACTGGAATCTACAGTTGGGAAAAGACAAATCATTTTATGAGCACATATCAATGAGAGTAAACACATCATACATGCATAATAATAACACATTATAATAACTTAATACCTAACCTTTTCTACTTGCTATCTGAAGAAGGCGGTCGCTTCTATGATGCAAGAAAGATGTATTTGGCGCTGCACTGCGGCGACATGGACTAGGGCTACGCTTGCATGCGGGCCCTTTGTCTAAGACAAATTTCTTCCTCGGGAGACTAATAAAGTATACAATATACAATAAGACATTTCAATTGAGTAATATTTGTCTACCTTAAGTGGTGGAACTTTCTGGTTCGTTGTTGCAGTGGGTGTGGCAGGGCTTGGCATGGATGACGCTGAAGGAGACACAGAGGAAACCGAGGACACTGAAGAAACAGAGGACAAACGGGGCCTCTTCTCAGGTGTCAGTTCAATCTCCAAGTCGCTGGAAGATTTCCTTTTCAGTGGCTCTGCAGGGCCGGTGGCCACCAGGGTAATTGA
Organism: Protomyctophum bolini; assembly: GCF_963924005.1. NCBI lineage: Eukaryota > Metazoa > Chordata > Actinopteri > Myctophiformes > Myctophidae > Protomyctophum > Protomyctophum bolini. The sequence continues at coordinate 32,209,069 of NC_137876.1, forward strand.
TGAAGACTCTTCACTCTCCTGCCGGTTAGGCTGATCCACAGATCCTGGCAGGTCTTCCTTTGACTCACAAGTGGCCGTTGGTGGCACGATTTCCTTTACGGGAGACTGAGGGAGATCCTCCTCCCCTTTCACGCCCTCTTTGTGGTCCTTTACCTGCGGAATGACTTCTTCTGCATCCACAACGGCAGGTCTCTCCACAGTGAGGGCTGTCACTGCGGGTGCTGGCACTAGACCAGGTCCGGGTGCTGGCACTAGACCAGGTCCAGGTGCTGGCACTAGACCAGGTCCAGGTGCTGGCACTAGACCAGGTCCAGGTGCTGGAACTGGACCAGGTCCGGGTGCTGGCACTAGTCCAGGTCCGGGTGCTGGCACTAGTCCAGGTCCAGGTGCTGGCACTAGACCAGGTCCAGGTGCTGGAACTAGACCAGGTCCGGGTGCTGGAACTAGACCAGGTCCGGGTGCTGGCACTAGTCCAGGTCCAGGTGCTGGCACTAGACCAGGTCCAGGTGCTGGAACTAGACCAGGTCCGGGTGCTGGCACTAGTCCAGGTCCGGGTGCTGGCACTAGTCCAGGTCCGGGTGCTGGAACTGGACCAGGTCCGGGTGCTGGCACTAGACCAGGTCCGGGTGCTGGAACTAGACCAGGTCCAGGTGCTGGCACTAGACCAGGTCCAGGTGCTGGAACTAGACCAGGTCCGGGTGCTGGAACTGGACCAGGTCCGGGTGCTGGAACTGGACCAGGTCCGGGTGCTGGCACTAGACCAGGTCCGGGTGCTGGAACTAGACCAGGTCCGGGTGCTGGAACTGGACCAGGTCCAGGTGCCACGGATCTGGACAGCCTTCGATCCCCAATGAGCTGAGATCGCCGTGTCTTCATGGGCTCCATAGTGGTGGGGGAAGGCTGTGGCTTTGGGGGCTCCTGTGATAGTGACGATGCTGACTTCATGTCTCTACTGGAAGCAGCAGCAGACTGTCTGCTATCCTTTGTGTCCTTGGGATTCTCCAGTGCTTGAGCAGCAGGTCCTGTATGACGGGCAGGAGACTGGGCCCTGGCAGGTCCTTGATTCAGATCAGCCTCCGTCAGCTCTTTAGATTCCTCATAGCTGAGCCCAGAACTACACACCAGAGAATGGGGAGGGGGAAGGAGTGTTAAAAGAGACAAAGGAATTCAATCAGTAAAAATGGTCAACAAATCACCGCTTTCTGTTCCAAGCAGGAACACAGTGACAGAAACAATTCTCTGGAAAGCAGAGAAGAAAATGCTATTTACTCGTGGGACATTTTCATTTAGAATACATTTCTTTCTCAAACATTGGATGTCTGTGTTAAATATGATTTTTTTACTTTTATTTTATATTTATTTATTCATGTTTTATTATTGTTCATGTTTTTGTGGGCACATTTTCAGTTTCAGTTGATGCTCACTAATACATTATTGGATGAATTAGTTATGGTGTAAATATGTAAATAGAATTATGTCAAAATCTGACAACAAGATCCATAAAACAGTATTTGTAGACTAGACATACTCGGGGACCACACAAGTTGGGACTGATAAGTCATGAACGATACAAGTTGGGAATGCATACTCCACCGGTTATGAAATACCCATTGTACCTGTGGGTAGTCGCTGTACCCGTTGCTAAAGTACCCACTCTAATATCTGTTACAACAGTACAAATAATGTTAGATATTACAATCAATGTATATTATTTACGGCATATATAGGCACTGGCCTACTTGGGAATGATACATGAGAATGCATGCCCCACCTATTTATTAAATTCCTGTTGTCAGGAAGTTGTCACTTGTTGTGAGAGTACCCATTGTGAGAGTACCTAGAGTGGTACCCACTACCATATGAAATAATGAGATAGAAGGATCCGTGAAGTCGTGAATAACTGCTGACGTTGTGTTGATGACATACATAAATGGGAGACATACGAACCCGCAGACAGACACATACAGAGATTTAGTGCGTTGCTTTGTAAAATAATGGACTTCTATTTGTGCACGCTACGACTATTGATGCCACGTGTCACAAAGCTCGGCCCATGATCTGTGAAGACGATGGGTTGGGTGACTGGGTGATGTGTAAAGCCCTGCACACACCGTCTGTGAACGCTGCGCGTCAAAACAGCTGCCTCCGTTATTTTCAATGAACCTATCGCACACCGGCAGCGTCCGGCGCTCGCTGACGCCTCGCCTGACGCGCCGATACACCACTGTTCTATTTTCCAGGCGTTGCCGTGCCGTGTCGCTGCGCACCCGGTGTGTGTAGGGCTTATGAGTGACTTACTTTTCACCATAGTAGTTCTCAAAGAAGGCTTCTTTCCAGTGCTCCACTTTCTTCTCCTTTTCAATTTCTTGTCGCATTCTTAGCTGTAACTCTGGAGTGAACTCACCTGAAAAAACAAAGAGAAAATGTTTTACATTATACGTGCTGTTTCCACATCCCCATCTCGTGCGGGGTTCTTATAATGGACTTAATAATGTAGTAGTGTTTTCATGGATGCAGTCACACTGACCCTCAGCCAGCCTCTCCTTCCAAGACTGTGCAGCCGATGTGAAGAACTCGTTGTTCAGGGCTGAGCCGGTGACCTTGAGGAGACCATCCATACATGCCTGGGGAGAAGAGGGGGTGGCCTGTATTAGGGTGTGTGAGATGGTTTGCCTTTAGAACCTTATCAGCCCTATTCTGGGGCCTGAGAAGGTAAATAGGCAAATATTCTGTAAAAATGGGTGACCATTCAGCGAAAATAGAAGATCTACAAGCTCACACCATGTCATGTTGTGAACTTGTAGATCAGCTGGTTTGGGGAAGATATTTGGTGTAGAGGGAAAAGGGGGGGGGGTGCAGACCACTGCAAGACCATGGTCCATAGTATAGTTTGTTTGGTGCCAGACTGAAATCTCAAATTTTGTAAATAATGCAATACATGTCTCCCTGGTATTCTCTTCAAATTCGGTGACAGATCTTATCTATCTATAAATGCACCACATCTCTGTCTGTCTGTATGTGTGTACGGCTGTATGTGTGTACGGCTGTAATGCACATAACTCGAGAAACGTTCGTCCCATCAACTTCAAATTACACATCCCCACACGGCTGTAGTGCATGTAACTCGAGAACCGTTCCCCCACCGACTTCAAATTCGACACACACATTCCACACCCCCACAGGGAGTGCAGTGCCCAGTGTCGAGTCGGTCGGACCCACGGTTGTCCAGAACCGCCACAAAAGGCCCGGGCTCTGCACCTGATAACCCCTATATCTCCATATATGGAGCTGGCCTGTTCATGACATCTGCATAGACTCCATATTTGGGTATGCCTGACAAAGAACTCCATATAAGGGCATAAAAGGGACACGGATATAATAACTGGGTGGAGCATGCATTTCCAACTTGCATCGTTCCAAGTAGGCCAGTGGCAATGGGCACCGCTCTACTTATTTAAAAGAGCAACAAGGTTGCAGAAATGTTGGATCCACCTGATGGTCAACCTCGGGTAGAAGTTTGAGCAGCCTCTGTTGACATTCTGTGGGCAGGACAGAGAAGGTATGCTTGTTGATGATCGCACGCAGGTTGGTGTTGACTAAGATGGAGTCTGGAGTTTCCACATCTATTTCACACTTGTTACGTTTCAGCTGCCCTGGAAAACAAACCAAGGAAGGGATATAAACATTATATATATAAGCGTGCGTGCGTGCGTGCGTGCGTGCATGCGTGCGTGCGTGTGTCCGTCTGTCCGTCACCAGCTAATCTCCGCCACCGTTGGCCCGATCCATGCCAAACTGTGCACACACACTCCCTGGATGCCTACGACGAACCTCTGCCCCAAGTATTCCTCAACGGCCTGTTATAGCGCCACCAAGAGGCCGATTTAGGCAAAACACATTTCTGTAGCTTACTCGTACACATTTTATCCATACATCACACAATTCGGTATACACTATCTCCATAGTCATGTGATCAACACGGATCTGCACCATTTCCCATCTTCCATCCTGATTGGCTAAGATTGGCTTCCAAAGCTCACATGATTGGTCCGTTTCGAACAAAATGCCACAAATCACAAACACAGTGTGCAATTTCCGTGAAATTATACACGCACATTTCCACTAGGCTGAGGACGACATGCCACAATTTCCCCCCCCAAATCAGCCTCCACCAGGCCAAAGGCATGGGGAGAGAGTATGTTTTGCACTCCGTCCATCCGTGTGTGTTTGTGCATGTGTCTGTCTGTCTGTCTGTCCGTTGTTCCTTCCGTCCGTCCGTTACCAGCTAATCTCCGGCACCGTTAACCCGGTCGATGCCACATTTTGCACACACACTCCCTAGATGCCAACGATGAACCTCTGCCCCAAATTTTCCAGAATGGCCTGTTATAGTGCCACCAGGAGGCAGACTTTTGAAAAACACATATTTTGTCCAAAAATCCCGCAAATCGTTACACACTATCTCTATAGTCATGTATTCAAGACGTATCTGTCCGATTTTTCAGATTCCATCCTAATTGGCTAACATTGGCTTTCAAAGTTTGCAGGATTGGCCCGTTTTGAACAAAAACCCTCAAATCATGAACGGAGCGTGCAATTTACGTGAAATCTTTCACAGACTTTCCTACTAGGCTGAGGAATATATCCCACCCTTTTCACATTGGCCTGTTATAGCACCATCAACAGGTGGATTTTTGCAGAACACATTTTTGGAACAAAATGCCTCAAATCATCCAATTGCCATCCATGCATAAGAAGAAATGGCACCCTTTTCACATTGGCCTATTATAGCGCCACCAGGGGCACTTTTTCTAGTTTCCGATGGGTTCCCAGAATGTCGATTAATTGACACAAACCTTTCATGTTTGAGACATGACATGACAAGTGTTTTCATACTGGATACTGGAATACTGGAATTTAATATAACTGCCTGACATTTGTACTCACGTGCATTGAGACGACTGGACCTCTGGGCTATCTTCCTGGTTGCAGCCGTGTGGCATGGTTCTGTTTTGACAGAGGAAGAGGAACTGGAGGACGAGTTCTGAGGGCTGGCAGGACAGCGATCTGACTGTTTCAGTTCCCATAGTGATGCTGCCAATCATAAAAGTTTTTTAATGATGAAACACTACATCAGGGATACTCAAATAGATTTACCTGTGGGCCACATAACAAAAATGGCAAGGGGCCAGGGGCCAGTAGATAAAATTACGACATTAATGATACTTGATAACTTCTCTCTTTCAATTGCTTTATTTTCGCAAAATGTATCAAAGTACAATGTGCATGCACACAATATGTAAATAAATAAATGTGTTACATTTTCTTGCATAAACACAAAGAGCTGTTTCCATAACTGCACAAATTATTGCACATAACATGAGTAGCTGTTATAATAACATAACATGAGTAGCTCTTTGCCTGCCTGCCTGTCTGTCTGTCCATGAGTAGTTATTTGTCTGTCTGTCAATGAGTAGCTGTCTTACTGTCTGCCTGTCTATGAGTAGCTGTCTGCCTGCCTGTCTATGAGTAGCTGTCTGTCTGCCTGTCTGAGTAGCTGTCTGCCTGCCTGCCTAATTGTCCATGAGTAGCTGTCTGTCTGCCTGTCTATGAGTAGCTGTCTGCCCGCCTGCCTATTTGTCCATGAGTAGCTGTCTGTCTGCCTGTCTATGAGTAGCTGTCTGCCTTCCTGCCTGTCCAATTGTCCATGAGTAGCTGTCTGTCTGTCTATGAGTAGCTGTCTGCCTGCCTGCCCAATTGTCTATGAGTAGCTGTCTGTCTGTCTATGAGTAGCTGCCTGCCTTCCTGCCTGTTCAATTGTCCATGAGTAGCTGTCTGTCTGTCTATGAGTAGCTGTCTGCCTTCCTGCCTGTCCAATTGTCCATGAGTAGCTGTCTGCCTGCCTGTCCAATTCTCCATGAGTAGCTGTCTGTCTGCCTGTCTATGAGTAGCTGTCTGACTGCCTGCCTGTCCAATTCTCCATGAGTAGCTGTCTGTCTGTCTGCCTGTCTATGAGTAGCTGTCTGCCTGCCTGCCAGCCAGCAAGTTGGTTAACAGAAAATAAATTGTTATGGCTGAGTAAAATAAAATACAATAAACACAATTTGCCTGAAAATAGATTACCCAGCTATGACCTTTTTCATGAAAAAAATGAGTAGTGATATGGCTGACTGAGTAAAATAAAACAATCTACCTGAAAATAGATAGCTATAAGTGAAGAGCAATTTCCGCAATTACAATTTCCGCAATTTCCATTTCCGCACCCCCCCCCAAGCTTTTATTTTCGTTCGAGTAATAGTACAACTCTAATAGTATTACTTATAATAATGTAATTAAAGATAACTTCATTCAGATTTATTTCTTTTTATTTCATTTTCCAGATTTATTTTTCTTCTTTTTTTTAGATTTTCATTGGTGGGCCAGTCATAATGGTCCCGCGGGCCTGATGTGGCCCGCGGGCCTGAGGTTGAGTATCACTGCACTACATTGCCAAGCTAAACTAAATATGCTGGGTGTGTTGGGGCTGGTTTAAACTTAAATATTTACCACTTACTAGTCTTTGTAGTAATGTTTTCAGTCATATCTTTGACCGTCTTCAGGAGTAGTCTGGGGCTGGAGGTAGTAGCCATTCCACCCTGCCTACGCTGGTTCCTCTGTTGCTGCTGCTTCAAGGCCTAAAACAAGCAAAAGAAAAAAAGACAATGACAAAAGCACAAAGTGATACGAAAGCACAATGATAAGAAATGTTCAAAACAAGTCTGTGTGAAAATGACAGCTACTCTTTCAGTCTGTTGCTGTGGATAAGAATGTATTCTTAGTCTGCTTGCCTGCCTACCCGTTTAAAATGGTGTTCCAATGAAATGTGTTGCATAACTTGTGATCACAAATTATGATATAAAGATAACCAACAGATTCCAGAACGATTGATGCTTTTCAAGTGTAAGAAATGACTAATAACAAATAAATACAAAAAAGGGGTGGGGGCATAATACGTCTCCACAATACCTCACATTTTAGCCAAATCTTCATCTTCAATGGCCTAATAAACCAAAGCAATTGGTCTTTAGCTGAAAATTTCCACAAGAGTGCAGATGGAGTGAATTACAATCTGTGCAATCAAGTGAAATCTAATTACATGCAACACAAAAGGCATGAGGCAGCCAATAGGAAAGTGTTGAAGGGGTGGATTATGAGAACATTAATAAAACCAGCTATAAGCACTTTTTCCCCTGACACCTCATTGTTTTTAAATAACCAGCACAAGATGTCTAAGGTCACATTCTCACCAGAGAGCTTTGCTGCGATTAAAACGCATCCTGCTGCGCATTGTCAGAAAGTGCGCTTCGTTTGGCAGGTGTGAAGGCTCATTCGAATCCTAATGCGCAGCAAAGAACCGCATTTTACTCCGAGCAAAAACGGGGGTTTCGCTTCGCTTCCAATCGCACTTGATTACGATTCGGTGCAGGTGTGAATGCAATTCGCAGTAAATAAAGGAAATGAAGCAAACAACGTGGCGGGTGAGGAGCTAGTGAACACAGTTGGAGACGGAGAAGGCATATTTTACGCAGTGCAAAGATGTCCCGTTACCGTGGATAGACGTGGTCGAATGAGGAGAGTGGAGACTGAAGCCCTGATCGAAATGAGGACGAGTACATTAATCAATTGCTTAAGAAAACACAAACACTGCAGTGCAGTGTAATAGTATTATAGCCTACAGAATATTCTGTCTGTCTGTGCGTGCCGTAAACATGGAGTGCTGTCACTGTGTGGGGACTAGTGGGGGGTAGGAACTTTCATCTCGATAAACTTGTAAACATTTTGCGCTGCTGTCTGTGTTATATCAGTGCGGCTCAGCACTGTGCCTCCATGCCTTTTAATACTCTATGCTCCATGCCCAAAAGAACAGTGCGTGGCTGCGTGCTTATAGTGAGAGAGCGAGAGAGCGGGGGGGGGGGGGGGGGGGGCAGTCCCAGACGGCACGACACATAATGCACATTATGAGTATAATTTTATCACCATAGATTTATCATTTCACTGTGTAGGCTAGTTTATGAATGTAACACATTGATAAAGGTCCCCCCTGCTGCGTTTCCAATTGCTGCGGATCATGACAGTGTGAAGGCAAACCGTAGCCAATTAAATATGCAAGAATCCCATTTCTCCTCCCATACGCATTCGAGTCTACCGAAGTATTAGGTGAGAATGCGACCTAAGTAACACACTGGGAATTGAGCATAACAAGCATAACGAGTGCTGTGTGAAAACCTAGAACCAAATGTATGTGCTCACGCATTTGGTGAAAATGTACTGCAGCAAAGAACGTCAAATTTAAGGCAACCTTGTTTTGATATTCCAGATGAACAAGGATTACAGGGAAAAGAACAACTAATATAAATTGTGGCATGTTGCTATTCAAAACCATCCTTTTTCAGACCACAAAAAAAGACAATAGACTGTGTGCAAGATACCATAATGGTGCTGCAACAGTGCATTGTTAGTAATTGTAGAAAATAAAGACATATACCTGCTTCAGGGCTTTCTTGCTGTGTTTCTGAGAAGGAGAGATGAGCTTGCTGGCAGGGACAGAGGGTGACGAGCAGCGAGGCTGTGGAGACGAGGGCTGCGACTGCAGCTTGGAGGGGACTAAGAAAACAAAAAGCGCAAAGTAGATGTTACAAAATACACACCCTGAGGGAGCCTTATCACGCAGCACCATTGTTTTGATGAAAGTTAAAACCATTAAGATATAAAAATAGGCATATGGCATTACTATTCAAGAATAACTGATTATTAAAATCAAAATGGCCTAAAAGCCTCACGGCACAGAAGACTCGGGACAACTTCTCTGCTATTTCCTCATCTCTCACAGATGTGCAAAGTTTCCACATACCGTAGCAGAGCTGCTGTCTTTTAGGTGGTTCTCTTAGCATTTGACCTCTTGGCTCTTTGCATAGATTATCTCACAAATAAAAAGAGTCAAGAGTCATCCTCCCACCCTGTCTGTGCCAAGGTTATTCGCTCACCAGTTTCTAACATGCATAATGAGGAAGTGGTCACGGGTCAAAGTGAGAAAATACTGTTTCCTGTTTCAACACTAACAGTGTTCTAACAGTGCTGCTATACTTGGGCTAAAAGGTCTTCTACTGAAGCTCCTCTACAATCAAACAATAATCCCGTGCAGTTAAACTAAGTGGTTTGAAACAATATGCACAGCAGACACAAGAATAATAGAAGCCAAAGAACCTTGACGAATAACCACAAACTATGCTGTTGGCAATAAATAGATTACTTTTATTGACATAAAATATTATAGATTATATACCATATTAACTGTCTCCACGCCTTATGACGCCTCCCCCTTATATCAAAACATCTACGTGAATGAATACCGGTATGTCTATATCTTACATTGTATATAACCACTTCCCCAGTATAGCCAACTTGTGTCAGAGTACAGAGATCGACTACTATACAATCAAATACATTTGAAGAGATATGCCAGGGACCCCCATAAGAGAAGATTTCTATGGCTCTAGCAGTGATTTAATTTCAAGGACCCCCCGTTTGAAATGCATTAGTCTACGGACCCCCATTTAACTCAATGTCTGCCAAGGACTTAATTAACTGCTTTTTTATCAACTCCCACAGCGCCAACAACGCCATTAACGCCTTTTTAAAACGTCTATAACGTCGGGCAAAAAAAACCCTCTAGAGTTACAGACCCCCTGGAACTCCCTCAAGGACCCCTGGTCACTTTGGGAACCACTGGTCTATATAGACTCTATCCTCTCTCCACAACTACCATTATGGCAGGTGCGGAACCACCAGGGGGGAGGGGGGTGTAGTTTCCCCCCGGCCAGTGACTCCAGGGGGGGCGGGGCTGTCAGATGATCGATTGACGACCACACAGCGTTACACAGTCACTCATGACAGATACCCATTCAAAGCATTATCTCTCAGGGCGCTACAAATATATCTACACATCCTGTAAGTTCACTTAAGAAATAAAACTAGTGTTTACTAATCATTACAAGTATAGCTCTGTATAGTTCTGAACTTCTTGGCTTCTTGGCACTGTACCTCTGCGCCTCCACCTTCCCCTTCTGCCCTCTGGTGCAGTGGAATTGCTGTTGTATTCTGTGCTTCGGGAATCAGAGAGATTGTCGCTGCTGTCTTCAGAGCCTTCTTCAGACAGCTCTTTGGCCACATCTGAGACGTCCGTCTACAACAAATGGCAGGCATATATTAATTACCTGTATGTTACAGGTGTGTGTGTGTGTGTGTGTGTTGCGCACGTAAATATGTGCTTGTGTATGAAAAATGGTTGTTACTTATCTTTTAAGTGCTGTAATGACCATGCACTTACACCTTATTTAGCATTGTTGTGCCACCAGTCATTTTTAAGAGCACTTTATTAGTTTCTTCATTATTATTTTTGGAGGGCTGCCAAAGTGGCTGGTACAGAAGGCAAACTGACCAGCCACAACAGACAAAATGTACCACCCGTTGGCTGGTGTTTTATTCGTAGAGAATTTAATTGACTTCTGTGAAGAGCTGTTTACAGTTTACACTGTACACCAGGGGTGTCAAACTGGTGATCCGCGGGCCGCATGCGGGCCGCGACGTCGTCTTAGGGACGATTCAGTAGCACCGAAGAGCCGACTTTAGGACGGTACCCGCCCCCCCCCCGAACCTCAAATGACGTCAAATTGTAGGCTCTACAGAGCCGAACCGACTGGCTGGGTCTGAGCACTATGTGTGTGTGTGGCTGACTGGCTGGCTGGGTCTGAGCATACATAAACAGATAGATAGATTATAGCAGTGACTGACTGAGACATTGAGCGTGCGTGCGCAACTGGTTGTGGCCCCCATCAAGTGACCTTTTGACCAATGCGGCCCTCGCCCCAAGTTGAGTTCGACACCAACCAAGTCAGCTTCCTAGTATATGCAAATGTATCTGCCAATAAAGGTGTTTCTGATTCTGATTCAAAGCTGTCTAAAGGCCTGGACAGAGTCCGTTTTGTTCCTTGCGTGGGGGAGTCAAACGGACCCAAAAAACACAAGCTTATTTTATTCATAGATATATAGTCGCTTACATCGGTCTATTATAATCTTTAATGTGCAAGCATCTACTCGCCTACTAGATGGCAGCTGTGACATCTATAGACCTTGACATAGACCCCTGCAGTTGGTATATTTTATTACATGCGAATGCGATGCTCAAATATGTTTAGATTGTATAAACTGTACTGACGTGCCACTTTATTTTTTGTTATGAGTTGAGATGTAGTTAACTGTATATAATGAGTTTTACACTATATCATCAATCGAAGTAGGCTATATACCACTGCCGATCCACAAGCTCACACCACAACACTTGCAAGCTTGAAACTTGTTTATTCTAATTGAATTGACCCAGTTTTCCGTCTTTTGCTAGTGATGTAATCAATTAATCATTGCGTTCACACGGGCAGATTGCAGTCTACCATTCATTGTCAAAGGAAGCCGCTAGTGGATGATCATCAGCAATGGAAAACACGGTTTGTTGGTCACGTCTGTAAACAGTCAAATTGTCACCAAATGGAAGCATAGGATTAGGAGATACACACACACACTCTCTCCGCTGTAGTCCGTGGAGTTCTCATCTGAAAAGCAGGGCTGGACTGGGTTAAAGGGCTAACATTTGGCCCAAAAACATATTAAAACAATGGGGGCGGCCCATTCATTGGGCGGCCACTGTCCACTGGACATAACGTCAGTCCAGGCCTGATAATCACCGACGGGTTTGCAAAGCAGTGCTTCGAACGTCATGTTGTCCTGTTTAACTTTCAATGTGATATATCCATGCCGATCGTGTTTAGTGTTTACTCAATGTGCCGGCGGAAGTGTCGTTCTCTTTTAAGAGGGGTCGAGCAGAGGAGGAAAAGCCTTCTTGCTCTCTGCTGCCTCCAGGTGGGCCAGGGTGTCCTCGACGCAATGTAGGCAACGCAAGCAATATGGTTGCGTTGGCTCGGGATCAGATCTCAACCCGACGGAACGAGACAGATCACGTAACTGACGCGACGCAAGGTAGAGAGTCATCTCACCCTCCGTTGCGTATGTATACGTTCGACTCTGCAAAGCACTTTAGTGTCAGGCTAACCTTCAAGGTGTAGACTCCCATTCGGCCAGGAACTTTGTAGAATAATCCCTCCTCCCCACGGGAGTTTGTGTGTAGCATTGCATTGAGACATGCCAATGGGGAGGTTCCACTAGATCATAAAAGAGAAAGGCAAATTAAACATCTGTTTCACCGTTAAGAAAGACAGCTGCATGGGTGCTGTAAGGAAAGAAACCTGTTCTGGTATCTGGGTGGGAAAAGCTATCATGCATTAAGAGGAATGGGAAAACATCACTTCCAACTCAAATTCATATCTGTGTCACTGGAAGGCATTTGAGTTTTTTGCTAGATAAAGAATCAAATGCATAAACTTGGTTGATCTAAGCATTACAGAAATTCATTAATTAAGCCAAATGTATGCATTGTTGGCAAAAACATGTCATGTGACCTGTAGCTTGACAAGAATTAATAGTTATATTTTTCACTTTTTCAGTTAAAAAGTCATTTTGTAACTGAAAAGTAATTTCATGTTATGTCGCCTGGCACTTTTTCACTTAAGCATAAATTGAGCGTTAGACTGCCATGACATGCTGTAAAACTGTTGCATAAAAACAAATACAATTTAGATTTTCAGGCTGAGCAGTTGTATCTTTCCATAGGAAAACAAACACACAAAACATTATATGTTAATGTTTAATTATTGTGAACAATATTTCTTTATGATTGATAAGGAACACAATTACTCCTGCTACTTCACTGTTCACTATAAGGGTGCTTAGAGATATTGGCTAAAGTTGGCTAAAATTTGATTCAGTATTTTCTGATTTATTCAGTTCATTTAACATTTTTGACAGCTTATTTTTTATTAAATGCAATCACTAAAGGTCCAGAAGACGATGCAAATGTAACTTGCTTCTAGGTAGAAACCAATTTATTTTTATGCAACAGCTGAATTCAGATGTGTTTAGCAAATTTGAATAAAGGTTGGGCTCAGTCATGGTCTAGTTACACAACGAAACAAAACTGAACGAAAGACCTGTTATTGTTAATAACATGCACAAGATAAGACAAAATGGCATTGCAGTGAGTTGGTTAAAGGGTAAAGTTGGTGGGCAGGTGGGGGATGGGGTCTAGCTTTTATCTTACCTTCTGGATGAGAACAGTGACAATGAAACAAAAAGAAATTATATAATTAGAATTTGAGTGAAATAATCACCACTATGTAAGGAAATTACATGACATGAGAAAGGAGAAAGACGCACTGCTTCTTATGATGCTATGGACCCAGTATGAACAACATTTGCCATGATTAGACTACTGCCAGAAATAAAGGAACTAGAATTATTCTTTACCTAATTTCTTTAAGCCTTTCTCTTTGGATGACCTGCAGGATCTCTTTATGGCTCATGGGCGTGTTTGGATACTTCTCCAAAACCTGAAAGAATGAAACACTGTTTTTAAGGACCTCAAAATTACAATGATGCAAATACAGTTTGACTATGCTGTGCAGCATAAACTAATATAATTCTATGTAATACACACCTTTATGGAGTATTAGCTACAGTAGCTATATAAAACAAAATAATTTAAATATAACGTTTGTTAATAGCCTATGGGTTGCAACATGTCAGTTTTCAAAATCTGAGGAGTTATAAGTGCTGCATTAATGCGGCAGTACTATTTAGCTTTTTTAATGAATACATTTTATTCATTAAATAAAATAAAATGTGTCCAATCTGTATGGTAGAGTATGTTATGCAATATACAGTAACTACAATTGGGGTGGTTGTATTTTGTGTCCCTTCTATTGAGACATTTAGATCATGTCAAAGCAACAGTCATGTCTCACCTAGACACAGGATCTAACATTTTGACCTGATGATCAAGATTAGATTTATCCCCTGAACAAGCAGGGAGGCTCTATTAGCTTAATGGTAAAAATGTGCATTTGCGCAGGAAACCGGCCGGTTCAATCTGGGTCACAAGAGTAAAGTTAGTGCAACTTTAAATAATATTGACAGCTTGGAGCTGGGGAATCCACAGAAATCTAATCTTTGAGCTAACAGCGGTTTGAAATAACATCTGTGGTAATGAATTCCCTTGCCTCTGGGATCATTGCACAGTATTGAAAATGCCCACAATAACAAATAAGACACGTGCATACATGCTTCCTTAATGAATGAAGGTGTGCTTAAATACTGTTATATCATGACCCCCCCCCCCACCCCTTACTAAGAAGTTTGATAACGTGCACAGTATGATGAGTTTGATGAATTGAATACCCAGGCCAAGGCCACAATGGCAACAACAACCCATAATAAGGCTTGTTGCGTTATCCCTTTAACAATCATTGTAAAATCGTGCCACTGTACCGTTTACAAACTGTTGTTAAAGTATTCAATCAATCAAAATAAAACAAATGACCACATGATGCCACGCCACCGCAGAATCAATTTTTTTCACAAACTTGGACATTTCTGGCGTTAGTTTTATTGTCTATCTGACATCTGCAGACTGCATACGATCGTCAATAAGAAAACAGTCATCCAACCAAGCTGTATTGAAACTGCTGAAGGTTTTAAAGCATGGCCTAGAGAGGTAAACAATAATCTTAGTGTTTGTAATCACAAAAGCAACATAGTTACATGAATTTGTGTGATTATTAAATTATGTGTTTTATGTTATATCTTTATACGTTAGCATGTTGAGATTAGCTAGGTCAGCCAGAAGGTATAGGGGGTGCTAACTGGCTAGCTCCACAGCTAGCTTAGTTAGGGCGCAACACTTTGACGTGTTGTTTACTAAGGAGGATTTACTTTAGCTCACTTCAAAATGTGAGACATGTCTGTCACGCGCGCTAAACTGTGTTATAACACTATATGGACTATTAACACGCACGGGTTTGCCAGGTTTGGGTGCAAATACAAAAAGAAAACACTTTTGTTGGTCTTTAAGGCTGGATACAACACATTAGCTTTTTTTTAAAAGCTTAATATGGACGTCGCACGAGCGTGTCTCGCGACAAAAATGACGCGAAGACTCGCGTCTACACTTTTTTTCCTTCCCCCACCCCAGTGCCAGTTTGAATATTTTTTATCGAGCGACATGGTCGAGGAACGAACACTCGAACAGCCGTGACAGCGGTGGAACGTCCAGACCAGGAGGATCCCCGTCCACTCCAAATCCAATCCACACACAGGCCTCGTCGCCGTGGACGCAGCATTCAAACCTCATTGTATTCTTACTACGTCGTAGATTGGTGTTGCTCGCTCGCCGACAAGAGCGGATCTGCAAGCTCACAACGCGTCGTGTGAACTTGCAGGCCGGCACTTGTCGGCGAGCGACACCATCGTACGACAAGTCGGCGGCGGGTCATGAACTCATAAACACAGTTGTACAAGTGGGAGAGCTGTAAAGGATCACAAACACACGGGCCGATTAAAAAAACCCGGTACGAATACCGTCTTGGCTGCTTCTGCCCACGTCCTCCCCTTCTTTTTCTTCTGCCTCTCCCTCATCGTCGCCGTCTTGTGCGGAATATTTAGTGTTGAACGTGTCCGTTTCTGTTGAAATGTTGCTTTAGTTACCGCGTAAGCTCCTCTCCGTCTGCCATGTTGGACTTTACTGTAAAGAGCGTGTCATGTGACTCCGATAGAGACGTCATCTTACTGTATGGCTGCTGTCATTTCAAAGTCCTGAGTTTTCTCAATCTCATGTACAGTATGTAGGCTATGTATTTGTGGTATGTGCATGATCATCACATCATAGTCACACATGGTGACCGCCAAATATTATGACTTGGTAATTACGTAAAAAAAAAAATAAAAAAATAAGAGTCATATTCCATTCTTCAATCTGTTTATTCTGATGTGTAAAGCAAATGGATTTTGCACAATTTCACAACCTTAAGAAAAATAAGGCAGCTAATCAAGAAAGCATCACATTTATTCACAAAATGTTTTGCTCATACAACCTATAGCAACAGGGAGTGGCAGAAGCAACAATGAACAACCCATCATTACATTGATGCCATATCTAACGAGGGTTCACCATAATATACATCTTTCCCCTACATTTTAACTAGCACCCATTTTCCAATTTTTGGCATCATGACAGTGTAATTATCCAAAATACATTTTATGTGAATCTATTGTCAGCAGTAGGCCTACAGTGATTGCATCATTGGAATACATATGGATTCATCCTCACCACCCAAAATTGTATCTGTTTACTTTGCGCAATAATAGTGCTTTTTAATTAATGCAACATATTATTAGCATTATTTGAGTTGTGCTATTCCTAGATGAAACTGTATCAAGGCTTTTATTGGGTAGGCCCTAAAATGATGATGCCCTTGATCACAGGGAATTTTGGGTACTTCTGGTTTGTGGTTTCCTGCCTGATGACTACAAACCAGTGACTCACTACAACATGACATAAGTTATCGCTCCAGACCGGATCATAAACCTGAAAATGGTATGCCTCCAAGGCTAAGAAAAGCTGGTTTCAAATCTTGGGTGTACCATGTTACAATTGCAATCTTGGTGCCCTGCCCGGTGCTATGGCCCGTTTCGGTGCCTCCTTTGGACTGTTTTAAGGGTTGTGGGAGCGGGGGGGTTTGTCGCTTCACCAGCGCATTTCACTGTTTTCTTCAGCAGCCTTCGGCACTCTTGCAGCGATAGTTGAGTCTTCTTTCACTTTCTCCCCGTTGTTTAGTGCCCCCCCAAGGTTGGTGCCCTGTGCTGCAGCACCTAAAGCCTTTTAGGTGCAATCAGCTGCCACTGATTGCAATTACCTCTCTCCATCGGCAGACAACATAAAACTAATGGATTGTACAACACTGAGGATTTTACTGTGCATCTGGTAGGCTTAGTTACAAGAGCTCCACGGATCACTATGTTCTTCTGACAAGCTTCTAACTTCATTCTAGTATAGTGTTATAGCGTATACCCAAATTAAAGATGAGACGCTGAGTTCTCCTGCGACACCAGATACATGCTTACTGAATCCCATATCTTCACAAATTAATTTAAAATCAATACAAAAATGTACTAGATATTAAATCAGTTATTTTGTCCCTTTGGCTAATCAAGAACCACAAGCAGCACTTAGAACAGAGGCTAGCGGTGTGTGTTTGTGTATGCAAACTTAAGAGAATTCACACATGTCAAGGGCTCGTCTCACTGGCACCTTCCAGTGGATGATAGGCAACGGAGGATGGTCTCTGTCTTGGAGGCTGAGAGAGGCACTGGGATGATGAGGAGGATGTGATTTGTGGTGCTTGCGTTGCTTGATACCTGTAGTGTATAACGACAGAATAAGACTTTATTTAGTGACACTACACAAAATAAAGAAAAAGAATAATACACTGACACAGCATAATTATGGGTGCCAGTCATAGAGCTATAAAGGATAGAGACCGAACCGGAGCGTTAGCCCCGCCCCCTCTGATATTCATTTCAGTGGAAGTTGCTCAGTGGCGTTTTGAAGCACCCGGAAGATTGCCGGAAGTATAATTATAACTCAAAATGGCTCGATCGAGCGGAAGTTTAGCCTAGCCTAGCCCCTCAATGTTGAAGTCTGGGCATACGCACGTGACGTCATGAACGTCTGACCACCTCCATTAAAGTGCTGCAATTCCTCATTTCGCCAGTAGGTAGGCATCTTCAACGTTGGATAGCCTTACTGGGGGCTTGGTGCCAGTGGGTTATACCACATACTGTATCATATCTAGTATTCTACATTGTGCCTCCACTTAGTTTGCACTTTACAATGTTACACTTAACGTGTCTTTTGTTTCAAAACATGATTAATGTACTGTAGCTAACAAGTTGAATTGGCTATTACAGTGTAATCATCACACATTAAGTTGGACACCGTTTGCCATGTTAATATTTTGCCTTTTGAAACCATTCTCTCACCAGGATCGGGACTTCCTGACTCGCGATGTAGTGTTCCTCTCCCTGAAGGGTGCACTTGTGAGCAGATCCCTCATCGGTCTGGGAGAGAACACCCGCTCCAGATGAGCTCCATTGAGGTTCAAGGTGAACATTGTGGGTGGAGCCATATCCAACTCTAACAGCATTATATTCTCAGCCTGGAGGAAGAACAGATAAAGAACGTGGTTGGTTTCTCACACAATTCTAATATTCTATGTTTACAAGGAAATATGAGCTTCTAAATGATCTGAATCCCTTTACTTGTACTTTTTGTAGTAAAAGTGCACAAACTTTCTTCTGCCTTGATCTCTTGGAAAAAATTACACCATGAGAATTATGCACATAAACAAATTTCACCCACTTTTTTACTTGTTGTGACCATAATGTTGATTCTGATTCTGATCCAAACATCATGATTTATTAAATGTTCTTCGTCAAATGTAGTTTCATATGTTTCATATAGATTTAGTTTTGCTCCAATTTTATGACAAACTAAAAGCTAAAGACATCTTCTATCAATTCAATTCAAAGGGCTTTATTGGCATGAGAAAACATACGTTTACATTGCCAAAGCAGAAAGAACAATACAACAATACAGCAATACAATCAAAACAAAAATTATGTACTTTGAAGGTCAGAATCTTCAATAGATCAACTTCTATGTACTTCTACATCTTCTATCATCATCCAATGTATGAATGCTATATATTCAAGCTGCTGTGGTTGAAATGATTGCATATGTGATAGGAAAGTATCAGCAAGAATGAAATGGAAGGTGTACAAGACAGTGGTGAGACTTTCACTAAACCCTACAATGTAGTGTTTAGTGAAAGTCACACTGAGGAAAAGACAAGAAGCAGAGCTGGAGGTAGCAGCAGAGACTAAAATGTTTAGTCTGTATTAAACAAGGATGGATAGGATCAGGAACGAGTACATCAGAGGGACAGCGCATGTCAGATGTTTTGGAGATAAAGCCAGAGAGTCCATATATATATATATATATATATATATATATATATAAATATATACATTTATTTTTCATCAACACCAACCTGGTATCTTGATGGGCCCCCTGCTGCTGTGGCAACAGCCAGCTGTGCATATTGGCTGATTGGTCTTTTGTGTCCCACGACAGAGCAAGGCCTTTTTCTAACCTGAGTGGGTGCACTGGAATGAAGACATGAAAAACCAAGGGTTAGAAATATGTTCCTTCTTTTACAAAGAGATAGTGTAATAGGTGAAATAATTATCACTGGAACCATAATGGACCTTATTGTAGCTTGTATTGTAACTATCTCTTTTATTGTATTCTACTTACCTGTTTTCCTACCATTTGAACGAAGACAGAAATATTAAAAGGATGGGCAGAATGTACTAACTACACTATACCTATTGTTAGTCATATCAAATCACTGACCTCTCTGATGGAATGACAGGCCGGAAGTGCCATTGGTCCTCCTCATTGTCAAAATGCAGTCTGTTCATAATCTTGTTCTTCTCCTCCGGAGGTATGAAATTCTCAATCAAGAGATACCTGCAATAAACACGCATGTCATTTTGTGAACAGCAGACATAAATTTGATACATGCTGTACACTCAAAGTGGAGACATTCAATCCTTGATAAATATTCTATTAGTAGCTTTGTAATCTGTCACTTGAAAAAAATATGGTTAGCTCTGAAATTCGACAGAAGGCATTTTTTTTGTCTTTCCAATCAATGAAATGTAGTTTGCATGTAATTAACTTTACTGCATTTTAATAACACATTGAGATGTGTGAGCAAGAACCATCAGCGTTATACAGATTGTACTGTAGTACTAAAACCTAGAAGCAAGTTCACAATGGGTTGTTGGATTCCCTCTCTAGATTCCCGATGCCTTATCCCATAGGGTTTCGGATTTAAGTGGAACATAATGTCAGCTAACATCAGCCTGAGAATTTCTATTGATTTTTATTGATAGTTAGTTAGTTACTAGTGAAGAATGACAGGAAAGAGGGAGAGAGAGAAGGGCAGAGACAAGCAGCAAAGGTTGTCATGAATGGGACTCGAACACGCAACGTGCTGTCAGGCTGTCGTGCTGTTATAACCCCGCCCTACTAGTAGTAGCCGGCGCTTTTACTACTAGTAGGACTCCCATGCTCTGCAAAAAAGAGTCCTCTGATGGCACATCAGCGGACATGTGTTTGCTAGTGTACATTATTACTCACTTGTACTTAAGTTCTCTGGTGAGCTCATTCTGCGTCTGTTCAAGCTCCTGCCTAGTTGTAACATGCTCATCGATTACATCACCAATCTCTGCCTTCACGAGCTGCAGCTTGGCATATATCTTAATGGACATAGGAATAGTTTACTAGGTTGTGATTAAATATTAACTAACATTAAGTTAAAGTGACATGGGTTTTATAATTCTCAGTTGTTAAATTATACAGATGAATAACTGTTTTATAGCCACAAACAAAAAATATTTTGATTGCTGTGGTGTTGTCATGAATTCAGCAGTGAGTGAGTGACACATATTGATGAGTGAGTGAGTCATCCTACCCTCTTTAGCTTCTTAGTTTTGAGTTCCACCTCCTGCTGTAAGGAAGAGAAAGTATCTCTCATTTCTATGGTCTCTTCATCCTGCAGCATCACTTGCTGTTGAATCTCCCTCTCATGTCTTATCTAGAAACCCAGAGAAATAAATCAGCTCCAAGGTCCAGAACAGTTAACAATTAACAATTAACACACTAGAACAAGTACACACATTCTGAACTGCACAGATAATATGAAGAAGTGTCACAGACACCAACTTTGACTCTTAGTTGACTCTTTGACTCTTAGTATGATACAATTTACCTGCTCTGAAATTTCTTGCCTCTTCAGCTCCAATGTTTTTTGTTGCTCATTTGTGTGATCAATTATGGTCTTTCCACCAACTAATAACTTGCTCTCCATAGCCTGAGAACAAAGACAGACATGATGCAATAAATTATTTATGTGGAATTCCTTTGTTCCAATTCCAATGGTACAGTATGTTAGCTGTTGGATACTGTACTACAGTGAAAGGCAAGTGATTTTATTGCACAGTACCTTATATTTCTCAATAATCTTTTCTAGGGCCTCCTGTTCCTTCTGCATATCCTCCATTCTTACTTTTTCGTCCAGCTGCTTCCACTTCTCAGGGCTTCCCTGGCAGGCATTGGCATTAGCATTGTCCATAAACTGATGTTTCAGATAGTATTCTAATTCTCGCTCCTCATCAACAGCCTTCCACAACTCTATTTCTCGCTCTTTAAAGAGCTCATCCTCCATGCCAGCCAGACTTTGACTCAATCTTTTACTGTGCCTTCTCCTCCTCCTCCTCTCTTTTGCAAGCATACCTCGCTCTTCCAGCTGTGCTTTCAGACGGGCAATCTCCTCCTGAAACTCCCTCAGCAAGGCATCTTTGGGGTCCTCATTGATCCGAGGTTTGTTCTTGATGTTCTTTGCCCTGCTGGCATACCTCAGCGTTGTGAGGGATTCATCATGGTGCTTGCCAGATGGTCCCACTGTTGCCACCATAACAGTCTTTGCATTGCCACCCAGTGAGTCCTGGAGCAAGCGGGTCAGCTTTGAATCTCTGTAAGGAACATGAGGGCTCTTCCCATCTGCCAAGGCTGATATTACATTCCCCAAAGCAGAGAGGGACAGATTAATTTTGGCTGCCTCTTTCAGCCTCACCCCTTTAGCACCTGTCTTGCTCTGGCGCTCACTTCCAGCCAGGTCAACCATGTTCAACTTCCCAACTCGGATGTGGTCCTCACCATCTTCCCCGATTTCGCTGCACTCCACCGTTATGACAAAGATGGCATGGGATCGAGAGCTGTGCTCATTCATATTTGTGCACCCCACAGACCTGGACTCGTTGCCCATGTTCATCACATGCTCAACCTCTGTGGCATTTTTACAGACTACTGAGGACAGGTCTTTCACATACACCCCATAATCAGGATTCTCTTTGAGCTCCAATTTCTTGTTGTTGTCTTTACACAAAAGATCTCTGATTTCCTCCTGGTAGATTTCAAGATATGAAGCCCTCACCAGGTATTTCTGATTCTGAGTTCTGGATATCTGTGTAAAGATGTGCTGAAAGGAATTTGGTATAATTCCTCTCCTCTCTGGGTCGTTTGAAACGCCTTGCATTGTGTATGTTTTACCTGTCCCGGTCTGTCCATAAGCAATTATAGTCCCATTGAAGCCTTGTATCACGGACTCCACAAGAGGTCTAATTCTATCATCGTAAATATCACTTTGTTTTGATTTCCAGTCATAGACCGAGTCAAATGTGAATACCTTCATTGGTCCATCAGGTGGTGCTTTCGGATTCCGGATAGTGATCTGTCCCAGTTTATCATTCACCTCCAGGATGTCATCAAAGCCCATCATCTCCTCTCTCGTGCTGAACGGACGGCAGCGGACCACCACCCTAACAGCCTCGGAATGTTTGGTTTTTGACATTTTGGTTAAATCCTAGTCAACGCCTTATGTAAGCCATATCGTTTGCGTATCAAAACAGTAGTACCTCAACCGCGCGTCTTCCTCGTATACAGGTGCGGCAGCGGCAATGTTATTATGCACGTTCATTTAGCAAAAGCGGTCACGCAGTCGAGACACACCTCATATCTCCCACAGGATATCCCCATCGCCGTAGGCCAGTTTGTATCGTATGGAGGTCCTGATGAACGTTGCGTTGTGTTCTCTTTTCTCCACCCTTCGCATCCTTTAGCCCTAGCCAACAGTCTCATGAAGAAACGTCACACTCCTCCGTATGGCTGCCCTAGCCGGCAAGCAATGATGCATATGGTATCATGGTACAAAGGATGCTGAGAAATGTGCCTCCGCCAGAGTAAAAACCCACACACGCCCAACCCAGACTAGTACCCGTTGCACTTTGCACACACCCTACCTACTCTGCGGACAATGGAAGAGACATGTGACTTGCACAACAAATTGGATTTTAGAAAACACAATTTACGATATTAACACTGTAAATATAACAGTTTAGACTCATTCACAACCAATTAAATATTCATATTAATTTAATAACACGTTTTATTTATTTACTGGTTCAAATATAATACATCAGTGCCCACACTACAAAATAAGCAGTCTTTAATGTAAAAAACAAAACAAAACAACAGTCACTTCAATAGTTAACTTATTAATAGACTAACTGACCAATCCATACTTATGTGTCAACTTGGAATTTCTTTGAATCCACATTTCTTAGACAGTGTGTGAACAAGCCGTAGTCTATCAAACTTTTGGTTCATACCACTGTAGGAACTTAAGGAATATTGTTAGGGGAAAAAAGTGCAAAAAAAGACCTTATCCATCAGAATGCTTGAGTTTGGCCAGAGGACATTGTATTATTTTTAAATTCCTTTCTTGCTCTTTTGTTTTCCACGCAACTCTTAGGCACGTTCTACTGGTGGACTGCATGAGTTCGTATCAGCACATGGTGTCCAGGTTCACTTGTGAAACTTCTTGCTGGGGTCATTTGCATGGTCAAGCAATAGTTGGCATGGGGTAAATTGATTTCCATAGACTGCTTCAAATCTCCTCATCTTCTCCACCAACTTGTCGGCACCGAAGGAGTCCACAAACCGGAATGGACCTGAACAACAGAAGATTACTATGAGGTTTGCTTCACATGATGGGAGACATTACAACATTTCAAAATCACTGTAAATTCCGCAAATAGTCAACACTTTCATCATTCAGTCACTGGTCCACATCCCCTCAAGAGGCTTAAATTCACCATACATTTCATTATCGATAAGCCTTCTTTCATGCAAGTGTTTCATAATGTGTAATAATGTCAAACTGATGACTAAACAAAACTAACAGTTTCTCAGAGTACCGGTCTTATTGCATGAACTGTTCAACAGGCACAACAAGAGCTACTCTTGTGATCAGGAAACGGTAGTTGAAAGCTGACCTCCAAGACAAGGGGGGAATCCCAGTCCAAACACTGCCCCGATGTCTCCCTCCACAGGGCTGTTAAGGATGCCCTCCTGCAGACAAAGCACTGCCTCGTTGACAAACCGTGAGACCAGACGATACTGCACGTCAGAATCCGAGGACCTGAAGGAAGACGGCGAAAAATGTATTCTGATAGTACAGACTTAGGATATTTCCCTTTAACATTCTGTCTGCCTGGCACCCCAAACTACTGATGAAACCGTTACAATGTATACCATGACAACCAAAAAGTGGGTGTTTATATTTTGTACTTTTACAATTGATAACAGTGCAGAGATTGTTTATTACGGTTATGTTTAATGCAGTTTAATTAAGAGCATTGATTTAATGCTGGGCGCGATTTTCGGATTTTTAGCTCCATCGGTTTTCCGAAAAACGCGCCCAGTGTGCAACCACCTTTAGTGGTGCCAACTGCCAAGAGATTAAAAATAATCAAATCTAGTGATTATGTCCAAGCAATGTTGACCCAACATGATCGATAAAGAGATGCAGCATACTGTACAGTACCATTCTGCAATGTTAACTTACACTGCAGGATTTGGTGTCATCTTATATTTCTCCAGGATTTCCTCAATATCGGGGTTGACATCTTTGACTTTGAGGCCTGGCTGGTAGACGTAACAACCCTTTCCTGATTTGCGACCTTTGAATTCAAAAGACATGGTAACAATGAATACATTCCCTTGTTGTGTTTTTTAAAACAATCATGCGATCTACAACTGATTTCCAATGTGAAATATTTTATGTAGTCAATATATCATTACAGAATGATCATACCCTTGAATCCCAGGTCCACCATGGTTTTAAGGACTTCCACATTTCCACCACCGAAGCGAGAGCCGAAAGCTTTACCCAGGTCCTCTGCCACATGGGCAGCAACATCAATGCCGACTTCATCAGCCAATGTTGCTGCACCTACTGGGAACCCAAAGCCTGTGGTCAGAGAATCCAGCTTCTTGGGGCCAACTCCTTCCTGTAAGTAAAATGAAATACACAAAGTACACAAATTAAAAAGGAACTATTAAAAGGAACAAGTGCATGCATATATCAGTGTACACTCCATCTTTTGTTGTTCATTTTGGTTGTCTTGGTATGTATAGCTTGGTATGTATTCAGTCATTGAGCACTTCCGTTTACTCAACACTCATACATTCAGTCAAGCAATATGGGAGAGGCTACAACATACTTTAACTTCATAGTTGGTTTCACCCCGTGACACTACTAACCTGAAGTACTCTCACTGCTTCAGCCAACATGGGAGCTAAACACCTTGTAGTATAGAATCCAGGTCCATCCTGTAGGACAAAATTTAACAAGTCAAAACATGCTTTCCTAGTTCAATTTCTACCCAGGATGTGTGTGGTTAAATCTTTAAAGACACACGATTCCATCATCAGAAACAACTACTTTGCTGGCAAATATAAAGGCATATGAGACATGATATCAATCTAGCTAACAAGAAGCTGCAGTACTTATCTCACCCCCACAACTATGATGACTTTGCCCTGTTTCAGGCCCACTGCCACAGCAGAGGCAGTAGTGTCCTTTGAGGTCTGATCAGTGGTGATAATCTCCAGGAGCTGCATCTTGTCAACTGGAGAGAAGTAGTGCATTCCAATGACCTAGGGGCATAGAAAAACAGAATGTAATTAAACAAGTATGCCAATGTCAGTATTGGCTCCGAGACTTCAACCTTGTATATGCATCTGTCCAATTGTTACAAAGACAATTTCTGTACAATTATTGTGCCTCAAAGTGATTAGAATGGTAAGAAAAGGTATTCTTGGCCACACTTACAATCAGGGCATTTAGCTCAGCCTATCTAGACAAATGCCTGATCAGAGTAAATGGCATGAAGCCCCTTAGTCAAAATATAGGATCGGATAAATTATCACATAAATAAGAGTGCAAAGAAAACACAATTGTAAATATTATATTACGATAATATAGAGATTACCATTACCCACCTTGTCTGGTCTCTTACTGGCAGCAGCGATATCTTTAATTGGCAGAGCAGATGTGTTGGTGGCAAATATACAATGTGGAGGAATCACCTGCAAACAAAGGTTTGGTAGATTAATAGCTTAAATATGAATTAAGCATCAATAAATATTAACTGGTTAATTATTTAATTTAAGTTTAGTACAACTTTTATGACAATCCCACAATATAAAGACCTGATTAAGCAAAGTACATAATATGTCATGAAGTTACTTACGGCCTCAACCTCTTTTATGACTTTATGTTTAATGTTGATGTCTTCAAACACAGCTTCAATAACCATGTCAGCCTTTTCAAGCCCACTGTAATCTAACTGGCCAGTCAGGCTGGAAAGTATCGAGTCCCTCTCAAAGGATGTGATGTTCTTCTTTTTAGTCTTGTCATTAAGCCTGTTAAAAAAAAAAAAAAAAAGCAAATCTTTGATCAACATTCTAAATCAGTGTACTCTGAGATTTCATGCCTCAGAAACAGCCAAGAAAACATAATTTGGTCTCTGAAACTCACCCTTTGTAGACCTGCTGCTGTCCTCTTGCCAATCCCTCCACGGTGGTGTCCTTCAGGATTATGTGCACACCTTTGTCCATCATTACCTGGGCAATGCCAGCCCCCATCAGACCTGCTCCCAAGATGGCCAGTGTTCTGTTCAATAATAAAGACAGACACAAAAACAGATACTTGAAATATATATTCTTGTTTGAATATATGTAAGAAGTGGGTCGGGGAGTGGCTTATTGTCAGTATCAGCCAGTAACATGCGGTCGTCTATCCCCGTTACAATACGCTAGACCCCTGGGAGATTGAGCGCCACGCCTACCATCAGCTCCTTCCCGCACGACTTGCCACACCCAAGCCATGGTACTCATATACCGAGTTGGCGGTACCCGGGATCGAACCCATGAACTTGTGGTCCAAAGGCGAGAGCTCTACCGACTGAGCTACCCGGACACAAATATATAATAATAATAATGAATACGTCAACAACAAATATACAGAAATAAGAAATGCAGATATGTCTGGCACTGGTGGTCCTATGATAAGAGTTTCTCAGCACAGTTCATAATGGTCAAATAAGACATCTAAGGCAGGGTTCACTTTAGGCCAGTATGGACAGTGGACACAAAGCAGGCCCTGATGAGAATAATGTCTGCCTAGGAACTCCATGCAGCAATCATGTGTCCGAAGTTAATCTCACAAACCACTGGACCAATCAGCCAGTAGGCCACAGAAGTACCTTATTTTCACATACCTGGGCTGGCATGCTCCAAGCATGCTTCTAGTAATCTGGACTAAAAAGTCTATATGCCTGCACAGTAGATGACATGTACAGTAGATGTCTTCCCTGTTTTAAACTCCATCATTGACAGATGCTTGTATGTAGCATCGGTCAATGATGTCCAGTGAGCCCAACAGAACCTGGATCAGGCATTATGTGTAATAACATTGACCAATCAGTAAGCTTTTTATAAAGAAGAAAGCAGTTTCGTTGGATGCAAGCATTTATTTTCTCCAACTTGAGGTAATCATACCAATGAATGGTACGCAATACTTCTACAGTATCTGGATGTGCGTGCACCATCTAAACTCTAAAGTGTGCAAAAATAGCAATGGGTGAGTGTGCATCTCGCTATACCTGGTCCAAGCAGGCAGGCAGCACAAATCCTGATCACTGTTGACCCCAAAATTGCAGTGCACTGCTGATTTGCACAAAACAAATCCCCTACTGCACTACCCCCACATGGTGCACAGAGAGTCCACAAAATACCGAACGCAT
This sequence comes from Protomyctophum bolini, assembly GCF_963924005.1. Taxonomy (NCBI): domain Eukaryota; kingdom Metazoa; phylum Chordata; class Actinopteri; order Myctophiformes; family Myctophidae; genus Protomyctophum; species Protomyctophum bolini. Next base: position 32,236,888 of record NC_137876.1, read on the forward strand.
GCAGGCATGCAAAAATCACACCACTTCACCTCTGGAAATGGACAATACACCCATGCTGCAAGCCTCAGGCTCACACCAATCCGCTTTCCCCCAAATCAGGCCCTTCAATTACTAGCTTACTTCACAGCTCTTTCAGGGGCTCCAAAGCGGTTTTTCTTGCAGGCAACTTGGCCATGGTAAAGGCCAATGAGGGCTTCTGACTCACTGGTTCTTGCCAGCTGACCAAAGTTCTGTGTAAAAAAAAAGAATATATATATTTATTGAATGAATTAATGAATGAGTGCATTTGTTGATGTAGAAAAACAAATGCGTAACCCCCTCACCTGAGATTCAGCGAGATATCCAGAAATGGGACCCTGTTCTACTCCAGCCTTTACAGACTGAAAAACAAATGTAAATTATTTTAAGTCTTAACGGGCAAATTCTGGACTAGAACTGAAAAGGAACAAAAGAGAATAGGGCAGAGGATAATGTGTGACAAAAATATTTCAGTTCTTATTCACAAGTTCAAAATGAAAGCTTATAAAAAACCTTAAACTTACGTCTATGATCTTGAGTGGTGCTGGGTAAAGTCCCTTGCTCTGCTTCATAACTTTCCCATGGACAGTTTTGTAGATTTGATTCCGCACCATCTCATAGCTCATAATGTAGTCTTGAAGCTCTATGGAGACGATAAAATAAAAATCACACTTGTGTGAAATGAGGGGCGCTCATCATCATACATCATCACATTCCGTGCTCAGCCGATCAAATCATCACATTCCATGCTACAGAATACAGGCACACACAGCTGTGCAAAAACTTTCTTCATTTGCTTTGATCCTAAAGAAAAAACTACTTTTCTGTTCAGTTTTACTTACTCTGCATCATGCCTTTTGGTTTGGAGAGTGAGATTTTCTTATTGGCAATTCCTCTTGCACAATCAATAGCAATTTCCTCAAGATACTCCATTGTCCTTTCCTCTGGCCCCTTCAGACCAGGGCCTAAAACACAACATGGAAATAGAAGCATTAAAACAATAGCCACAATACCCAATTTACACTTCATAAATATGACAGTTGTTATAGGACCGTTTCACACTAGATATTTTTTTTTGTGGCAGCACTCAGAGGGTATTATCATACAGTAGTGAGTAGTTCATGCCATTTGTGTCTGATCAGACCTTAATGTAAAGTTAATATACATAGAAATGTGATTCTACTGATTCTGGAGAAGTTTCAAAGGCAAATTTACAGCAAGTTGAAAGGTCAATTATGTGCTTATTATGGAACTCATTTTTGTAAATACTGTGTTCTTTTAAATAACATGATTAATGAATTACCACGGTCACTTGAAGGACATACTGTACTGGTCACTGCTTGCACTGTGAGGTACACAGCTCGACATCACTCACAAGGAGAATTTCAAACCAACAATGGATGCAAGAAGTAATGATAGGGCTTTACCAAGCGGGTCTACAAGCTGATGTACAAGCCCCATCTTCTTGGCTTTATCTGCTCGGATATTTCTGCCAGTCAACATCATATCAAAAGCACTGGGAAGTCCAACCTAAAATTCAAATATTTGCTTTGTTATACTGGTGGTGGTGGTAGAGAATACATGGGATCAATCCACAATCGCAATACAATTTGTACAGTAAAAAAAATTCTCAAGTGGTATTTCCAACCATTTTAGGGAGTCTTTGTGTCCCTCCAGCTCCAGGTAAAAGCCCCAACATCACCTCAGGGGTGCCAAGGACTGTCTTCTTGCTCTTAGTTGCAATTCTGTACTGGCATGCGATGGCAAACTGAAATATACATTATATGCAATTACCTAATATCAATTAAAAGAAAACATTCAACTTTTAAAAGAGCTTTCATCACCTCTAGGCCGCCACCTAAGCAAGAACCATTGATGGCAGCAACAATGGGTATACGAGACTTCTCAATTTTTTCAAACATCTTTTGCCCTTCCTGAGACAGTTTGGTCACTTCCTCTTCACTGTTGCAGGCCTGGATCATACTGCAGACAATTGGGAGAATATTAAAACATTTTAGACACTTCCATAAATAGACATAACATTTTAGTTCCACTAACAAAGAATCATAGAGGTCCCCATGGATTGATTACATCCTCTTCCATGTCCGACATGGAAGCACAACACTGAATCTAATTTCTATTCTTCCATTACGATGTATTTTCCAAGTCAAAGTTGATTGGCTGTATATAGATGTATATTAATAAATAAGTTATCTTCATGCCACACTACTTGTTTCAATACACCACTCTGGATAAATTGATGAGTACATTGCAAATAAGCCAGATGTAATTCACAACTCACAAGTGAAATCAAGAGTAGCCGAAATGAAGGTAATATTAATAATCTCAAATAATGATGTACACAATTGGATACATTATGAAAGGGTTAGTTAGGGCCAGTGGTGTCATGCTCGTAGAACGCAATACCACACGTGGTACTAAACGTAACGGTGCACACGCGTGCCGTGCACACTAGATCCCCCTAGATTCAAGAGAAGACGCACCTAACCTCGGGTCACCAGACTTTCCAAGACACACTATAAACAATATAGGCTTAGGCTAGCAGCTGTTCTTTGCGCATGTGCACATGTAGGAGGCTAGCGTGCGCACGAGTGCATGTGCGCGTGACTTGGTACCGAAAAAATAATAATCACCATTGCACCACTGGTTAGGGCCATTATCTTACTTAATGTCAGCTCCTGCAATGAAGCAACCAGGCTTTGAGGAGATGAGAACAGCACTTTGAACAGTATCATTTCCCCATATCTCCTCCATAACTTCTGTCATCTCCTTTTGCATTTGTACCGATAAAGTGTTGACCTGAAAAGACATAAAAGACAGAGTTAAATTCTATGGTTCTGTAGACAGGTCCTAAATGACACCCACAGCCTCATCTTTCATTACATTAGCTTATATGCAGTCAATGGTTCATACCTTGGAGTTTGGGTCATTGATCCGTACAACAGCAACATCGTCTTTGACTTCATAGCTTACGTGAGTTCTGGCTAAAAGTATACAAGACAAGCAATATGCAATGAGATAGAGAATTAACCAAATGTAGGCCTACTGTATGCCCACAGCATATAATTGAGTTCATATGATTTTAAATTACCTTGCATGGCAGGTGCAACTGAGAAGGTACGATAAGTAGCTGTGAGGAAAAGTTACACCATAAGTACATGCAATAACGGAACAAGGACTATTTCACAGTTAAATTAATTTTATGCATTTGTGAATCAGATTCAAATGAACCCAGATCCATTTGTTTACATGAAGTACCATGGTTAAAATGATTTGACTCCCCCCACCATGACGAATATAGCCCTGCCTGCAGCACAACCTGTTATGTAATATAACATCCTGGCTGGGACAACTGCTTAACTGGCACATCAGACTGACAGACAGTTCTGTGTTATGACCTGAAAAGACTGGCAGTCAGAGTCAGGACACCGCATGCAAATCCACTGAAACGTGCCCTCTCACCTACATCCCCCGCCTCCCTCCCACTCGCACACAGAAAAGTCGAATGAATGGAAAATTGTCCACACAACCAAATCACTGTCAATATCCATCACCAAGAACTGAAGTGAATGCCAGTATTGTAATCAAACCTTGTAATAAAGCTACACCAAACTCGTTATTTCTATGATTCTATCAAACGAACCGGCCTGGTTTAACCTCGCATCATTCACTAGGCTTTCCGTAGCAGTGCCGAAGTTCTATTTAACTACCCAATGCTCACATCCGGTCTACAAACCACCTAATGTATCCTGTAATTTGCACACAAACACGCGCACAAACAGTTTCCGTATCCATTATTTCTTAACCGGATCTGCGATCTGCAAAGCGAACAGTTCCAATTCTAGTCTGGTTTTGCTAGCCAGCTGACTACTACCCAGTTTATACTTTCAGGTGTTAAATGTTGTTAGTTGTTGGTGTCCTCATTCCTCAAGCCCCTGTGTGTGGATGGATAAGTATTCACGGACATTACAAGTGTGTTATTAGACATGACGTCAGCGAAGTGGAATAATAATGTCAAAAATAAAGGCTCGGTAATTTATGTTAGCCTTCATTGAGTCGATCAGCAGCACCGAGATAACTTCCCGCTAGGCTAACTATTCCCAGTGGACAATTTTCCGTTTAAAGGGTTGGTCTCTTTAAAAATAATGAATCGTAAGATTAAATTAAGTTGTGTACCTGTATTAATGAGAGCGTATCTCCTTGATGCTATTCTGGAGAGTGCACCAAGGGGTCGAACGCCAGCCATGTTGGAAAGGAGGTCAACAGTACAGTCAAAATTCAACAACAGCAGACTGACAGAGTACAGATGAATCTAGCTAGCCGATGACTTGATTTTATTTCCGGAAAGACAGACGGAGCCGCGACAACAAAATCAATTGGTTGATCTTAGAGCGGACTCGCAGTTAATTGGCTGTTAAGAGAACGATCCATCGGTTGATTGGTTGTGGTGTGATCATGATGCTGACGACAACGCGCTTTCAAAGTTGGGTCATGTGTTGGGCAGAGTCATTGAAGGAGAGTTGCGCCATTGAGGGGGCAGAAAACAGCACTCGCTCGAGCACTGTTCAATGTTCATGCAGCCCTGGAATGTGACAAACTGGAGTTCGGAATACATTGTTTTCAAAGAGTTAATATCTAGCATTTGTGCAACTGCAACATGACAACTGTTTTGTATTGTAGCCTACAGTGACAACTAAAGTCTCTGTAATCAAATGTTTATGTAGGCCTACTATTACTACCAGTAAGACGCCTAAGGGCGAGAAGCGGGCACAAATCTGTAGTTGACGGCAGACTGCTAGGCGAGCGCTGGCGCTTTGGCATGGAGGGTCAGATCAACATGGAATTCATTCTGTACTGGCCATATAAGGAGCATGTCTTGAGTGTACAGGGTTTGATGAGGTCAGATCAACATATGGAATGTCAGAACAGGTGGGGACATTCTCTTGAGTGTACAGGGTTTGATGAGGGCCCAGCTGGGCCGGGCCTTAATTTTCGGGGCCTGTTGAGAACTCTAGTTTTCTCCGGCTGCCGGGCGCGGCTGCACTAATAACTTTGGGGCAGGCCCGTCTAGAGTTTGAATGGGCAGGTAACAGTCAAAAGGGAGACAGAGGAAGGATGAATGGGAAATCAACATATGGTGTAGAACACTGAGAACAAGTATGTCAGAAAAGGTTCTTTAACATATATCTATATATGGAGATCTAAGGGTCTGAGGTTTGAGGTCAGATAGAGTTGCTGGTCAATATTAATGACATCAGGGATCTCCAAATATAGGCTTAATTGCGACAGCAGCTCACATTTACTATTACATCAGGGATATCCATCCCTGATGATATCACGTGATGTCACGACTCACGAGACCATCCTATGGTGGCTATAAGTGACTAACTGATTGACGGGAAATGGATGTTTTCATAGTAAATGCGACTTTGTATACGGTATGTCTAAGATCATTAAAGCTGGGCTGTTGCCTGAGTCCAGTAACCAAACAGAATCAGTCTGAATTTTCATTTTCTTAATGGTATAGCGAATCAGGGCTGGAGCCAGGCTATGAGTCCAGTGCATTCTGTCAACTTCCGGTCCAGGACTTTGTCACACATCACACTTCGCCTAGCACTTCACCTAGCACTTCGCTTATAGCACTTCGCCAATATAATAAATGTAGATGAGCCGCCATTGGACTGGCCTGGCCCTGTGAAGTGAACGGAGTTGTCACAACTCTCATCTATACGGCGCTGGTGTTGGCTTAGTTAGTTATTTTTTATGTTAAATGAAGAGCATTAAACTCCCGGCTGTAGAGCAACGAGTCGGTAATGATGGAATTTGGAGATCAATGCCCCACCCGGCTATGCAATAGCCGTTGTACCCGTGTCAGAGTATCCGCTACAGGCTACACTCATCTGTCTGTATCCCTTTTATGCCCATACAGTATATGTCTCTCTTTGTCTCCTCCCAGTGGGACGCGCCTCGAGGACCTCCCTAGGGAGACGCCCGAGAGGCATCCTAACCAGATGCTGAACCTAAGCAGGCTTCTTTCCAGGCGAATAAGCATGCAGCGACTCTACTCCGAGTCTCTCTCGCGTGACTGAACTTCTCACCCTAGGGCAGGGGTGGGAAACTTTGACGATGGAGAGGACCACTATATTTCCACACTCACTCAGTTTTGAGCTTGTAGATCAGCTATTTTTGCTATTATTTGAATTGAAATCCAGATTATTATTATTTTTTTCAACTGGAATCCTGAAAAGTAACATTTTTATTTAATTTCAAATGCCTTTCAAATGCATTTAATTATAGTTATGTTAACTTTATAAACTAAATACAAATTTTGGACATTTTCATTTTCAATTTCAATATTCAATTTCTGTGTTCTTGTACCAGAACACAGTATAGGCCTAATGGTAAACTGACACCAGTGTCCCAGCCAGTGCTGCTTTTCAGTCGCATCATGGCAAACACAGTCCAGATATTATGACATGACATGGCATGGCATAGGCATATCATGGCAAACATAGTCCAGATGTTATGACATGGCATGGAAGAGCATGGCAAACAGTCCAGGCATGGCGAACACAGTCCAGATATGACTTGACATGGCATGGCAAACAGTCCAGATATTATGACATGACATGGAAAACACAGTCCATAGTATGGCATGGCAAACACAGTCCATAATATGGCATGGCATGTTACATCTCTCTCTCTACGTCGTCCTCAGACGAGCCCTCCATCGTCGTCTCCAGTCTTCTCGGTTCTCCATACATCTGGCCAGCTCCTTTGTGCTTTCCGCACCAGTATCTTTCTTTAGTACGTCCACGTAGGTAGGTGTGGGACGTCCTCTCGATCGAAGCCTGTGTGTTGGTTCCCACAGTACAAGCTTTTTGGCCGGGAGTTCTTGATGTCGGTGGCAGTGGCCAGCTAGTCTCATCCTCCTTACTGCTATCTTCTCTGTTACACTTGGTAATGCCCCGTACAGACGCTTGTTGGTGATGTGCTCATCCTGGTTGATGTTAAGTACCACACGTAACATTCTGGTGTAGCACCCGTCCAGGGATTTCTGTAGGGCTTGTGTAAGTGTCCAGCATTCACAGCCGTAGAGGAGGACGGACATAGTCCAGATATTATGACATGGCATGGCATAGCATGGTTTGCCTGGTACATAAACAGGAGAAGGAGGACCTACAGGTGTCCTCCTGCATAGGTTTTTTAATGTTGATATTATGTTGGTACTGGCTACTGCCAGCACGTCACTGTTGAAGAATTGCCAAAAAAGAGTTATCCATAGTCAACAAAAGGAAAAAATAAATCACACCTGTGTGAAGTAAGTGGTGCGTGCAACTCCATGTGGGGGTCCCCCGGGGGGGGGGGGGGGGAGTCCAGACCAACAGGAACGCACCCAGGGTGCCGGCCCGATTCTGGCGAGCCGCCCCGCGTCCGAAACGGTTGAGAAATGACAGAGTTACCGTGTGGGGGTCCCTATACTGTACCCTCTACTGTAGTGTACTGTCGCTGTACTGTACTGTACTGGCACACCCGAAATCACCATATATATATATACAGTTAATATGTGCGTGTGTTTGTGTGTGTTAGGTTGCGCACAGGTGGTGAAAAACAACCATGCTGTTTTCGTGCTCAGATGCACCCAGCCACCCAGCCACCCAGCCAGCCAGCCAGTCAGCCAGCCACACATAGTCACTGAAGGAAGTGGTTGCACCACTTAATGAAAACTCATCATAATATCATTAAAATGTTGGATTATGGGAAACGTAGTTGTGATTCTGGACTGGTGACGTTCTAATTTATTCATCGATTGATCTTGTGCGGATGTATTGCTATCCAACGCTGCCATCTATCGTCAACTATGATAACAACATTAGAGGGGAATTCCTTCAACGGAGGCGGTCCATATGTGACCGACACAAAAAACGGCCAATTAGAGGGTGCCTTTTCACATAGCAACACCAATCGCCACTGTAGGGCTTCGTGGTTGCGATGGTAGTGGCAGTGGTGGTGAAAGCAAGTGTTTCCTTGCGCTGCTACGTTAGATTTTGCAATAATATTCTGCCATTTTTTATTTGTGCATTATGTTCTTTAAGTTTGATTCGGGTTCCTAATGCAAATGCGTTAGTGTACCTTGCTGAATTCGTATTTTTTTCATATTTATATTGCAAACTGACTTGCTAATGTGAATAGCAAGGTGTCTCAACATAAGTGGAATACGAAATTACGATGCCATCCCCGATGGAGGGATCTTCCAGAGAAGGTGACCTGGTTACTGTGAAACATGAGCTAAAACATGGTAAGTTTGGCCGCCAGCCAGCTGTGCACTTGATAGCCCGTATACCTGTCCCGTCCGTCTCTTCTTTTGGTGACACGTGTGACAGTCACAGGATAAATTATAGCGTGTTAAGCTAGTAGCCTTTAAAGGCATATGCATATCTTTCCCCCGTCGATGGGCGTTTGCAATTATCTACAACATTAGTGTTGAGTGTTCCCCTTAGTAAGTCCAAAAAAGGCAGGGAAATCCTAACGTCAGTGAAGTGAACCGTCCACGGGAGCTGTATAGCTTTCTGGCAAGCAAACTGTTACCTAACCTTGTTACTAACTAATACTACTCTTAACCTAGTTAACACAGCTCACAGCTATAAATGACTTGACTTTCAGTAGTCTTCAAATCATAACATAACAGAGAGACAAAAAAAGTGTTTGTTTCGATTTGTATTCGGACATAACGTCGGATAACTTATACTCAAACCAAAGACCAGTGACCACACGCATACATGAACACTGAACAGCTAACGGCGATGTCTCCACTCTGATAGGAGTGGACAGTCACAAGAACAACGGCTAGGTTACTTATACTAGTTGTAGTTGTAGCATTTAATGTTGATCCACGTGAAAAACACAATCTTTCATTCTTATACTTGCTCGGCAGACCATGGTTTCATTTCTCATTTCATGTCTCAAGTAAAGAATACTTTATTGGTTTTATGTTATAATTAGGTTACTTACTGTTAATTTATACTTATTATAACACGCAATTGGAAGGTAATGCATCCACCAAAACACCATAGGCCTACCATGAAAACGGGAAACAAGCCACTGCAAGCATCTCCCAGATGTTTGTAATAAGATAACTGTGTAGAGAACACACTGTCTTGTACTTAAAGGACAACTTTAGTTTTTTTCAACCAATGTTTTAGGTTATCATTAGAGAACGTAAAAGATGAGTGTTAATTGTTTTTCATTTTGCTGTTTTTGACAGGGGCATTAGAACATGGTCCTATATATGTATTTCTTTTACAAAAAAAATATGGTGATTTTTTTTTGTTTACTATTTACTATAGTCCTATTTGTCCCCAAGCAATTATATCTGGCCACAAAAGATCACGGGATCTATTGAATGTGACAAACACAGTATGGCATCCCCTAGTATATCATTCAGTAGATCCTGTGATCTTTTGTGACCAGATGTAATTTCCTGGGGTCTAGTAGGATTTTGTAAAAAAGGACATATTTAGCCCCATGTTCGAATGCCCCCGCCCCCTCTCAAAAATAGCTAAAATGAAAGCAAGCAGCAAATAACACACTCACCTTTTACTTTGTCTAATAACCTATATATATATAATATACCTAAAACTTGCTACAAAAACTAAAGTTGTCCTGGCTTGCTGATTCGCTGAATGCAGTTGCAGTTACCCCATGGTTTATAACGTTTCATTCAGGCACCAACATGTAGACCTAACCCCCCCCTTCCATTTTCTGTCCTGTGTCCTTCCCTAAATATGCAGTTAGTCTAGTAAGTTAGTGTGGTTGCTCTAACAGGGCAGCCATACTATTGTCTGTCCCACTTTATTATTAGCCATATGTCAAATAGACCGGCTTCATCGGGAATCGTGCTACCATTGCTATTAAGAGATACATTGTATAGTTTAATGTATTAGTGAATTCGTTTTCAGAAAAGGCCCCACAAAATATCTTGAAATATGAGGTTTAGAATGTGTAGAAGGTGGATAATTTCTGAGTCGCGTTGAGTTCAGTGGCCTGCAAAATCGACACAAAAAGCTAGCCCGGAAACCATGCAGACAAATCTGCCACAGGAAAAGAAAAATGCCCTGGGCAGATGGGTCTGGCACTCCTCAGTTTGAATTACATTTCGCTCACCCCAGAGTTGTGGGTGACCAATCAGAGCCCACTATTTAAAGTAAGTCTTTTTTGCTGTGATATTGGAATCTGTTTGTAAATATATCTTCCACTGTCCACACCAAAGTTCCAGACTAATATCTACGCAGTGATATTAGTCTATTAGTCTAGTCTTATTATTGTGGTGGCAACTGGCATTCATTTGTTTGCTCTTCAAGAAGTAGGGGTACACAATATAGTGAAAATATGCAATCGTGTGATATATATTTGTTTTATTCAATGACTACATGCCGATACTGTACTGTTCTAAGCATTGCCAGCAATGTTAAAAAGCCTACATTGTCACCTCCAACCCTTTCTGTTATTAGATGATGCCTTGAAAATAATAATTAGTTTGGTTGTTTATTTTCACTTAGAAAACATTTAAAATGTGAAGGAGAAAGCCTAAAAACCCAGAACATTTAAGATTACATCAACATTGGAAATGCAGATCTTTTAGAAATAATAAAATAAAACGCATCACACAGAGGAAATAAAATAATATATGGACAAAAATAACAAGAAAACGGCAGAAGAAAATCGACCCAAACCTATTGACTGATTATTCTTTCTTCTTTCTTATTCGTGTGTGTGTGTGTGTGCGTGTACACGTTCACGTGCGTGCGTGCGTGCGTGCGTGCACGCTCGCACACACGTGTTGGGGTAGGGGGTTAGTCTACGGACACTTTGAATGAGCCTATAGCATTCGGAGATTGTGGAATAGTTATCTCTTGTCTGGCTACATATGACTAGCAGTGGCCCTGGGGGGCATTGAGGGGACTGGAGTGGGGAAGGCAGTGGGCATGTATAAGCCTCACTGCCTGGGGGGAAAAGTGTTGAGTGGGGCGAGGTGGTGATGTTGATCTACCGATGGCTGATAACTGTGCCCAGGGTCGGAGGACTCAGCAATTATCTTTCCTGCTCACTTTGAGTGGTACAGAGTTATGGCAGGTAGCCACAGATGATCCTTTCGGTTGATCAATTAACTCACTGCAGTGCAGACCAAAGACTGTTGTGTTCAAACTTCAGGACATTAATTACACACAAGTGGTTTAGATTAGCTGCTTATCCAGTTTGCACAGGCTGCTTCCTGTCTACTAGGAACTAAGTGATCCTTCTGCAGGTGGAGTCAGGCACACACAGCTGAGTGAGCTTGTCCCAGAGCAGAGCTTTACTTGGGGGGATGGTGTTGATTGCAAAGCTGAAGTCCACATACTGTAGGAGGTCCTGGTGCTGTAGGTGTAGGTCGGAGATAGTAAGGATGTACTGTGGGCCCATTTTGCTAACCTGATGCTGCCAGATCCAAGAAGCTTGCTACACAAATTTGTTTCACAGCTTATTGGGATCTGGGATCTCGGGAGCAAATTCGATGACAGGGCTGTTCTTTTTTTCAAGATACTTGGTAGATGATTGGATGGACCGTCTGTCTATCACCGTGTGGGCGTGCAAACACAACCAATCATATTGACGTGTCTATATAGCGTCACATCCGGTTTCGCACATGTCCCGCCCTTAGCTCACGCTGATTGGTTCGAACCACGAGTGGTTCGGCGTTAGCTCAACTCCCTGAGAGATCCCAGATGGATGCTGTGTTGGGGAACATGGTTACCCAATACCACCCCCAGCTGGCAGAGTCAGGTTACCATTTTTCTGCCTGCATTGTCAAACTGGCTGGGTGGTGGTGGTTGTATCAGCCACCTGGTGGACACCAGTTTTGGCCCTTGTTGCCACCGAAGTCCATTATAATAAAAATAAATTAAAAAAAAACATTACAAAAAATAAATAAATAAAGAACACGACACAAAGGGGAGGCATCATAAGGCGTCATGTGGCATGGAGACAAGGGAAGGGTGGGGGCTAAGGGAAATTATCTGTTAGGGTTGGGGAGGAACAGTTATTATTCTTTTTAATTTTTTTGCGGCTTTCGCCTTTATTTTTTTATAGAGAAACAGACAGTAGGCTGACAATAAATGGGGAGAGAGATGGGGGAGTGACACGCAGTACAGACGGTCGGGATCGGGAGTCGAACCCGTGGCACACTGCCAGACTCGGACCACCGGCCAAGGTGCCTGCACAGCTGAGCCACGGCCCAGGCAGAGGAGAAGTTATTATGATTGATAATTGATTGATGATGACGATTGTAACTTAATAACATTATCTGCTCTGAGCAGGTATGATTGCACGTAGCTACTGGTATGGGGAAAGATTCCCTCCAAAAACGGAGACCAACAACTGTGTGCGTTCCCTCAGAAAAAGCATCAGCTGACGGCATCTGACATTTGTTACATTAGTGAACAATTACAACCAGCAGGCTGAAAAATGTGGACAACTAATACAGCTATAGCCTACTTTCTTTGCATGGCCAGAACAAAAAGGGGACCTTTTCTCTGCTGTCTCGATTTACCAGTTTCCTGTAACTCAGCCATTCTGACATCGATGTGATATGTTTATTGTGGAAATTCATATTGCACTATGTAATAAAAATATGATAACATCATGCAGCCCCACGTTCAACCACCTCCCTTCATACTATATCTTGTTTTTCTAGCGAGCGTACTTGTTCTAGTGGTATGTCATCTGTCCTTGAGGGAGAAAATACTCTGTCCCTCTCCCGCCCTAGCTCCTGTCTGCTGTTTTGTAGCACTCTTCTCTTACACAAAATTGTTCTAGACCAAAGTAATATTTTATGGGAACTATTGCTTTGTTTTAGTTTTTAGTTTTACACTGTTCGTGATTTACTTAAAAATCAAAGCCTTTTCTGCTTATTTGCAATGTTGCTTTGCATAAGATGCATGCAGTATGCCCAAATATGTATGTCAAACACCTGCCTATTAATATAGTAAGCCTGGATGAGAGAAAGCTGTTTATTTAGAAGAAAACTGAAAGATCTTTCTAATCGTATGAAAGGAGGATGCCATTCCCCTTACATGCTTAGTTCGAGCCAAGCAGACTTAAGTAGTTAGGCTATGTTTCTTGATCTAGTCTATTAATAAGTACTGAGATCAAACTTGACCCAGAAGGGAGAGGTTGATGGTGTTATGCAACCTGAACCCTTGGCCTCACATTTTGTCAAATAATTGATCTGTTGAAATGAAATTCACTTAAATTGTCTAATAGTTCACTAGTTTCTTATCTAATTTGAAAAAATATTAAATCTGATGCCTTAATTGTGCAGTGCTGTGTCTATTTTCAGAGTGAGAGACAGAAGGAATGTGTTCAGTACAATGGGAATGCATGTCTATATGAGCGTGATACTGTATGCTCATTCGGCTGAACAGGGATAGTAATCATAGTACTGGGATACAAACAGACATCACGACACCAACGTGATGAAATCATTGGCACACTGGAGTCCTGAGCCAAATTCATGGACGAAACTTGAAAGTTAAGACACTTCTGCCAGTTAAAGAAGACCGTTTGTTCAATGACAATTAGGCCACAATTGGGTGATGTTTGTTTAGGTGAGTGTTTTATTAGTCTGGGTTACTTTACCGGAGAAAAGAGTGGTTGGCCAGAATTTGTCCAGGGAAAGTTTGCTGAGCATGCAGGCTCTTTTTCCAGCACTGACCTGCTACAGTTCTACACATTCATTAGACATACCGGTAGTCACACCTGGGAGAAGCTCACTCGGTACAACAAATTTCGTCACTAGCAGCCCCATGTACAACCTGAACCTGTTCAAGGTGGGAATGTTGCTGCCAGCAAAAGAAAGCCAGCATAGTGAGTGATCTTTATGGCAATATTGTGGGTTCTCTCTGTTATATGCAAGGGGTCACTGACCTTTTTTTAAGGGGATTGAAACTGGTGATCCTCCATTTCCTGTAATGCTTTTTTCAATTACGGTACCACCATCCCTTCTTATTTTTAGGGTTCTACAGTGAAACTCTGTTTGCCCCAGTGCAAGCAGGGTAGTGTTTGTTTTTGTTACTACTACTCAGGAATGATGCCAGTTTGGAAGAATGCAACTTGGGATCAATGCATACCCCACCCGTTTATGCAATACCCGTTGTACTTGTCAGAGTACCCACTTTGATGACATCTTACAGTATATTGGCGCAGCGGCACAAACCACAAAGCTTGGCCAATCCGTGGAGCCGATGGGTTAGGTTGGCCAATCAGGGCTTCTGATGGCTTCACCCCCTGGTTTTTGTGATGGTGTGATGTTGTTAGTGTTTACTTTTCTTTTTCCCTGTTATTTCTAAATCCATCTTTGTCTTTCAATGTTATATGAAATGATATGAACCCAGAGTGTATTAAGTGTGTATAAAGCTTACATTATCTGATTCCTTTTTTGCTCTGTTTCAAACTTTCAGCCAATCTGACAGGCCATGTGGAAAGGGTTGGCATTGAAAACTTTGAGCTGTTAAAGGTGCTGGGCACTGGAGGTAAGTAACACTGATAAATATTTGCTTGCTTATTGCCACCTAGATTATGTGTTGCACATGTGATAATGTTAAGTGTTTGAATCATTGTTTTTGAAGTGATGAGGTTCCTTGTTTATGTCCAACAGTGTGTGGTGTTGAAGGCACTTAACTCAACATTGAGGTGTGCTGTCTTTGTGATAACATTCCTCCCATGTCAGCATATGGTAAGGTGTTCCTGGTGCGAAAGGTGAGTGGTCACGATGCAGGGAAGCTGTATGCCATGAAGGTGTTGAAGAAGGCCACCATCGTGCAAAAAGCAAAGACTGCCGAGCACACACGGACAGAGCGTCAAGTCCTGGAACACATCCGACAGTCACCATTCCTTGTCACGCTGCACTACGCCTTCCAAACAGACACCAAGCTGCACCTCATTCTAGGTCAGTGCCTCTGCTTTTGATAAACCCCCTCTTGTCATTAATTATTTTACATGTCCTTTTGAGAAATGTAGAATGTCTATGTGATCTACGGTAATCGCACTATTTAACTACATTAAAATGTGTCTATTTTTTGGTCTTTGCGGCAAAAAGCCGATCTCCAAGCTCACAACACATCACTTCACTATTTGTTGTACGAGGAAGTAGTCTACGTGCCAGAGTACACCAATGTTAGAAATGTTGAGTATGGGTCCCCAGCATGTAGAAACTGCCGGATGCTAACTTGTTGAGCAATTTTCATAATTGGCATAATATCTGACCGTACCATTAAAAGGATCCCTGACTAATAAGACAAATATGCCTTAAAACATTATACTTGCCCTCTACAACTAAAATAAAAACACCTTAAATATTGTATTTTTTTCACTCAATAGGAGCTGCTCCTGTCGATGATGTTGATGTTGATGATGTCATATGTCCATGTGGTCTATCCCTATTATGGAATGTATGGAGTGCATATGCTAACTAGAAAAAGTGCCCCTCGGGGCACAGGTCTTCACCAGGCCAGGTCAGGTTGTGGCCTCCTGGTAGCGCTATAATAGGCCAATGTGAAAAGGGTGCCATTTTCTTACACCATTGATGGCAATTGGATGATTTGAGGCGTTTTGTTCCAAAAATGTGTTTTGCAATAATCCACCTGTTGGTGGCGCTATGACAGGCCAATGTGAAAAGGCTGGGATATATTCCTCAGCCTAGTAGGAAAGTCTGTGAAAGATTTCACGTAAATTGCATGCTGCGTTCATGATTTGAGGCTCTTTGTTTCAAAAGGGCCAATCCTACAAACTTTGAAAGCCAATGTTAGCCAATTAGGATGGAAGATGAAATATCGGACAGATCTGTCTTGAACACATGACTATAGAGATGGTGTGTAATGATTTGTGGAATTGTTGGACAGAATCTGGAGGAGTAATATAAAAAAAATGTTTTTCAAAAGTTGGCCTCCTGGTGGCGCTATAACAGGCATTTCTGGAAATGTTGGGGCAGAGGTTCATGTTGGCATCCAGAGTGTGTGTGTGTGTGTGCAAAGTTTGTTAATAATAATGTTTTAAGGCATATTTGTCATATTAGCCAGGGTTCCTTTTAACAACCTTTGGCTTTATGCAGCACTTGACATATCAAACTAGGGGGTTTTCATGATGCTGAATCCATTCCAAGCATTAGTTTTGCACAAAAAACACTCAATTTTTAGCCCAATGAGTGTTTTTTGGGCAAGGCCATTTTTAGCCCAATGAGTGGTGCAAAACTAATGCTTGGAATGGATTCAGCATCATGAAAAACCTCTAGTTTGACATGTCACATGCTACATAAAGCATGATGAAATCGAAATGTTGAATGTTTTGCCTTTTATAGGTTGTTAATGGTATGGTCACATATGCCAATTATGAAAATTGCTCAACATATGCAAGTTAGCATCCGGCAGTTTCTACATGCTGGGGACCCATACTCAACATTTCTAACATAAAACTTTGGTGTACTCAACATGCCTGGGTTCATATTCTGGCAAGTGGACTAAAGTGGCTTAAGTGGATAAGAAAATCTACTCCCCTTTTCACATTTTCACCCTGTCAGTTACATTCGGCTGGTGAAAGAAGTGGACCAATGTTTACCAGGTGGATGATTCTATACACAAGGGGGTTATTCTAAAACAGCTGACCTTCCACAAAGTGAACTTATTTTTGTGGTAATGATATTGCATGCATGAAGTGTCCAATGTCTTTTCATTTCTTTGTCATGCACCTCTCATTGTAGATTATGTAAACGGCGGGGAGCTCTTCACACATTTGGTGCAGAGGGTTAGGTTTAAGGAGCAGGAAGTGGCCCTGTACAGTGGTGAGATCGTGCTAGCACTAGAGCACCTACACGAGGTAACTCCCACATTCCACTTAGTTTTCTTCAGTTTTGTTAATAGCCTAGAGTGCACATTATGTCTGCTTCAATTTTGCTAATAATTAATGTACTGTAATACCTATTACAGTACAAGAAAAAAAATATGCGCTTCACAGTACCTTTTCCCTTGTGTCTTCCTCCCAATGCAGCTAGGAATTGTTTATCGTGACCTGAAGCTAGAGAATGTTTTGCTGGACTGTAGTGGTCATATAGTCCTCACAGACTTTGGCCTCAGTAAAGAGTTTGACCAGGTATGTCTGTGTGATAGTATGTTTGGATTTTCCATCCTTAGTAAGGAAAGTGATAGTACCCTACCGTGACATTCACATCACACAGTCATCACACTGGAATCCTACTTTAATTATACGTTGATTGGGAATCATCAATCTGCTCACTGATTATTATTATTATTTTTTGTATAATATATACTGTGCAGATAGTGTTGCTGCTGCTCTAACAATCATTTATTATTATTATTGGTGGTGATAGTGCCAATAGTTTGTACTGGAGGTCCTGGGCTTCCCAACTCCTGTGTTAATTATGGCCCGGGCAGCTGGCGTAGCCGCCTGGGCACCTAGGCTAGTAATCCAGTTTGACAGCGTGTCGCACGTTCGAATCCTGATCCCAACGACCAGTAGTCAGCCTACTGTTCATCTATCAATAAAAAACACCAAAGATATTAAAAAAATAAGTAGTAAATCACACTCGTGTGAAGTGAGGGGCGCTCTTATCAGCATACATCATCACATTCCGTGCTCAGCCAATAAAATCATCACATTCCGTGATATAAACACACGTTTGTACCACGCTAGCGCCCCTCAAAAAAGTATATTGTGTTAATTATTATTATTCAAATATTTGTATCTGTCTTTTAAATGTATCAATAATACACAGACATATACGCCACAAAAATAAATATCCCAAAACATAATAATACAGAAAGAAGAAGAAATTACAATTCCAGATTAAAAATAATCCAATAATGCCTACCAAACTTTATAGAATCTCTGGACAGTGGCCCTGGTTGAGTAGTTTAGCTGTCTGCTGTCTGTGCTGTCGGGTTCTGGTGGTGTCTTTCTGGAGGGAGCGAAATGTAGCGTCTTCTGGATGCATCTCTTTTTTGCTGCTGGTTCCATCTTGTAGTAGCTGTAGAATGTGAATGCCATGTCTGTGCCCCATTTATACAGTAAAGTTGCCAGGCGCGATTAACATTTCTATGGCCGATGGTCGTTAGAGTCTATTGTTCCGTCGGCATGTCGTTATCGCACGTGTGACAACAACACAACAATAGGACGCCTAGCTATCGCTTTCGGGGATGGGCTAGTGTTACTTTCGGTCAAAATCTCGAGGCACACCTGACAGATCAAAAGGCACAGTAAACTACCGCGGTACACAGGTTGAGAAACACTGGTTTAGATTATCAAGTTTTAAATATTCCATCACATCTCTAACTCAACGTGGAATGTTAATGCCATGTGCTATGTTTTCACTTCCTAAAACGTGGGAGTTCTAAAGTATGTAATTCTTGTTTTCACACAGGTGGAGAGAGCATTCTCCATCTGTGGCACCATTGAATACATGGCTCCAGAAATTGTGGAAGGAGGGCAGTCTGGGCATGACAAGGTATTTTACAGTTTCATGCTGCTTTGCTCTTCTTTGTATTTTTATTTATTTATTTCCACTCATTGAAACACACCCTGAGTTCTTCCAGAATGTAATTAGTGTATTACACTATCTACAATGAGCTCCTCTTTAGTTTTCTATAAAGTGACCGGTCATGGATGGGTGTTTTCATTGTTATTGTACTTTTTTGTTTCCACTTGTTCCTGGAATGGAGAAGAGTCGAAACCAAGGAATTTGACTTTCTCATACTTTTATAATGGGACATAACAAAATAAATCACACCTGTGTAAACTGAGTGGTGCAACTCCCCTGACCCCCCCCCCCCCCCTATCTCTCTCTCTCTCTCTTCTCTCTCTCTCTCTCTCTCTCTCTCTCTCTCTCTCTCTCTCTCTCTCTCTCATATTAGCAGGCAACAGTGCAGCACTATCTCTCTGCCCCTACTGGTACTTGCACCACTCAAAAAATGTAATATTGAATGTTTTTCAGGTTGTGGACTGGTGGAGTCTCGGTGTGCTGATGTATGAGCTTCTAACGGGTGGATCACCTTTCACTGTTGATGGAGATGAGAACTCACACACAGACATCGCCAAGTATGGATACTCTCTGATCTCCAACTACAGTTGTGCAATATTGATGTCATTGTCATCAGACTTTATATTTTACATAAAGTTAGGCCATTCTCCTGTTATTTATTTCGCCAAAGTAATTTTACTAATTACTTGAACACTCAAATCTGTACTTTGCAAGAATCTTCCAATGGGTTTTTGCTTTAAATGCCAAAATAATGTGACTTTGACAAAATAAATTATAATTATATATATATATATTAATGTGCTGTATATAATCTATATTGAGCTGATTTCAAAGCCACTGTCAATAACTGACTGTCTCCCTGCCCCTTTCCTCTCAGGAGAATTTTAAAGAAGGATCCTCCTTTCCCCAAAGATATGGGACCACTGGCTAAAGACCTCATCCAGCGGCTACTCGTGAAAGATCCAAATAAGAGATTGGGCTCAGGTCCTAGTGGGGCCGAAAATGTAAAAAAACACTCATTTTACCAGGTGGGACACATCTCTCCTGACATTTCTCATTGTTTTAAATGCAGGGTGGGCTGTTGGCGTTGCATCACAGAGCCACTTGGAGGGGAAAGCATTTAACTAAATTGAATGTAGTTTGAGGATGAGGAGAAGACATTGGTGCTGAATAAACTTTCTCTCCCCCCCCCTTTTTATAATCTCTTTTAGAAAATGAATTGGGAAGATCTGGCAGCTAAAAAGGTGCCCGCCCCTTTCAAGCCAGTAATTCGAGACGAGCTGGATGTCAGCAACTTTGCAGAAGAGTTCACAGAGATGGACCCTACCTATTCTCCTGCAGCTCTGCCTCAGAACTGTGACCGTATCTTCCAGGTGGGAAGAACATGAGGGAGTTTGAGACAGTCAGACTATTTTTGTTGTGGCTCCATAGCTTTGTTATTTTTTATGAACGGGAGAATATTTTTGTGGGGTGCTTTTAGGTCATCACACAGGCCTACATTGACCTACTTTTCACTGTCACTTATGCTTCAGTTTTTGTACACTATTTTTGGAGGCATACCTATTTGGTTTTACGCCTAGGCTTTGGCTGCATGCAGTGTAAAATTAAAAACAACATTACACTGCGACTATATTTGAGATACTCACTCCACGGTTATTGAAATGCTCAAGTGAAAATCTGAATGCACTTGAATGTTGCTTGTGAGTCAACACAAGCCTGTCTGTGTGCATCAGTATTGAAATTGACTGAAGGGGATTTCACTGAAGGCTTGTAATTACTGCCATATGCAGCTTTTGATTGAGGTAACAGATGTGAATCACTATTTTTGATGTGGCTTTGAACCATAATGTGGCCTGCAAACTCTGCAAGCTGATGTCTGTCTGATGTATCGTATGAATTTTCAACTCTGATTGCCTTCTGGATCCTTGAGCCCAGCAGATCAATAGATCCATTAACAGGCTTCTCTCATGGAATAAAAGGTTACACTTTGAGAGAATCACCATTTCTGTCTTGGTTACGCCTTCAACCTTTGATTGCCAACTTCATCTTGTCTTTTTTCTTTTTTATCTTCACCTCTCGCCTGCCATTCACAGTCTCAAATTTTGTGGTCTTTATAATTTGCAAGCCTAGCAATCTGTGAGGTAATGGCAGCGAGCCCAACTTTAAACGGTGTGCTTACCCCCAACCCCCCACAATACTGTCTTACAAAACAAGATTAAAATTGCATTAATGGGCCTGAGATGTAATTTCACAGCAGAGCAATCAAATATTCAAGCCTGGTAATTTAGGGGCTTCTCATGCATTCAACTACACCATCCTTCCGTCCATCCACGGCTGTCACTATGTGCCACACAGCTGTGTGGTGTCTCTGTGTCTGAGTGAAAAGAGGGGAGGGAGACATTAATGCCAGCTCAAGGCCCTGAGCTACGAACAGCTGGAACCATGCAGGCAGCCTTCCACGAATGACAGCTCTAATAATAGGCACAGATGGACAGCCAATGACACACACACACACACACACACACACACACACACACACACATCAATTGGATGGTGATACTACGGTTTAGTCTGAGGCTTTAAATTATGTGAATTCCTTTTCAATGTTCTGTATAGTGCTGTGACGTATAGGCCAAGCTCCACGTCGTATGTTTCTCCATAATGTAAATTTGTGGTGGTCCTGTATGCATGTTTTGGTGCAGGGCTACTCCTTCATGGCCCCTTCCATCTTGTTCAAGAGGAACGTGGTGATGGATGACCCCGTCCAGCTGTGTGGGGGCTCTGACAGACCAGGCTCTGCTGCAGTGGCCCGCAGCGCCATGATGAAGGTAAGATGGATGGGCCTGGAACCCGCTACACAAACACTCACGTTAATGGCTTCCCTCATTGACGGATAGCTTTTTTCCTTTTCTTGTCCTTTTAGCGTTAAAGTAAACTTTGAGCCATTCTTGGTAATGTTTTGCCTAGTGTTTGCATTTGACTCTGTTTTTTTTGGGCTTGCTTACAAACATCTTGAGCGTCTCTGGCAGGTTCTCTAGTGATGTGACCAATATGGGGGGAAGGCTTTCAGTTTGGTTATCATAGAGGTCCTTTTGGAGGCAAAATTACTAATTGTATTTGATGTAAAATGTATCTAAACAATCTAAACAAAAAACTTGAAGAATTAAATAGTGTAAAGGTTTTCATTTGATATCTTTCAAATTATCTATTTTTTGGGGAACAAACTAAACCCTAAGCCTTACCACAGATTAATTAAAAAAAGAAAATCATGAAAAATGCAACAGCTGAAATGAATCTTGCTTAAACCAATGTTTTACTATGACCCTAAGTGACTAGGTGTCATTGAAATGCCATTATGGAATCAACCTCTGCATGTCCTCCACTCTTGGATCTAACAATGATCTAATTGTTTTGAGACAATGTCTACCCCTTCCAAAGGACTCTCCTTTCTATATGAGTTATGAGATGGACATGAAGGACAACGCTCTAGGAGAGGGCAGCTTCTCCATCTGCAGACAATGCACACACAAGAAGACTGGACAGAAATATGCAGTCAAGATCGTCAGCAAGAGGTACTTGCTCATAGTCTGCTAGTATGCTTGTCCACCTAAATATTATCAGTGTTATGTTATGATTATTATGTTAATACAATGTACCAGCTCAAACATGCTTCCTTTGATGTGCTCGTGTTAACCTAGATATTATGAATGAGCTGTTATTTAATGGCTTATTAATTTCTTGATAAACTGTTTGGGCAAGGTTAGAAACACTGACTGTCAAGTGAATATGATCACAAAGCCACACATCTTTGCTAAAATGTGCAATAAGCAATCAAGACTGTCAGCCAAAGGTACAAGCTTAAACCCTGCTCACGCTGACATGTTTGCCAAACTAGATGCTATTGGCGTCATGTGATGAAACGGTTTAATACATTTCTTTTCTCATTCTACGAGGGTGATTGCTGTTGCTGTACTAGTACTAGTAGTCAGGCAGCCTGTTCATTTATAGTATATAGTATATAAATAGTGGAGTGCAATTACAAAGCCACATACAGGGGGCACGGTGGCACAGTTGGTAGTGCTGTCGCCTCACAGCTAGAAGGTCCTGGGTTCGATTCCCGCTGGGGACGCTGTGGGCACTGGCGGCGTGTTCCCTCCTCCGCGTCATCAGTGCCCATACCCGAGGCGGGGGTTGGCGATGGGCCTTTCTGTGTGGAGTTTGCATGTTCTCCCCGTGTCCCCTAGGGTAGATACCCTCACAAAAACATGCCGTAATCCTGGTCTCTAAAACTACCTCCCCCTGGCCAGCCGGGGCGCCTGATGGAGGGGAAAGGAACTGGTCGGAATAACGTGTCCCTTCCACTCGCTACGTCATGCATAGAAGGAGGCATGAGGTCAGTCTGCTGCCCCCCCAGGTTGGCAGAGGAAGTGTAGCGCCCAGGATTACTTAGATAATTGGCACTGGGTGAAAAGAAAAACTGGGTTACAAAATCGTGGGATAAAAATAAAAAAAAAACAAAAAAAAAAACAAAGCCACATACATACTGTTGTAGGCTTTGCTCAGAGTCCTGAGTTTGTGCTACACTGCAAACTTGTAAACTTAGGCCCTCATTTATCAACCGTGCGTATGCCAAAATATGGATGCACGCCGAAATTACCGACATTTTCAGCATTTACCATTTCCGCCAAAGCTTGAAATTGAACTTTCAAAAGACAAAAAGTCGCCAACACATACCAGCACACATGCAAGCGGCAAGCCTTCATCCATATGTTTATGATTCGTTCATCAATGATCAAATCACTACATAAACGTTGATTATGACTGCCTTGACGACATGATAGCCTATCTATGCAGGCATCACTCACCCACAGGACTTATCACAGCAGTGCGCAGTCTCACACCTTCGCCGTGCACTGCGCACGAATGGGTAAAATGAATATAGGCCAGCCTACAAACGTATTCCATTCATGGCGATGCGATGTTGATGTGTCATGTAGGTGCGTGCGTGGACATGACAGCAAGGCAAGCGAGGTGAGAGGGAAACAGACAGGGTAGGCCTACAACTTTATTTAATTCATGCAGGTCTTCTTCTTGTTCTTTATTTATTTAACAACACACCAGTTAATTGGGCTTGCAAGTTGTGTGTGCGTGCGTGTGTGCGTCTGTGTGTGTGTGTGTATATGAGAGAGGGGGGTGAGGCGGGCAAGCAAGGCACGGGAGAAACTTTTTTTTTCTTCCTGTAACCATGGTTTCCAGGACGTATTGCCTGTTGTTCATGTCGCAAAAACGAGGGCGAGGCTTGATTTCATAGGGCGTGCCAGATAGATTTCAGCCGTCACATTTATTAACGTCAGAACGAAATTAAGGAAGGATCAGCTGTTTGCGATCACTTTATAAATGCCGTGGCGACGTGGGTGTACTACGAAACCCACACTCTAATTTGGGGCAGATTTTACACTGAATTGATAAATGAGGGCCTTAAGATTGTCAGAAACTGGTCTTCATCATTTAACTTAGTACTCTACATGCCTCTCTCAAAACAAATCGTGGGAATGGTGTGGCTGATGCCAAATTTGGGAAAGGTTAAAGCCTGATCAAAGCCCCGTTAACTTCCATTATATAAAATGGTTAATAATTCAGAAAGTATAAAGCATATGTGATGTTTTATTTATTTATTAATGTATTTTAAAATGTATTAATATTATTTTTATTGAACACATCTGTAGCCTACTGGCAATGTGCACACGAAATGTGGCATTGATCAATCCAGCAGGTTGTGAGATTAGCTGAGGACACACTGACACCCCCCTTTTTCCTGCAGAGCCACGATGTAATAATGTCTGGTGACCAAGAATCTATGAATACTGGTCTTTTAACTCATTACAACTGAAAACGGAAAGCATCTGTTAAATTTGAGATTTTAGCCGTGGCTATTCAAAAATAGCAGATACAGTACAAGCTTGTAAATCTGTTATTTGGGATTTTTTGTGAGAAGTGTGAGAACTACTGATTTAGAAGGCATTTGTAGAATCACCGTCAGGTCGTAATGGTTTAAGTACTTGGTTAATTGATTGACCATTGTTTACTATGACATTTAAAGAAGCACAAGGTCACACAGCTTGGTGCACAAGCCCCCGAGTTATAAGACAGCTGGGCTGTTCTTGCTCTGCATACAGAGCTCAATTACAAGCCTAATTTATGCTTCAACAAAAAGGTTGAGTGACATGTCACACAACGCATATTCACCAAGGCATAAATTAGGCTTCAAGGTGTGCCGACAGTGACACCCTCTGACATGAGCAGAAGTTCCTCCACTAATAAACGGTGTCAAGCAGCCACCCAGAGTGCCTCTAGTATGACAGCACAACCTTCCTGCGATGATGCCCACCTAGTAAGTGAATGATACTTTAGTGAACTATGTCGCCCTTGTTCATATGCACAGCGGCTTGAATTATAGAACTGGGGTGACTTTGTCTGCATGGTTTTGCGTCTTTGTGGTTTTGTCTTGTATTGTTCACACTTCAGTTACCATTTAGATTTTTTCTCACTTTCACACCTTCAGGATGGAGGCGCAAACACAGAAGGAAATAGCAGCCCTGAAGCTGTGTGATGGCCACCCCAACATTGTCAAATTACATGAGGTCTATCACGATCAGGTGAGGTCAGGGGCAGGGGTTCTCAACGTTTTTGGCTGGGGACCCCCGAAAATGCTTTGGCCTTGCGACCCCCCTCCCCACCACCAATACAAATTAAACGCTACAATAACAACCTTAATAATAGAAGAAATACATCATAAATACATACTGAAACCAGATATAATAATTAAGGAAAGTTTATGCATGCGCTATGTGTACTATGTAAACTCTAAATTTCCATTTTCAAGCCATTCAGTTGCCAAAAAAAACCCCCCAGGTTGAGAACCCCTGTCACAGCGTATCTGAAGTTGGGGGGGATGAGCGTGCGGAGGGGATTGGCGTGTATTTGCGTGCACGCGTGTGCAATTTTTTTTTGGTCCTAAATTGAACACAATCAACGGCCAATATACTTTCATATAGGGGAAACTGAGTATTCACACCAGTGAATTCTATTTGATGTTCACTGTGAATGTCTAGAGACTGCAGCCTTATTAAGTCCTGGAACTGGAACAAAGAGGATTAATGTGGGGGGGATGGGGGTAGGGGTTGGGAGCCCTCTGGGTCTCTTATCTTTTCGCGTATCGGCCCAGAAACACTTTTCCCTGTTGCTGGTATCTCACAGCGTATTCATTTTCAAACAACATCAGCTGCACAACTACTTATTTTGCAGCTCCTTTACATACAACCTAGATTTACCGGTGCTGTGTTGCCTAATCTGGGTCCACACTTGACCTACCTGAGTGTGCACAATGTGAGGAACATGGTGTGCTTGTTCTGCCGGGGGACAGTGTCTATCTGTGTGGCTGATGGTGGCGCCCAGGTTCATTAGCACCAGCCCTTCAAGCACGAGAGCAGCGCTTTAAACTCTCATGAGCTCAGTGGGGTTATTACTGTACCTCAGAGGACCTGTGTGACCCAGATCAAAGCACTACCGCCGCGGTGGCCTCACCCCAGCCCCATGCCTTTGTTCCCTGGCTCCTGCACTAATGAGAAACTGTACCTCCACCACCACCACCACTACCAGGAACATGCACATTATTCCCATCACCAATTTAGTTTTGGCCTGCTTTTCACTTCATAGAACACTGTGTTGGTTTGATCTCACATTGGGATTGAGGAGGTGGGGGGAGGGGGGGCTGATATTTGTCATACAAGAACGATTTGATGCCAGCAGATCACTGGTCTATGTTTGACTGTTTTCAACTTGCAGTCCAAACTGAGAGAACACGATCAACTTACAATCACATCAGTCAACTTCAAGGTGTAATTGAACTCACTGTTTGTTGAAGTTGCATAACCCTACAGGCATGTTTGCACATGTTGATATAGTCAATATCATTTTTCAATCCATGTCAAAGAATAAAGGTGTGTGTGTGTGTGTGTGTGTGTGTGTGTGTGTACATGTGTGCAAAAACTCACATTCTTTTAATATTCTTTTTTTAAATAATATTTGCTTCTGAGCTCTAGCAAAGTAAAAATAAAATACCTCAAAATTGAACTTAAGACAAGTACTGAACTTGAGTAAATGTACTTTGTTACTTTACACCACTGTGTGTGTCCGTTTGTGTAGCTCCACACATACCTGGTCCTGGAGATGCTGGGTGGAGGAGAGCTGCTGGAGCGGATCCGCAGGAAGCAGCACTTCAGTGAGAGCGAGGCCAGCCGCATCATGCGCAGACTGGTCTCCGCTGTCAGTCACATGCACGATGTCGGGGTTGTACACAGAGACCTCAAACCAGAGGTACACATACTGTAACATTTTCATGAATTATTCCTTGTTCATTTCACGATGAGACTGTTCAAATCAAACCAAATGATTTACGCGTCCAATTCACTCCATTTGTATATTTCCAGAGTTACAAATGGATAATGAACACTGTGTAAAAAAATCTATTATCTTTCCTTTTCCTTTATTCAGGGAAGCCCATTGAGAGCAAGCTCTCTTTTTTAAGGGCGCCCTGATCACAGCATATAAAACACAATACATATAATGAAAAAACAATAACAAACATTTGAACCACAGTACAACGTCACAGATGCAAATTAATATAGAATGACAAAGTGCAGGTGTGAACCGGATTCTATAAATGATTACAATCTATGTTTCTGTCTAACTTGCTTCACAGAACCTGCTCTTCACAGACGAGAGTGAAAACTTGGAGATAAAGATCATAGACTTTGGTTTTGCTCGCTTAAAACCTCCAGATAATCAGCTTCTGAAGACACCTTGCTTCACACTGCAGTATGCCGCGCCCGAGATCCTCAAGTATGATGGCTATGACGAGTCCTGTGACCTGTGGAGTCTGGGGGTCATCCTGGTGAGTGGCCTTGTGAAAGGCAAAGACGGGCAACGGGGCCTGGATGTACACCAAGAGAGAGGGTCATTTTATAGCAGTGGCTCTCAACCTGTGGGTGGATTTGGGGAGGGTCCCCAGATGACAGTCAAGTGACAATTTAATGAATGTAAGACCTTTTTAATGTCCTTTTATGTTTGGCCAAATTTTCAAATAATATATAAAAGAGGCAAACATTTTCAAAATAGCTGATTAGTTAGATTGTAGATCTGTTTTAGATCTGATATTTTCACAATATTTATCTGTGGAGTCAAACAAAATGTAATGCCTCAACTCCTACATGCCAAGTGCTTATCAGTGTGGGCGTCCCCAGTTAAAATATGATTATTTTGGGGGGGTTATGGCCTGAAAAGGTTGAAAACCACTGATTTATAGGACCATCATAGTGTCTTTTTGGTTTTTGGCTTTTCTGCCTTTATTGATAGTATCAATTAAGATAGACAGGAAAGAGGGAGAGAGAGAAGGGGAGAGACATGCAGCAAAGGTCGTCATTAACGGGACTCGAACACACAACATGTGGCATGCTCCTGGACCACTTAGTGTCTTATGGACCACTTATGGACTGCCCATAACTCTTGACATCCCATTAGTCCGACTACCGGTATGTAGTTCCGCGTGCTGTTAGGGTTAGGGATATGGTTAGTAATGCGCGGGCTGGACCAACACGCCGTCGGAATAATGAGCCGTCTGACTAATGACACGGGACCGTACACACTTGCATTGTGTCCTCTCGGTAGAACTCCACACTGTCGGGTGAGAAGAAGTGGCATCATGTTGTATCGGAGGAGACATGCGGTTGTCTGTACTCGCCCTAGGACTGTAGGAAATAGCAGTGAAAAGTGACTATGTTACATGGGGTATTGGGAATTGGCACAACAGCTAACAGTGTGTGTGTGTGTGTGTGTGTGTGTGTGTGTGTGTGTGTGTGCACTTACCTTGTGTACGTGTGTGTGTGTGTGTGTGTGTGTGTGTGTGTGTGTGTGTGTGTGTGTGTGTGCACTTACCTTATGTACGTGTGTGTGTGTGACCGACACATACGTATGTATCTTGTGTCTTGTTTAGTCAGGTTTGTGTGATCTCCCTCTCCTGTTCAGCACTGCATGCATTGGTGTCCTGTGGTGTGCTGACACAGTTTTCAACATGCACCACAGACCCACTAGTAACCAGCTCCAACTCAGAGAATACTGGACTACTCGCCCCGGTGCTTGCCCGTTTTTCCTCACGGAATTTTCCCTAGTGAGGGGGATAACTTTGTAATATGCTATTGGCTGTTTGTATTCTTTTTGGAAAAATATAAACAATTTAGTATTATGT
The DNA here is from genome assembly GCF_963924005.1 of Protomyctophum bolini. Classification (NCBI taxonomy): domain Eukaryota; kingdom Metazoa; phylum Chordata; class Actinopteri; order Myctophiformes; family Myctophidae; genus Protomyctophum; species Protomyctophum bolini. The sequence goes on from NC_137876.1 coordinate 32,265,813, forward strand.
AGTATATGTAAGGTTTTGCCCCCCTCAAATGGTACCTCGTCAGATAATCCCCACATATCCTACAACAACTTCTGTGAACAGACTTCACTGTAGTAGCTTTTCATAAATTATATTTGTACTTAGGCTGTTCTGCTGTCATGAAAGTTTATAGTTAAAGAAATTCAAAGTCCAGCCGTCTGAGGGGGCACGGTGGCACTAGTGCTGTCGCCTCACAGCTAGAAGGTCCTGGGTTCGATTCCCGCTGTGGGCACTGGCGGCGTGTTCCCTCCTCCGCGTCATCAGTGCCCATACCCGAGGCGGGGTTTGGCGAAAGGGCCTTTCTGTGTGGAGTTTGCATATTCTCCCTGTGTCCCCTAGGGTAGATACCCTCACAAAAACATGCAGTAATCCTGGTCTCTAAAACTACCTCCCCCTGGCCAGCCGGGGCGCCTGATGGAGGGGAAAGGAACTGGTCGGAATAACGTGTCCCTTCCACGCGCTACGTCCGGCCGGGGAAATTCCCCTCTGTCAGGTGAAAAGAAGCAGCTTGGACTCCTCATGCATAGAAGGAGGCATGAGGTCAGTCCGCTGCCCCCCCAGGTTGGCAGAGGAAGTGTAGCGCCCAGGATTACATTAGATAATTGGCACTGGGTGAAAAGAAAACTGGGTTACAAAATCGTGGGAAAAAAAAAAAAAAAAAAAAAAAAAGTCCAGCCGTCTGCTGTCCAGCCTCTCACTGGGGAAAATTCTGGGAGGAAAACAGAAACGGGGCGAGTAGTCTTGTTACCAACTCAGAGAGCTGGTTAAAGCTGAAGATTGCATCCTTTTGAGACTTGGCTTTCCCCGGCAGAACAAATGTCATTCTAACTCAACAGCTCTCTGCACAGACAGGAGTAAAGCCTGAGTTATACTTAGTTGTGTGCATGTGTCGGCCAACAAAAATAGCCAATCTACAAGCGCACAGTCTCAACACGTTAGCGTTACACTGCAACGTGTAGACCAGCTATTTTGGTTGCACGACACCGGCATGCAACCAATTCATGCTTAACATTAAAAGCAGAGCTTGTGGATAGAGGGCATGCGTGAGAGAGAGATAGTGAGAGAGACTATTCATGCATGCAGAGCCTTTTCTCTCTCACTCACTCCTGCTTACTCTTGTCATGTCTCTTGCTCTCTATCTCTGCAAGCACTGCTCCACACTGTCGCCCCCTGGGGGCTATAGAGAGCAATGCCGCCTCATGGAGCCCTGACGAAATGGCTCCTGACAAGCTGCCTGCACAATGCCCTGGAAACATAGCCAGCTAAGGAGAGTCCGAAAAATACATCAAACAGAGTGCATTTCCACAATATGCATGTGCCAGAAAGCAGAGAGAAAATGAGAGAAAGCGAGAGAGAGAATCATACATACATCTGAGTGTACACAGCCTAAAGCCCTCTGCTGTGAATCTAAAGCCTGATTTTTACATCGTTGCATGCTGTATGTGACGTGTGCCGAAAAATTGCTGATGTACAAGCTTGTAGATCTGCTATATTTGGCATGCGACACCGGTCGCAAAACTAAGAATAAATTTAGCATAATGAGAAATTGGAGGGCAGATATAATCAGGCCAAGGTGAGAGTGTTCTCTTCTGGCAGCTTAGCATAAAGATCTCTTCTATTTGTTCTGAGACGCAGCAGAGATCCAACCATGGTCATTAACACATTAACACATTAACACAAATGGCTAGAGATGCCAGTAAACGGCTCTAATTAAGCATGCCAAGGCTTTCCTAGGCTGTTAGGCTTAATAGTAATCTCAACATTATTTCTGCTCCTCATTTTATGGCGTAGCCATACAGAGAGATAAAAGGCACAGGCTATTGCCATGTTGTTGCTACAATACTACTGTAGATGTGGTATGGACGGTGATCTCTGTTGACTTCTCAGAATCATTTATTATAATTGCAGTAGAACGCCATGGCATTGGATTATGCCAAGTAATGCTTTTTCTAATTGCTTTGAAATGTAGCTAAAACAGAATACCGTGATTTGGAAGCGGAAGCTATTCTCTCGATACGACAAACAATGAAGCAGATAAATAAATGTTTGAATTAAAAGGTTATTTTGCTAACAAAATCTGAAGTGTAACAGTGGGTTCCAGTTAAACTGTGTAACGAGATTCAATATTAAATAGCCTACCAAATGTCACAAATGTTCAAAATGCGGATCACATTTTAACACCAATTTAATGTAGGGCTTGTTCATGTTTCAATGCCTGCTTGATTTCTTAATTAATCTCGTATCCAGACTGTCTCATCTCTAGCACAAAGATCGCCATAAAATAGTTTTCGGTATCGGGAAAAGTATCGTATTGGCCCTTATTTGTCATATCGGGTCATATATATATATATATATATATATATATATATATATATATATATATATATATATATATAAACACAACATGAGATCACGACACTGGTATCTGTATTCGGTATCGGCTAACACAGAAATTGAGGTATCGGGATCGGATCGGAAGCGAAAAAAGTGTATCGGGACATCCCTATTTACAAATATATATTCAGATACCAACTTGTGGTGGAAACATGACCAGTGTTGCCTAAATTCCATGTCCATGTCACTGACTCCTTACAATATATGGTATTTAGTGTGTTAGTCTTCAAGCAATAATCGAATGCCTAAAAGCTTATTTACATTAGATATCCAGCAGTCTAAAATACGGCACAGCACATCTTGATTGGTTGTTGTATTGATATGACGGATTCAGTTTATTAAACTGCTCATGATGCAGAAACCTTATGTATTTATTAATGAAACTACATGCAAATTATCTCTCCTGTGTGTGTGTAACCAAGTATTTTAAATATAACTAACTACATTTTTGTAAAGTCACTCCCATATTCTAAAACTAGCAAAGTTATCGTACTGGAAATTAGAGCCCTCTAACAACCTAAACCCTATACTTGTCAGGCCAAGGTTCCTTTCACTCTGGAACTTGACACACAGTTGATGTTCTTGTTCGTTTCAGTACACTATGCTGTCAGGCCAGGTACCATTCCAGTGCCAGGAGAAGAGCCTTACCCACACCAGTGCAGCAGAGATAATGAAGAAGATCAAACAGGGGGATTTCTCTTTCGAGGGAGAGGCCTGGAAGAATGTGTCCCAGCAGGCTAAGGACCTCATACAACGTGAGTTTAGCGCTAGTATCATTTCTAGTTTACAACTGATTAGTGCTGCAAACGGATATTCCATATTCAAAGGAATATTGGAATATAAAAAAATTAAACTATAATCAACTATAAAAAAATTAAGGTTCGAAAATAAATTATATTATTAGATTAGTCGATGGGTGGCTCTTCCAAGACAGATTTTGCGCTCTCATTAGAAGGCGGTGTAAGTGCCATCCAACCTTTTCTCTAGTTTCTTTGAAAGTGTCCATGTCTCGGAGCCATAGAGTAGAATTGGCTCAACGGTCGTCCTAAATATTTTTCAAATGAGTCGAACCCACGTGGTGTTTTAAAAGGAATATTTTACTGTCATTTTTGGCAGCACTACAACTGATGTAGTTGTCATTATCACATCCAGCCTTCGCTTTGTATAATTTCCAAAGGTACTTGGCCCATCTGCACTCTAATGTGACAGCACTCTGATTGGTCTAATTTTATTATATAATAAAACATGCTGTTAACTGGCAACATTTTGAAGTGGTCAAATTGACAGCTGACCATTGAGCTTGTGAAGTCAATGTTGATCTGTTTTGTCACCTCAGGCCCTTACTTGGTCTTGTCATTACAAGTTTTATTTTCAACAAGAAAAAAATCTAATTGTGTGAGCTGTTTGCCATTTAGACTGGAAGGGAAGTTGAATCCTTTTCATCAGTCTCACTTAGCTTAAAGATTTAGATTTGAGTTGACGGCAATGTGTATCCAACCAAAAAGTTTTACTGTTTTTTTTTTGTTGTTTTTTTAAAGGAAATTTTGTAAGGGGTATTTTACATTTTACTGGAGGAATAGCAGAGAAATTGTCTGCCATTGACAATTAATTAAGAACTCTCAACCTATATGGTTCATGGCACAGTATATGCTCTCTTTTTGTTTAGTAAGTCTAAACCTTAAAAATTCTACTGAGCAGCTCAGTTTGGCTGAACTACCTGGCCGGAGAAATGTTCTATCTTTTCCAGTTCAGCTTTGGCTCACCCTTTCATAAAAGCTAACATTAATGGTTTGAGTCTGGCTTCACATAGAGCTGCTGACGGTGGATCCAAACAAGAGGATTAAGATGTGTGGTCTGCGCTACAACGCTTGGCTCCAGGATGACAGCCAGCTGTCCTCCAACCCCCTAATGACCCCAGACATCCTGGGCTCTTCCACCGCCAACGTTCACACCTATGTCAAAGCCACCTTCAATGTATGAAATTACACACACACACACACACACACACACACACACACACACTCACTCAATCATGGCATTTTGTATAACTTGTCTTTGTCCACAATGTTCTTTGGGGGGGTCTAACCATTCCTCCCCTTTCTGGTCTATCATTGTGTTTTTATCATTTCTTACATGACGTTAATCCAGATCAATCCCGTGGCTTTTCACAGGCTTTCAATAAGTGCAAGCGAGAGGGGTTCCGCCTACAGACGGTGGATAAGGCGCCACTGGCCAAAAGGAGGAAGATGAAGAAGACGAGCACCAGCACAGAGACGCGCAGCAGCTCCAGCGAGAGCACCCAGTCCTCCTCGTCCTCATCCCAGTCTCAGGAGAAGACCCCACCGGAGAGCGACCCCTCCTCCATGTCCCAGCCCTGCTGCAGCACCCCTGTCAACACACCTCTGACCCCGGGTACGGATTCTGAACACACAGACCAGCCAGCCTTCTGCTTCTCAGAGGGTCAGTGAAAGAGAGATGGAGTGACACAGGCAAATATTGTTGAACTAAAGGATGGATAGGAACAGTGTAGAGATCCCTCTCTCCCTTATCTCTTTCTTTTACTCTCACTCTCCCTTTGGCAGCTCGCTGCCTCAAATGCATGGACAAGAGCATGACTCCGAAACGAGCATGCAACAGGAGCAGCAACAACCTCAACCAATCAATGAATCAATCATGTCTAGCAATAGCCTTTAGTAATTCCCTTAGTCTTTAACATGTCCCACCTCTCACATGAGACAGTATCAATGAGGGAGTGTACCTGGGAAGAGTGTCAGCAAACAGATGTGCTGTCCTACTGCCCCTGTGTGTCCAACATGTTGAGGCTAACTTATACTTTGACACAAAGTATACATTTTGGCCATGTCTCCAGAGCTCTAGAGATTTTAAAGGGAACGTTGCAGTGTGCTTTATACAGTTTATTAGGTAAAGGGGTCCACTTTTTTCTTCTTCTGAGAAAAGTCTGGAGCAGGGTAATTTATATGTTTTACTTTACAGACTGAAGTTTATTTATGATAAGCTATATTGTTTTTATGTTAACTTATTTGTGTGTGCTTCAGATGGCTCTGAGATTAATCAATGGACACAGTGCGAGTCTTTTTAAATCTAGATATTCTGTGCATGTAGAGACATTTATGCATTGAGCAAAAGAGAAAGAAAGACAATGTCTATGTAATGTTCATAGTTGCCAACTCGTTGAGAAATTAATTCCAACTAGAGATGCAGAATATAATTGGCCATATCGGTATCGAACCAATCTCAAAATATTTTTTCATTTTCATATTGATGACACAACTCAATAATAATGTGAGCATCAATGGCTTTGTACTCGCAGAGAAGCCAGTCTCCCTGTCTCTCTGTAAGAATGTCAGGTGTTAGTCTACTTTCACCAAATTTCAATATAAATATTATATAATAAAGTAATATTTCTGTATCTGACGATATGACCCTGCAAATAATCCGGGATCGGATATCGTTCATAATGTCAATATCGTGCATCTCTAATTCCAACTCTCAATGTGAGACCCCATGGCTACACATTAAGTACAGAGCCCATGTAAAAGTGTGTGTAAGTGTCTAAAGCGTTCAGAAGCATGGTGCAAAATAAACTAGCTAAATGATGGTACATTTGAGCGGTGGCTCAAGTTTCTCTACCCTACCAGCTGCTTTAGCGTGCCAGGGTTGGATACCAGGCATTTCCTACTAAGCGTATGAGTAGCATGGCTTTGTTTGTGCATAAGTATTGGGAGCTGACAGTAGGTGAGGTGCTCCACCTCAGCAATCCATCTCCCTGGTCTAGGGCTTTGTTGTTAGGGGGTCGTGGCCTTGTTGCTTGGATGAAACCAACAATAAGCCACTTCGACCTACTTGCTTGCCTACTTACTGACATGCATTGCCGCTTTTTATGGTTCCTATGTGTTTTATTTTACTTAAATATTTATTTTGGCTTTTAAAGTAGCGTAGCCTGTTGATAAGAACATGTGTACAGTATTTTCATAGTCAATCAAATGCAGTTGTGTCAGTCAAAAACCTGAGTGGAGGTGGCCCTACAGTAATAGAAAATAATCTGTCTAGAATCTTGTTTATTTAGCTTGGTAGCTGTAATGATGATGACTGTGTTACCATGGTTGACATACCACATGGTTTGATACTTACCCAATATGTGGGCCTTTAGTGGAATTGTCGTGGGACTGGGAGTATTTTATAGTGAAGGACCTAAAAGTTGACATAATTTCAACATGAATACAAAGAATGGGACTGGTTGGAATATCCTACCAGAACATTCAGATTGGCCAGCCCTTGGGTGTATTAGTTGTTAAGTTGAGGTTGCTGAGGTTCAGCATGCCAAAGGGGGAAGTTAGACTTGCTAATATATATTGTGTGCCAAAAGAAAATTACTATCTGACCTACCAGATATTCACACAGTGGACATTTTGCTCTTACTGTACTTCTTACTGGGGGATTGCCAACCCCTTGCATATGAAGTTGGAATAAAATGGCTGTCATTTACAGTAGTCCGTAGAGCATGTATTGTAGAATAAAGCCTGCAGCATACAAATAAATAATAAATGCTTCAGCAGTCAAACAAAAAAATTAATTAGGTAATTGCAGAGCAAACGTACAAACAAACGCAGTGCCTTGCCATCCTACACCCCCCCAAGACCTTCAAACTAGCAAACGTCACTAAAGAGGCATGTGATTGGTCAGACACCCAATGCACTGCATTTGTATTTTCTTTCCGCAATCTGCTGGCAGTGTAACATGGATAGCTTTGTAGGAGGGTTGTCTGTGGGTGGTTATGAGGTATTATATATCAGTCATCAGAGCAGACGACAAGTCATTAATAGAGAGAGATAGCACACACACCTTGTCCATCGTGTCTGGTGCCAGAAATGGTGAGACACATTATGTCAAGGTTATGTCAGAGGTTGATGTAAACAAACAGAATAGATCTGTGTACACTGTACAGTACAGTATTTACAGTATAAGTGTCACTTCCTTTTGATGAGAAGAACGAGGCAGTAGTTTTTGTACATACTGGCGGCTTTATTTGTGCTCAAATGCCCACGTCAAACTGACACAAAATATAATAAACAGTGTTCAGAATAAGCAAAGGAAAACAAAACGCATAAAACGTAATAAAATAAAATTCACATAAACAAATCATTTACCTCACTGTCTGCACATGACTCAAAGGGAATGAATGAGGAATTGAACCCATACGAGCAGAATGGAACGGAAATATGAAATTAAACTGCAAAGAATACCTTTTACCAAAATAATTGGAAAATGTAGAAACCAAATATAGAAAAACATAAATGTATAAAATACCAAATAATGGCAAAAATAGCAGGCAAAATAAGAACTCAGAGCTGAGCCCGATCAGCCAGTATAAAATGGTTCGTTCTCAGAATAAATATTTGAATTGCTTTCGCAGTATGCTGCAGGCTAAAGTGTGGTGATGGATGGTACTTCTTGACCTAAATATGATTAATTAGTTTACTAGCAACAAAGTGAGCTCCTCTGTCCATCAGACTTGCTGCAAAAAGAATCCCATGCTTATCACCGCCTTGGTTCTTAACCACTTAAAAACATTTTTTTACCGTATTTAGAAAATGGTGGTGTGTCCAGTCAGTGGCATGTCCAGTGGGTGGTTTCGTGTGTCATACATCATCCCTGGAATCTGAGGTGCCAGCCCAGGTGCCACCCCATTACACACTTGCATTCGGGAAATATGTTGTAGAATACATCTTGTTTGTTTGAACAATTCTAACCCCATCTACCCATAACAAATCGGGTCGTAGTAGAGATAGAAGAAGTTCGGCGATTATCTTAGTTTTAAGGATAACTGTTTTTGCAATATTACACTAAAGGGTGTTCTTTATTGTCATTAAAGCACTCATAATATCACTTAAACCTATACCCTATACCTTAAACCTATACCCTATATGACAAGTTGACAACATCAAGTTCCTAATGAGGAACTTAAACCAACTCTGCTTTTTTCTTCCAAAGCACTTCCTCGCTTTGCCATGTTGTACTGCATGACTAGTGTGTGATAACTTGCATTATATTATGACGCTGATACTTTATTATTTATACTTTTTTATTTCTAATAAGAGTATGTTTAAATTATTCTGACAATTGGAGTGACTGGAATGATAAGGGGCAGTACATTTGAACAGCAAAGGCCCTTAAAAAACACAAGAAAGTTGTTTTATCTTATATATATTTTTTGATCAACATGAGTTATATTATTCCATGTTATTTGGAATATTCTGTTAATATAGAATATGAAGATACATATACAGTATAAAAGGCTTCACCTGAATAAGACTTAAATTGGGTATTGGGATTCTTTTTTTATCTGGACGTTTCTGTTTTAAGTAATGCACTCATTCATCTAATTCCATTTTCAACAGTGAGACAACTTCACAGTCTGCTTTTAAGCTGAATGAGATATTTTCTTTCATGCAAATATGTACAGAAATGCTTCTTTCTGTCACATTATTTTCTGTCTAACTAGTAAAATATGTAAAGATTATCTTTTAGTAGCAAGACATTCAGTACATTTCTTCACTCAGAACTATGCATCCATGTACGCCTATTCAATTGATTATAATTTTAATGACTTCAGCCCTATTTTTTATTTAGATCTATTTTTGGCAAAGGAAAAAACAAATGAAAATGTTTACCTATATTGACATGCTTAAATACTTGACGCCGTGTTGAAAGTGGTTAAGCAGTCGACGGGATCAGAACACAGCTCTTGAAATAGCCAACAAAAGTTTACCTGTGCTTTTAAAATAGACAAGTAGTAATCTGTTCTGTAGTATCCCTTGCAGTTAAACACCACAAAGCTCTGTGTGCATGAGTTCCCTGTTACTGCCTCATTAGCCCTCTGCTCTTTTGTTTAGGTTTATTAATAGCTTAAGCGGAGGAAGGGGAAGTGGAGTGTCCTATATTGAACTACCCTCTGGGAGATGTGCTCTATTAGCTGATGCACTGCTTGTTTGTTCCAAAGAAAATTATTCCGCTCACTGACTCTGTGGGGACCCAGGTATGCTGTTAGAGAAATTGGGTGTTTTTAAGTTCCACAGTCTCTTAAGGCTGGTTCCCACTTACTAACTAGTCCCCTCCCCTCCTGTCTTTGGGGAACAGCTTGTTCAGAGTGCCACTTTTTCTGTTTTCAGGTTTTGTTTCTGATGTAATTTTGATGTTTGATTGTAGTGATCGGCGTATTCTCTGTAGTGCTTTATTAAAGGTCTAGATCTGAACTGAACTGTAACTCGAGCTAATGGGCTGTTTATTATTATTATTATTATAATACCCCACTCGGTGTCTCTTTGTAATGTGGGCATTAACGTTTCCCCTCAGGCTGTTGTCTGCTGTCACTGAGCCAGAGGGATCAACAGATGCTCCTGTTGCCTTTTGAGACAGTGATGTGTGGATGCGCTTAAAATACACCACCTGGCTTATAACCAAAATAAATAGTCACACTGTATATGTGCCGTAACTATAGGAGTGCTGCTCAGGTGGTACTGCAGCTCTTTGCCTTGGAGCATCAGGTGTTTCGATGGGGTTGTGAAACTCCTCTGCAATGCTTTTAAAGAAACTGAAGTGACCTGGTTGTGTCAGTTTTGTGATCAGCAGTTGGGACAGATGGGCTGGAACTGTCCAAGGCCCCTTCTATTTGTGCTGAAGAGAATGCAGTGTTGGGGAAACTATATGAAGAAGACATTGTCAGAATGCAATACCTGGTCAGCACATGTGGGCCTAGCAGGAGTGTTGTTGCAGCATCACATTGTTCAACTGATGGCTGCAGTCTAGTGGAATTGGTGTGCCAACAAAGCCAATAATGGTTGCTAGTCATGGCACGTACTTTAGCTATGCATTACCCACAGTGTTTGATGTATTGCAGGCCATCAGGGAGGGTTTATGCTTATCAAGCCATCATAGTTGTTCTGCATGCTACTGTAACTGTACATGCTACTAGAAGCTCGGGTCTCGGTCTAACTCCACGAATCTGTGATGCAGTGCGATCCGAGTGAGAGACACACTTTATCTTTGGCCACTGACCCTGTGTTTTCCGTGCTGGTCCGGTTGTTGTGGTGTTGTTCCGTTTCTCTGTGAATGTCATGTGTCCGCTGCTTCGTGTTGTTGTTATTTCTCCGTTATTGTTTTGTGTCCGCTGTCCGTGTATATTCTGGGGCCAGCGCATGGAAACCACAGAGCTGGGGTGAGATGCAGGGGTAGGTTTGGAGACGCGCTTCACGGTCTATGACGTGCCGAACGAAACTGCGCGCAAAGTGTGCACTCACAACTTGTTACCGGCTCAAATGTTTATATAATATATACATTGTTGATGCCATTGCCTTACAGTACTTTTCCTGGTTGAAACTAACCTGAGTACTGTTGCAGCAAATCCCTTTGAGACTAGCAAATATCCCTCCTTTGAAAACATGCAATCAATCTTTAAGGGCAAGGTTTTGCACTTTGAAGCAGGTATGTTCTGTTGATCTTGTGCTGTTGATTTGTCTTGCATGGGGGAAAATAGATATTTTTCCTGTATGGTCAGACGTCACCTCTCAGTTGCTCTGTTGGTGTCTGTTGTCCTGCGTTTATTAAAACAAAACAGCTATATATTATATACCACTGGTTACTGCTTCAGTTACTGCAATGAGATACACTGTACAGTAGGCTATAAACTTTTTGGGCACTGTGAATACCATCAATGAGGTGATTGAGGTCTTAACAGAGATGCTTAGGTTAATTCTGAGGACATAGCTTTTTTTTTCTTTCTTTCTTTTGCTTCATATTTATAAAATGCTTTACTAGCTGGCTGAAAATATCTGTATGTTTAATAACCTGATATCAGTGATGTTTGAACCTGTTAGTAGATAGATATAGTACTTGGCTGCAGTTGCATATATGATTGGAATTTACATTTTATGGAAGATATTTTACGGAAATATTTTGTGATACCAGAAATTGAATTTTTGTATATATGACGTGTCACCAATCATGATTAAAATGTAAAAGTTCCCCCAGTTTGTTTAAATTATACTTGGTGGTGACTAAGTTCTAAAGGTATTCTTACTCTGACCAGGCACACATCTGTTCACATTTTGAAAAAAGTATGCTTTTGAAAAAGCTTTAGAAATTATAAAGTATTATTTATTTTGTGCTTTTAATCATCCACTGGAATGTTGTATTCTAGGATGTGCATTTTTAACATGCAACCTCTAGATGGCAGTGTTTGATTAAAATACAACCGTACACCTCCTGTGTAGCTGATCAGCTTCTTCTCACTGTGCAACATGAGTTCTTAACAATTTAGTTTTTGTTTTATACCTATATCAATATGTGGTCCCATGTTTTCTAGCAGGGCTAGAGATTTACATGTACAGTTCTAAGTTCACACTGGAATTCAGTCGATAAATGTACATTTAAAACCAAATTAAGGTTATTTTTCTTTGTGTCTTAAAGGGTTCTGTAAATACTGTAAATGTTCAGTCGGTTTTATTAAGTCAGAGTATGACTTCATCTTCCACTACAGTGCAGTGTGGGATTGATAAAGAGGGATTCATTCATTAAAGAAAATCACACCCATGTGAACTGAGTGGTGCAACTCCCCCCCCCCCCCCCCCCCCCCTCTCTCTCTCTCTCTCTCTCTCTCTCATTAGCAGGCAACAGTGCAGCACTAATACTATCTCTCTCTCTCTCTGTTTCTGGCACAACAGCGCCCCTACTGGTACGCTAGTCATAGTCATACTGGTGCTCATGAACCAACACATACAGGCACACACACATAGGTGAACACGGACATTGCTGTTCCTTGGAGTGGTTGCACCACTCAAAAATACATTGATTTTACAGAAGGATATTCAAAGGTTGAATCTAAAAGTTGAATCATTTTTGTTTCTCATGCATTTTATATTGCCAGGATGTTTTGACACAAATACTGGTGTGAGATTTCAGGAGTCTGGGGAATAGTTGAATCAACTTGGTTGTGGACAGTAAGGGACTGATGTTCATTTGTAAAGTAAATGTTTGTGTTTGCAGAATTTACCTGTTCAGTGTTTAATATATCTGTGAATAAAAAGTGTATTAAAAAAAGAGAAGTTAAGGGCTTTAAGGTTTTTGAATCCTTTATAGAAATGACCATGTTGTTCCTGTTTGTCACATCTTCAAATAAAGTTTTTAAGTTCACTAACGTTCAGTCTCTCTTGTGTTTAATCTATATTTAAAATTAATCATGGCAAAGTTTGTGCTATTGTCATAGAAAATGCATTGGGCGTTATAGTTTAATAACTCAGAAACTACAAAACATTTCAAAGTACACTTTTGTCCTTTTGTATGTTTAAATCAAATGTCAAATTATAGTTAAAGACACCAAGAAGATAGTCTGTGATTACAATATCAATTTAAAATGTATTACCCATTTCTTGTTTCCTGTTTTCCACTTCATGATAAATGCTTTTATGTGATGTATTCCCATGCTTTTGTTCTTGCTTAATGTAAGTCGCTCTGGATTAAGAGCGTCTGCTAAATGCCTAAATTGTATAATTGTAAATTGTCCCCTTGCGCGCAGGGTCCGGCCCATTCCTCTCTGTTATGTCATATGACGAGCATTTAACTTTTAATATCACAATTATTGTAGCTAATCTTTAACTGAATCTGGAAGTATTCCTTTATTAAATGATTCTTCATAGTCTGGAATTGTAACTGATCAATTTTCTTTTGTGACTTTCGCCTTTATTTTATATGGAGGGACAGTCAGTGGTGTAAACTTTATTTATATAGCACATTTCATACATAAAATGCAACTCTGTCACATTCTGTCTCTCCCTCAGTCTCCACACTGGCCTCCCATATCCCATTCCAGCACACCCAGTTCCATTTACACACCTGTCAACTACCTAATCAGCCCAGCAGTGAACACTTCTCCAATCAACCTGCTCACTATAAAACTGGACTCAGTACAAACACTCATTGTCAGTTCATAACCTGTGTCACAGATGTCCTGCCTGTTCATGTGTTGACTTTGATGTCATTCTGATTCATGCCTGATTCCTACCTGCATTCCCCTGTGTAAGATATCTCGTAATTCTTTATTAAATACTTTATTATTATACTCTAGTTTGTTGTGACTTTGCTCCTGGGTTCAACTCTGTCTGCATCCTTGACAACTAAAGTACTTCACATATTAAACTTTATTTATATAGCACATGTCATACATAAAATGCAACTCAAAGTACTTCATATGAAAATAAAATAAAAAATAACAAGCAGCGGAATGCCAGAAACAAAAAGTAGGTCAATCTACAATTAGCAAATAAAAATAGCAATACAAAACTAAAACATTAAAAATGGTAAGGAAATTTGTATTGGATAATACATTTTAAATTGATATTATTAGATATTCAACTTTATTGACATTTATAATTAAATTGGTGTCTTTACACTGTAGAATCCATTGTTGTTTGTTTCTGTTGCTTAACTCTGTTGCTTTAACTACATATAAGTGTCTATTTGTTTGTCTCTAAATGTTTTGATGAATTGAACAATGCCCTTTGTTCAATTCATGCCATACTATAGCACGCCGTTTTTCCTCATTTTTGAGGATTTGAAGAAAATTCAAAATTCAAAAAACATGGGTTATAGCCCATCGTTTTTTGAATTTTTGAAAAAAATGTTATCCTCATTTTTCATCATTTTTGAACATGGGCTATAGCCCCTACCGTACGGCATACTATAGCACGCCGTTTTTCATCATTTTTGAGGATTTGAAGAAAATTCAAAATTTCAAAAAACATGGGTTATAGCCCATTGTTTTTTGAATTTTTGAAAAAAATGTTATCCTCATTTTTCATCATTTCTGAACATGGGCTATAGCCCCTACCGTACGGTATACTATAGCACGCCGTTTTTCATCATTTTTGAGGATTTGAAGAAAATTCAAAATTTCAAAAAACATGGGTTATAGCCCATCGTTTTTTGAATTTTTGGAAAAAATGTTATCCTCATTTTTCATCATTTTTGAACATGGGCTATAGCCCCTACCGTACGGCATACTATAGCACGCCGTTTTTCATCATTTTTGAGGATTTGAAGAAAATTCAAAATTTCAAAAAACATGGGTTATAGCCCATCGTTTTTTGAATTTTTGAAAAAAATGTTATCCTCATTTTTCATCATTTTTGAACATGGGCTATAGCCCCTACCGTACGGCATACTATAGCACGCCGTTTTTCATCATTTTTGAGGATTTGAAGAAAATTCAAAATTTCAAAAAACATGGGTTATAGCCCATCGTTTTTTGAATTTTTGAAAAAAATGTTATCCTCATTTTTCATCATTTTTGAACATGGGCTATAGCCCCTACCGTACGGCATACTATAGCACGCCGTTTTTCATCATTTTTGAGGATTTGAAGAAAATTCAAAATTTCAAAAAACATGGGTTATAGCCCATCGTTTTTTGAATTTTTGAAAAAAATGTTATCCTCATTTTACATCATTTTTGAACATGGGCTATAGCTCCTACCGTACGGCATACTATAGCACGCCGTTTTTCATCATTTTTGAGGATTTGAAGAAAATTAAAAATTTCAAAAAACATGGGTTATAGCCCATCGTTTTTTGAATTTTTGAAAAAAATGTTATCCTCATTTTTCATCATTTTTGAACATGGGCTATAGCCCCTACCGTACGGCATACTATAGCACGCCGTTTTTCATCATTTTTGAGGATTTGAAGAAAACTCAAAATTTCAAAAAACATGGGTTATAGCCCATCGTTTTTTGAATTTTTGAAAAAAATGTTATCCTCATTTTTCATCATTTTTGAACATGGGCTATAGCCCCTACCGTACGGCATACTATAGCACGCCGTTTTTCATCATTTTTGAGGATTTGAAGAAAATTCAAAATTTCAAAAAACATGGGTTATAGCCCATCGTTTTTTGAATTTTTGAAAAAAATGTTATCCTCATTTTTCATCATTTTTGAACATGGGCTATAGCCCCTACCGTACGGCATACTATAGCACGCCATTTTTCATCATTTTTGAGGATTTGAAGAAAATTCAAAATTTCAAAAAACATGGGTTATAGCCCATCGTTTTTTGAATTTTTGAAAAAAATGTTATCCTCATTTTTCATCATTTTTGAACATGGGCTATAGCCCCTACCGTACGGCATACTATAGCACGCCGTTTTTCATCATTTTTGAGGATTTGAAGAAAATTCAAAATTTCAAAAAACATGGGTTATAGCCCATCGTTTTTTGAATTTTTGAAAAAAATGTTATCCTCATTTTTCATCATTTTTGAACATGGGCTATAGCCCCTACCGTACGGCATACTATAGCACGCCGTTTTTCATCATTTTTGAGGATTTGAAGAAAATTCAAAATTTCAAAAAACATGGGTTATAGCCCATCGTTTTTTGAATTTTTGAAAAAAATGTTATCCTCATTTTTCATCATTTTTGAACATGGGCTATAGCCCCTACCGTACGGCATACTATAGCACGCCGTTTTTCATCATTTTTGAGGATTTGAAGAAAATTCAAAATTTCAAAAAACATGGGTTATAGCCCATCGTTTTTTGAATTTTTGAAAAAAATGTTATCCTCATTTTTCATCATTTTTGAACATGGGCTATAGCCCCTACCGTACGGCATACTATAGCACGCCGTTTTTCATCATTTTTGAGGATTTGAAGAAAATTCAAAATTTCAAAAAACATGGGTTATAGCCCATCGTTTTTTGAATTTTTGAAAAAAATGTTATCCTCATTTTTCATCATTTTTGAACATGGGCTATAGCCCCTACGTACGGCATACTATAGCACGCCGTTTTTCATCATTTTTGAGGATTTGAAGAAAATTCAAAATTAAAAAAAACATGGGTTATAGCCCATCGTTTTTTGAATTTTTGAAAAAAATGTTATCCTCATTTTTCATCATTTTTGAACATGGGCTATAGCTCCTACCGTACGGCATACTATAGCACGCCATTTTTCATCATTTTTGAGGATTTGAAGAAAATTCAAAATTTCAAAAAACATGGGTTATAGCCCATCGTTTTTTGAATTTTTGAAAAAAATGTTATCCTCATTTTTCATCATTTTTGAACATGGGCTATAGCCCCTACCGTACGGCATACTATAGCACGCCGTTTTTCATCATTTTTGAGGATTTGAAGAAAATTAAAAATTTCAAAAAACATGGGTTATAGCCCATCGTTTTTTGAATTTTTGAAAAAAATGTTATCCTCATTTTTCATCATTTTTGAACATGGGCTATAGCCCCTACCGTACGGCATACTATAGCACGCCGTTTTTCATCATTTTTGAGGATTTGAAGAAAACTCAAAATTTCAAAAAACATGGGTTATAGCCCATCGTTTTTTGAATTTTTGAAAAAAATGTTATCCTCATTTTTCATCATTTTTGAACATGGGCTATAGCCCCTACCGTACGGCATACTATAGCACGCCGTTTTTCATCATTTTTGAGGATTTGAAGAAAATTCAAAATTTCAAAAAACATGGGTTATAGCCCATCGTTTTTTGAATTTTTGAAAAAAATGTTATCCTCATTTTTCATCATTTTTGAACATGGGCTATAGCCCCTACCGTACGGCATACTATAGCACGCCGTTTTTCATCATTTTTGAGGATTTGAAGAAAATTCAAAATTTCAAAAAACATGGGTTATAGCCCATCGTTTTTTGAATTTTTGAAAAAAATGTTATCCTCATTTTTCATCATTTTTGAACATGGGCTATAGCCCCTACCGTACGGCATACTATAGCACGCCGTTTTTCATCATTTTTGAGGATTTGAAGAAAATTCAAAATTTCAAAAAACATGGGTTATAGCCCATCGTTTTTTGAATTTTTGAAAAAAATGTTATCCTCATTTTTCATCATTTTTGAACATGGGCTATAGCCCCTACCGTACGGCATACTATAGCACGCCGTTTTTCATCATTTTTGAGGATTTGAAGAAAATTCAAAATTTCAAAAAACATGGGTTATAGCCCATCGTTTTTTGAATTTTTGAAAAAAATGTTATCCTCATTTTTCATCATTTTTGAACATGGGCTATAGCCCCTACCGTACGGCATACTATAGCACGCCGTTTTTCATCATTTTTGAGGATTTGAAGAAAATTCAAAATTTCAAAAAACATGGGTTATAGCCCATCGTTTTTTGAATTTTTGAAAAAAATGTTATCCTCATTTTTCATCATTTTTGAACATGGGCTATAGCCCCTACCGTACGGCATACTATAGCACGCCGTTTTTCATCATTTTTGAGGATTTGAAGAAAATTCAAAATTTCAAAAAACATGGGTTATAGCCCATCGTTTTTTGAATTTTTGAAAAAAATGTTATCCTCATTTTTCATCATTTTTGAACATGGGCTATAGCCCCTACCGTACGGCATACTATAGCACGCCGTTTTTCATCATTTTTGAGGATTTGAAGAAAATTCAAAATTTCAAAAAACATGGGTTATAGCCCATCGTTTTTTGAATTTTTGAAAAAAATGTTATCCTCATTTTTCATCATTTTTGAACATGGGCTATAGCCCCTACCGTACGGCATACTATAGCACGCCGTTTTTCATCATTTTTGAGGATTTGAAGAAAATTCAAAATTAAAAAAAACATGGGTTATAGCCCATCGTTTTTTGAATTTTTGAAAAAAATGTTATCCTCATTTTTCATCATTTTTGAACATGGGCTATAGCTCCTACCGTACGGCATACTATAGCACGCCATTTTTCATCATTTTTGAGGATTTGAAGAAAATTCAAAATTTCAAAAAACATGGGTTATAGCCCATCGTTTTTTGAATTTTTGAAAAAAATGTTATCCTCATTTTTCATCATTTTTGAACATGGGCTATAGCCCCTACCGTACGGCATACTATAGCACGCCGTTTTTCATCATTTTTGAGGATTTGAAGAAAATTCAAAATTTCAAAAAACATGGGTTATAGCCCATCGTTTTTTGAATTTTTGAAAAAAATGTTATCCTCATTTTTCATCATTTTTGAACATGGGCTATAGCCCCTACCGTACGGCATACTATAGCACGCCGTTTTTCATCATTTTTGAGGATTTGAAGAAAATTCAAAATTTCAAAAAACATGGGTTATAGCCCATCGTTTTTTGAATTTTTGAAAAAAATGTTATCCTCATTTTTCATCATTTTTGAACATGGGCTATAGCCCCTACCGTACGGCATACTATAGCACGCCGTTTTTCATCATTTTTGAGGATTTGAAGAAAATTCAAAATTTCAAAAAACATGGGTTATAGCCCATCGTTTTTTGAATTTTTGAAAAAAATGTTATCCTCATTTTTCATCATTTTTGAACATGGGCTATAGCCCCTACCGTACGGCATACTATAGCACGCCGTTTTTCATCATTTTTGAGGATTTGAAGAAAATTCAAAATTTCAAAAAACATGGGTTATAGCCCATCGTTTTTTGAATTTTTGAAAAAAATGTTATCCTCATTTTTCATCATTTTTGAACATGGGCTATAGCCCCTACCGTACGGCATACTATAGCACGCCGTTTTTCATCATTTTTGAGGATTTGAAGAAAATTCAAAATTTCAAAAAACATGGGTTATAGCCCATCGTTTTTTGAATTTTTGAAAAAAATGTTATCCTCATTTTTCATCATTTTTGAACATGGGCTATAGCCCCTACCGTACGGCATACTATAGCACGCCGTTTTTCATCATTTTTGAGGATTTGAAGAAAATTCAAAATTAAAAAAAACATGGGTTATAGCCCATCGTTTTTTGAATTTTTGAAAAAAATGTTATCCTCATTTTTCATCATTTTTGAACATGGGCTATAGCTCCTACCGTACGGCATACTATAGCACGCCATTTTTCATCATTTTTGAGGATTTGAAGAAAATTCAAAATTTCAAAAAACATGGGTTATAGCCCATCGTTTTTTGAATTTTTGAAAAAAATGTTATCCTCATTTTTCATCATTTTTGAACATGGGCTATAGCCCCTACCGTACGGCATACTATAGCACGCCGTTTTTCATCATTTTTGAGGATTTGAAGAAAATTCAAAATTTCAAAAAACATGGGTTATAGCCCATCGTTTTTTGAATTTTTGAAAAAAATGTTATCCTCATTTTTCATCATTTTTGAACATGGGCTATAGCCCCTACCGTACGGCATACTATAGCACGCCGTTTTTCATCATTTTTGAGGATTTGAAGAAAATTCAAAATTTCAAAAAACATGGGTTATAGCCCATCGTTTTTTGAATTTTTGAAAAAAATGTTATCCTCATTTTTCATCATTTTTGAACATGGGCTATAGCCCCTACCGTACGGCATACTATAGCACGCCGTTTTTCATCATTTTTGTGGATTTGAAGAAAATTCAAAATTTCAAAAAAAATGGGTTATAGCCCATCGTTTTTTTAATTTTTGAAAAAAATGTTATCCTCATTTTTCATCATTTTTTAACATGGGCTATAGCCCCTACCGTACGGCATACTATAGCACGCCGTTTTTCATCATTTTTGAGGATTTGAAGAAAATTCAAAATTTCAAAAAACATGGGTTATAGCCCATCGTTTTTTGAATTTTTGAAAAAAATGTTATCCTCATTTTTCATCATTTTTGAACATGGGCTATAGCCCCTACCGTACGGCATACTATAGCACGCCGTTTTTCATCATTTTTGAGGATTTGAAGAAAATTCAAAATTTCAAAAAACATGGGTTATAGCCCATCGTTTTTTGAATTTTTGAAAAAAATGTTATCCTCATTTTTCCTCATTTTTGAACATGGGCTATAGCTCCTACCGTATGGCATACTATAGCACGCAGTTTTTCATCATTTTTGAGGATTTGAAGAAAATTCAAAATTTCAAAAAACATGGGTTATAGCCCATCGTTTTTTGAATTTTTGAAAAAAATGTTATCCTCATTTTTCATCATTTTTGAACATGGGCTATAGCCCCTACCGTACGGCATACTATAGCACGCCGTTTTTCATCATTTTTGAGGATTTGAAGAAAATTCAAAATTTCAAAAAACATGGGTTATAGCCCATCGTTTTTTGAATTTTTGAAAAAAATGTTATCCTCATTTTTCATCATTTTTGAACATGGGCTATAGCCCCTACCGTACGGCATACTATAGCACGCCGTTTTTCATCATTTTTGAGGATTTGAAGAAAATTCAAAATTTCAAAAAACATGGGTTATAGCCCATCGTTTTTTGAATTTTTGAAAAAAATGTTATCCTCATTTTTCATCATTTTTGAACATGGGCTATAGCCCCTACCGTACGGCATACTATAGCACGGCGTTTTTCATCATTTTTGAGGATTTGAAGAAAATTCAAAATTTCAAAAAACATGGGTTATAGCCCATCGTTTTTTGAATTTTTGAAAAAAATGTTATCCTCATTTTTCATCATTTTTGAACATGGGCTATAGCCCCTACCGTACGGCATACTATAGCACGCCGTTTTTCATCATTTTTGAGGATTTGAAGAAAATTCAAAATTTCAAAAAACATGGGTTATAGCCCATCGTTTTTTGAATTTTTGAAAAAAATGTTATCCTCATTTTTCATCATTTTTGAACATGGGCTATAGCCCCTACCGTACGGCATACTATAGCACGCCGTTTTTCATCATTTTTGAGGATTTGAAGAAAATTCAAAATTTCAAAAAACATGGGTTATAGCCCATCATTTTTTGAATTTTTGAATTCAATTGAATTCAATTGAATTCAATTCAATTTTTGAACATGGGCTATAGCCCCTACCGTACGGCATACTATAGCACGCCGTTTTTCATCATTTTTGAGGATTTGAAGAAAATTCAAAATTTCAAAAAACATGGGTTATAGCCCATCGTTTTTTTAATTTTTGAAAAAAATGTTATCCTCATTTTTCATCATTTTTGAACATGGGCTATAGCCCCTACCGTACGGCATACTATAGCACGCCGTTTTTCATCATTTTTGAGGATTTGAAGAAAATTCAAAATTTCAAAAAACATGGGTTATAGCCCATCGTTTTTTGAATTTTTGAAAAAAATGTTATCCTAATTTTTCATCATTTTTGAACATGGGCTATAGCCCCTACCGTACGGCATACTATAGCACGCCGTTTTTCATCATTTTTGAGGATTTGAAGAAAATTCAAAATTTCAAAAAACATGGGTTATAGCCCATCGTTTTTTGAATTTTTGAAAAAAATGTTATCCTCATTTTTCATCATTTTTGAACATGGGCTATAGCCCCTACCGTACGGCATACTATAGCACGCCGTTTTTCATCATTTTTGTGGATTTGAAGAAAATTCAAAATTTCAAAAAAATGGGTTATAGCCCATCGTTTTTTTAATTTTTGAAAAAAATGTTATCCTCATTTTTCATCATTTTTGAACATGGGCTATAGCCCCTACCGTACGGCATACTATAGCACGCCGTTTTTCATCATTTTTGAGGATTTGAAGAAAATTCAAAATTTCAAAAAACATGGGTTATAGCCCATCGTTTTTTGAATTTTTGAAAAAAAATGTTATCCTCATTTTTCATCATTTTTGAACATGGGCTATAGCCCCTACCGTACGGCATACTATAGCAAGCCGTTTTTCATCATTTTTGAGGATTTGAAGAAAATTCAAAATTTCAAAAAACATGGGTTATAGCCCATCGTTTTTTGAATTTTTGAAAAAAATGTTATCCTCATTTTTCCTCATTTTTGAACATGGGCTATAGCTCCTACCGTACGGCATACTATAGCACGCCGTTTTTCATCATTTTTGAGGATTTGAAGAAAATTCAAAATTTCAAAAAACATGGGTTATAGCCCATCGTTTTTTGAATTTTTGAAAAAAATGTTATCCTCATTTTTCATCATTTTTGAACATGGGCTATAGCCCCTACCGTACGGCATACTATAGCACGCCGTTTTTCATCATTTTTGAGGATTTGAAGAAAATTCAAAATTTCAAAAAACATGGGTTATAGCCCATCGTTTTTTGAATTTTTGAAAAAAATGTTATCCTCATTTTTCATCATTTTTAAAATATATATTTTTTATCCCACGATTTTGTAACCCATTTTTCACCCCTGTGTCAATCATCTAATGTGATCCTGGGCTCTACACACCCTCCACCAACCTAGTCCCCATATATGGGGGACAAGGGGAGAGCAACGGACTTTAACTCATGCTTCCCTCATGCCTGAGTGTCCAAGTTGCTCCTTTACACCTGACAGGGGGGAGTTTCCCTGGTTGGACGTAGCGCGTGGAAGGAACACGTTATTCCAACCAGTTCCTTTCCCCTCCATCAGGTGCCCCGGCTGGCCAGGGGGAGGCAGTTTAGTGACCAGGATTACTGCATGTTTTTTGTGAGGGTACCTACCCTAGGGGACACGGGGAGAACATGCAAACTCCACACAGAAAGGCCCTTTCACCAACCCCACCTTCGGGTATGGGCACTGATGACGCGGAGGAGGAAACACGCCGCCAGCGCCCACAGCGCCCCGAGCGGGAATCGAACCCAGGACCTTCTAGCTGTGAGGCGACAGCACTACCAACTGTGCCACCGTGCCCCGATTTTTTCATCATTTTTGAACATGGGCTATAGCTCCTACCGTACGGCATACTATAGCACGCCGTTTTTAATCATTTTTGAGGATTTGAAGAAAATTCAAAATTTCAAAAAACATGGGTTATAGCCCATCGTTTTTTGAATTTTTGAAAAAAAGTGTTATCCTCATTTTTCATCATTTTTGAACATGGGCTATAGCCCCTACCGTACGGCATACTATAGCACGCCGTTTTTCATCATTTTTGAGGATTTGAAGAAAATTCAAAATTTCAAAAAACATGGGTTATAGCCCATCGTTTTTTGAATTTTTGAAAAAAATGTTATCCTCATTTTTCATCATTTTTGAACATGGGCTATAGCCCCTACCGTACGGCATACTATAGCACGCCGTTTTTCATCATTTTTGTGGATTTGAAGAAAATTCAAAATTTCAAAAAAATGGGTTATAGCCCATCGTTTTTTTAATTTTTGAAAAAAATGTTATCCTCATTTTTCATCATTTTTGAACATGGGCTATAGCCCCTACCGTACGGCATACTATAGCACGCCGTTTTTCATCATTTTTGAGGATTTGAAGAAAATTCAAAATTTCAAAAAACATGGGTTATAGCCCATCGTTTTTTGAATTTTTGAAAAAAAATGTTATCCTCATTTTTCATCATTTTTGAACATGGGCTATAGCCCCTACCGTACGGCATACTATAGCAAGCCGTTTTTCATCATTTTTGAGGATTTGAAGAAAATTCAAAATTTCAAAAAACATGGGTTATAGCCCATCGTTTTTTGAATTTTTGAAAAAAATGTTATCCTCATTTTTCCTCATTTTTGAACATGGGCTATAGCTCCTACCGTACGGCATACTATAGCACGCCGTTTTTCATCATTTTTGAGGATTTGAAGAAAATTCAAAATTTCAAAAAACATGGGTTATAGCCCATCGTTTTTTGAATTTTTGAAAAAAATGTTATCCTCATTTTTCATCATTTTTGAACATGGGCTATAGCCCCTACCGTACGGCATACTATAGCACGCCGTTTTTCATCATTTTTGAGGATTTGAAGAAAATTCAAAATTTCAAAAAACATGGGTTATAGCCCATCGTTTTTTGAATTTTTGAAAAAAATGTTATCCTCATTTTTCATCATTTTTAAAATATATATTTTTTATCCCACGATTTTGTAACCCATTTTTCACCCCTGTGTCAATCATCTAATGTGATCCTGGGCTCTACACACCCTCCACCAACCTAGTCCCCATATATGGGGGACAAGGGGAGAGCAACGGACTTTAACTCATGCTTCCGTCATGCCTGAGTGTCCAAGTTGCTCCTTTACACCTGACAGGGGGGAGTTTCCCTGGTTGGACGTAGCGCGTGGAAGGAACACGTTATTCCAACCAGTTCCTTTCCCCTCCATCAGGTGCCCCGGCTGGCCAGGGGGAGGCAGTTTAGTGACCAGGATTACTGCATGTTTTTTGTGAGGGTACCTACCCTAGGGGACACGGGGAGAACATGCAAACTCCACACAGAAAGGCCCTTTCACCAACCCCACCTTCGGGTATGGGCACTGATGACGCGGAGGAGGAAACACGCCGCCAGCGCCCACAGCGCCCCGAGCGGGAATCGAACCCAGGACCTTCTAGCTGTGAGGCGACAGCACTACCAACTGTGCCACCGTGCCCCGATTTTTTCATCATTTTTGAACATGGGCTATAGCTCCTACCGTACGGCATACTATAGCACGCCGTTTTTAATCATTTTTGAGGATTTGAAGAAAATTCAAAATTTCAAAAAACATGGGTTATAGCCCATCGTTTTTTGAATTTTTGAAAAAAAGTGTTATCCTCATTTTTCATCATTTTTGAACATGGGCTATAGCCCCTACCGTACGGCATACTATAGCACGCCGTTTTTCATCATTTTTGAGGATTTGAAGAAAATTCAAAATTTCAAAAAACATGGGTTATAGCCCATCGTTTTTTGAATTTTTGAAAAAAATGTTATCCTCATTTTTCATCATTTTTGAACATGGGCTATAGCCCCTACCGTACGGCATACTATAGCACGCCGTTTTTCATCATTTTTGAGGATTTGAAGAAAATTCAAAATTTCAAAAAACATGGGTTATAGCCCATCGTTTTTTGAATTTTTGAAAAAAATGTTATCCTCATTTTTCATCATTTTTGAACATGGGCTATAGCCCCTACCGTACGGCATACTATAGCACGTCGTTTTTCATCATTTTTGAGGATTTGAAGAAAATTCTAAATTTCAAAAAACATGGGTTATAGCCCATCGTTTTTTGAATTTTTGAAAAAAATGTTATCCTCATTTTTCATCATTTTTGAACATGGGCTATAGCCCCTACCGTACGGCATACTATAGCACGCCGTTCTTCATCATTTTTGAGGATTTGAAGAAAATTCAAAATTTCAAAAAACATGGGTTATAGCCCATCGTTTTTTGAATTTTTGAAAAAAATGTTATCCTCATTTTTCATCATTTTTGAACATGGGCTATAGCCCCTACCGTACGGCATACTATAGCACGCCGTTTTTCATCATTTTTGAGGATTTGAAGAAAATTCTAAATTTCAAAAAACATGGGTTATAGCCCATCGTTTTTTGAATTTTTGAAAAAAATGTTATCCTCATTTTTCATCATTTTTGAACATGGGCTATAGCCCCTACCGTACGGTATACTATAGCACGCCGTTTTTAATCATTTTTGAGGATTTGAAGAAAATTCAAAATTTCAAAAAACATGGGTTATAGCCCATCGTTTTTTGAATTTTTGAAAAAAAGTGTTATCCTCATTTTTCATCATTTTTGAACATGGGCTATAGCCCCTACCGTACGGCATACTATAGCACGCCGTTTTTCATCATTTTTGAGGATTTGAAGAAAATTAAAAAAAAAACATGGGTTATAGCCCATCGTTTTTTGAATTTTTGAAAAAAATGTTATCCTCATTTTTCATCATTTTTGAACATGGGCTATAGCCCCTACCGTACGGCATACTATAGCACGCCGTTCTTCATCATTTTTGAGGATTTGAAGAAAATTCAAAATTTCAAAAAACATGGGTTATAGCCCATCGTTTTTTGAATTTTTGAAAAAAATGTTATCCTCATTTTTCATCATTTTTGAACATGGGCTATAGCCCCTACCGTACGGCATACTATAGCACGCCGTTTTTCATCATTTTTGAGGATTTGAAGAAAATTCTAAATTTCAAAAAACATGGGTTATAGCCCATCGTTTTTTGAATTTTTGAAAAAAATGTTATCCTCATTTTTCATCATTTTTGAACATGGGCTATAGCCCCTACCGTACGGTATACTATAGCACGCCGTTTTTCATCATTTTTGAGGAATTGAAGAAAATTCAAAATTTCAAAAAACATGGGTTATAGCCCATCGTTTTTTGAATTTTTGAAAAAAATGTTATCCTCATTTTTCATCATTTTTGAACATGGGCTATAGCTCCTACCGTACGGCATACTATAGCACGCCGTTTTTCATGATTTTTGAGGATTTGAAGAAAATTCAAAATTTCAAAAAACATGGGTTATAGCCCATCGTTTTTTGAATTTTTGAAAAAAATGTTATCCTCATTTTTCATCATTTTTGAACATGGGCTATAGCCCCTACCATACGGCATACTATAGCACGCCGTTTTTCATCATTTTTGAGGATTTGAAGAAAATTCAAAATTTCAAAAAACATGGGTTATAGCCCATCGTTTTTTGAATTTTTGAAAAAAATGTTATCCTCATTTTTCATCATTTTTGAACATGGGCTATAGCCCCTACCATACGGCATACTATAGCACGCCGTTTTTCATCATTTTTGAGGATTTGAAGAAAATTCAAAATTTCAAAAAACATGGGTTATAGCCCATCGTTTTTTGAATTTTTGAAAAAAATGTTATCCTCATTTTTCAGCATTTTTGAACATGGGCTATAGCCCCTACCGTACGGCATACTATAGCACGCCGTTTTTCATCATTTTTGAGGATTTGAAGAAAATTCAAAATTTCAAAAAACATGGGTTATAGCCCATCGTTTTTTTTATTTTTGAAAAAAATGTTATCCTCATTTTTCAGCATTTTTTAACATGGGCTATAGCCCCTACCGTACGGCATACTATAGCACGCCGTTTTTCATCATTTTTGAGGATTTGAAGAAAATTCAAAATTTCAAAAAACATGGGTTATAGCCCATCGTTTTTTGAATTTTTGAAAAAAATGTTATCCTCATTTTTCATCATTTTTGAACATGGGCTATAGCCCCTACCGTACGGCATACTATAGCACGCCGTTTTTCATCATTTTTGAGGATTTGAAGAAAATTCAAAATTTCAAAAAACATGGGTTATAGCCCATCGTTTTTTTAATTTTTGAAAAAAATGTTATCCTCATTTTTCATCATTTTTGAACATGGGCTATAGCCCCTACCGTACGGCATACTATAGCACGCCGTTTTTCATCATTTTTGAGGATTTGAAGAAAATTCAAAATTTCAAAAAACATGGGTTATAGCCCATCGTTTTTTGAATTTTTGAAAAAAATGTTATCCTCATTTTTCATCATTTTTGAACATGGGCTATAGCCCCTACCGTACGGCATACTATAGCACGCCGTTTTTCATCATTTTTGAGGATTTGAAGAAAATTCAAAATTTCAAAAAACATGGGTTATAGCCCATCATTTTTTGAATTTTTGAAAAAAATGTTATCCTCATTTTTCATCATTTTTGAACATGGGCTATAGCCCCTACCGTACGGCATACTATAGCACGCCGTTTTTCATCATTTTTGAGGATTTGAAGAAAATTCAAAATTTCAAAAAACATGGGTTATAGCCCGTCGTTTTTTGAATTTTTGAAAAAAATGTTATCCTCATTTTTCATCATTTTTGAACATGGGCTATAGCCCCTACCGTACGGCATACTATAGCACGCCGTTTTTCATCATTTTTGAGGATTTGAAGAAAATTCAAAATTTCAAAAAACATGGGTTATAGCCCATCGTTTTTTGAATTTTTGAAAAAAATGTTATCCTCATTTTTCATCATTTTTGAACATGGGCTATAGCCCCTACCGTACGGCATACTATAGCAAGCCGTTTTTCATCATTTTTGAGGATTTGAAGAAAATTCAAAATTTCAAAAAACATGGGTTATAGCCCATCGTTTTTTGAATTTTTGAAAAAAATGTTATCCTCATTTTTCCTCATTTTTGAACATGGGCTATAGCTCCACCGTACAGCATACTATAGCACGCCGTTTTTCATCATTTTTGAGGATTTGAAGAAAATTCAAAATTTCAAAAAACATGGGTTATAGCCCATCGTTTTTTGAATTTTTGAAAAAAATGTTATCCTCATTTTTCATCATTTTTGAACATGGGCTATAGCCCCTACCGTACGGCATACTATAGCACGCCGTTTTTCATCATTTTTGAGGATTTGAAGAAAATTCAAAATTTCAAAAAACATGGGTTATAGCCCATCGTTTTTTGAATTTTTGAAAAAAATGTTATCCTCATTTTTCATCATTTTTGAACATGGGCTATAGCTCCTACCGTACGGCATACTATAGCACGCCGTTTTTAATCATTTTTGAGGATTTGAAGAAAATTCAAAATTTCAAAAAACATGGGTTATAGCCCATCGTTTTTTGAATTTTTGAAAAAAAGTGTTATCCTCATTTTTCATCAATTTTGAACATGGGCTATAGCCCCTACCGTACGGCATACTATAGCACGCCGTTTTTCATCATTTTTGAGGATTTGAAGAAAATTCAAAATTTCAAAAAACATGGGTTATAGCCCATCGTTTCTTGAATTTTTGAAAAAAATGTTATCCTCATTTTTCATCATTTTTGAACATGGGCTATAGCCCCTACCGTACGGCATACTATAGCACGCCGTTTTTCATCATTTTTGAGGATTTGAAGAAAATTCTAAATTTCAAAAAACATGGGTTATAGCCCATCGTTTTTTGAATTTTTGAAAAAAATGTTATCCTCATTTTTCATCATTTTTGAACATGGGCTATAGCCCCTACCGTACGGTATACTATAGCACGCCGTTTTTCATCATTTTTGAGGATTTGAAGAAAATTCAAAATTTCAAAAAACATGGGTTATAGCCCATCGTTTTTTGAATTTTTGAAAAAAATGTTATCCTCATTTTTCATCATTTTTGAACATGGGCTATAGCCCCTACCATACGGCATACTATAGCACGCCGTTTTTCATCATTTTTGAGGATTTGAAGAAAATTCAAAATTTCAAAAAACATGGGTTATAGCCCATCGTTTTTTGAATTTTTGAAAAAAATGTTATCCTCATTTTTCATCATTTTTGAACATGGGCTATAGCCCCTACCATACGGCATACTATAGCACGCCGTTTTTCATCATTTTTGAGGATTTGAAGAAAATTCAAAATTTCAAAAAACATGGGTTATAGCCCATCGTTTTTTGAATTTTTGAAAAAAATGTTATCCTCATTTTTCATCATTTTTGAACATGGGCTATAGCCCCTACCGTACGGTATACTATAGCACGCCGTTTTTCATCATTTTTGAGGATTTGAAGAAAATTCAAAATTTCAAAAAACATGGGTTATAGCCCATCGTTTTTTGAATTTTTGAAAAAAATGTTATCCTCATTTTTCATCATTTTTGAACATGGGCTATAGCCCCTACCATACGGCATACTATAGCACGCCGTTTTTCATCATTTTTGAGGATTTGAAGAAAATTCAAAATTTCAAAAAACATGGGTTATAGCCCATCGTTTTTTGAATTTTTGAAAAAAATGTTATCCTCATTTTTCATCATTTTTGAACATGGGCTATAGCCCCTACCGTACGGCATACTATAGCACGCCGTTTTTCATGATTTTTGAGGATTTGAAGAAAATTCAAAATTTCAAAAAACATGGGTTATAGCCCATCGTTTTTTGAATTTTTGAAAAAAATGTTATCCTCATTTTTCATCATTTTTGAACATGGGCTATAGCTCCTACCGTACGGCATACTATAGCACGCCGTTTTTCATAATTTTTGAGGATTTGAAGAAAATTCAAAATTTCAAAAAACATGGGTTATAGCCCATCGTTTTTTGAATTTTTGAAAAAAATGTTATCCTCATTTTTCATCATTTTTGAACATGGGCTATAGCCCCTACCATACGGCATACTATAGCACGCCGTTTTTCATCATTTTTGAGGATTTGAAGAAAATTCAAAATTTCAAAAAACATGGGTTATAGCCCATCGTTTTTTGAATTTTTGAAAAAAATGTTATCCTCATTTTTCATCATTTTTGAACATGGGCTATAGCCCCTACCGTACGGCATACTATAGCACGCCGTTTTTCATCATTTTTGAGGATTTGAAGAAAATTCAAAATTTCAAAAAACATGGGTTATAGCCCATCGTTTTTTTTATTTTTGAAAAAAATGTTATCCTCATTTTTCATCATTTTTGAACATGGGCTATAGCCCCTACCGTACGGTATACTATAGCACGCCGTTTTTCATCATTTTTGAGGATTTGAAGAAAATTCAAAATTTCAAAAAACATGGGTTATAGCCCATCGTTTTTTGATTTTTTGAAAAAAATGTTATCCTCATTTTTCATCATTTTTGAACATGGGCTATAGCCCCTACCGTACGGCATACTATAGCACGCCGTTTTTCATCATTTTTGAGGATTTGAAGAAAATTCAAAATTTCAAAAAACATGGGTTATAGCCCATCGTTTTTTGAATTAAAAAAAAAAATGTTATCCTCATTTTTCATCATTTTTGAACATGGGCTATAGCCCCTACCGTACGGCATACTATAGCACGCCGTTTTTCATCATTTTTGAGGATTTGAAGAAAATTCAAAATTTCAAAAAACATGGGTTATAGCCCATTGTTTTTGAATTTTTGAAAAAAATGTTATCCTCATTTTTCATCATTTTTGAACATGGGCTATAGCCCCTACCGTACGGCATACTATAGCACGCCGTTTTTCATCATTTTTGAGGATTTGAAGAAAATTCAAAATTTCAAAAAACATGGGTTATAGCCCATCGTTTTTTGAATTTTTGAAAAAAATGTTATTCTCATTTTTCAGCATTTTTGAACATGGGCTATAGCCCCTACCGTACGGCATACTATAGCACGCCGTTTTTCATCATTTTTGAGGATTTGAAGAAAATTCAAAATTTCAAAAAACATGGGTTATAGCCCATCGTTTTTTGAATTTTTGAAAAAAATGTTATCCTCATTTTTCATCATTTTTGAACATGGGCTATAGCCCCTACCGTACGGCATACTATAGCACGCCGTTTTTCATCATTTTTGAGGATTTGAAGAAAATTCAAAATTTCAAAAAACATGGGTTATAGCCCATCGTTTTTTGAATTTAAAAAAAAAATGTTATCCTCATTTTTCATCATTTTTGAACATGGGCTATAGCCCCTACCGTACGGCATACTATAGCACGCCGTTTTTCATCATTTTTGAGGATTTGAAGAAAATTCAAAATTTCAAAAAACATGGGTTATAGCCCATCGTTTTTTGAATTTTTGAAAAAAATGTTATTCTCATTTTTCAGCATTTTTGAACATGGGCTATAGCCCCTACCGTACGGCATACTATAGCACGCCGTTTTTCATCATTTTTGAGGATTTGAAGAAAATTCAAAATTTCAAAAAACATGGGTTATAGCCCATCGTTTTTTGAATTTTTGAAAAAAATGTTATCCTCATTTTTCATCATTTTTGAACATGGGCTATAGCCCCTACCGTACGGCATACTATAGCACGCCGTTTTCATCATTTTTGAGGATTTGAAGAAAATTCAAAATTTCAAAAAACATGGGTTATAGCCCATCGTTTTTTGAATTTAAAAAAAAATGTTATCCTCATTTTTCATCATTTTTGAACATGGGCTATAGCCCCTACCGTACGGCATACTATAGCACGCCGTTTTTCATCATTTTTGAGGATTTGAAGAAAATTCAAAATTTCAAAAAACATGGGTTATAGCCCATTGTTTTTGAATTTTTGAAAAAAATGTTATCCTCATTTTTCATCATTTTTGAACATGGGCTATAGCCCCTACCGTACGGCATACTATAGCACGCCGTTTTTCATCATTTTTGAGGATTTGAAGAAAATTCAAAATTTCAAAAAACATGGGTTATAGCCCATCGTTTTTTGAATTTTTGAAAAAAATGTTATTCTCATTTTTCAGCATTTTTGAACATGGGCTATAGCCCCTACCGTACGGCATACTATAGCACGCCGTTTTTCATCATTTTTGAGGATTTGAAGAAAATTCTAAATTTCAAAAAACATGGGTTATAGCCCATCGTTTTTTGAATTTTTGAAAAAAATGTTATCCTCATTTTTCATCATTTTTGAACATGGGCTATAGCCCCTACCGTACGGCATACTATAGCACGCCGTTTTTCATCATTTTTGAGGATTTGAAGAAAATTCAAAATTTCAAAAAACATGGGTTATAGCCCATCGTTTTTTGAATTTTTGAAAAAAATGTTATCCTCATTTTT
This sequence comes from Protomyctophum bolini, assembly GCF_963924005.1. Lineage (NCBI taxonomy): Eukaryota > Metazoa > Chordata > Actinopteri > Myctophiformes > Myctophidae > Protomyctophum > Protomyctophum bolini. Next base: position 32,298,419 of record NC_137876.1, read on the forward strand.
CATCATTTTTGAACATGGGCTATAGCCCCTACCGTACGGTATACTATAGCACGCCGTTTTTCATCATTTTTGAGGATTTGAAGAAAATTCAAAATTTCAAAAAACATGGGTTATAGCCCATCGTTTTTTGAATTTTTGAAAAAAATGTTATCCTCATTTTTCATCATTTTTGAACATGGGCTATAGCTCCTACCGTACGGCATACTATAGCACGCCGTTTTTCATGATTTTTGAGGATTTGAAGAAAATTCTAAATTTCAAAAAACATGGGTTATAGCCCATCGTTTTTTTAATTTTTGAAAAAAATGTTATCCTCATTTTTCATCATTTTTGAACATGGGCTATAGCTCCTACCGTACGGCATACTATAGCACGCCGTTTTTCATAATTTTTGAGGATTTGAAGAAAATTCAAAATTTCAAAAAACATGGGTTATAGCCCATCGTTTTTTGATTTTTTGAAAAAAATGTTATCCTCATTTTTCATCATTTTTGAACATGGGCTATAGCCCCTACCGTACGGCATACTATAGCACGCCGTTTTTCATCATTTTTGAGGATTTGAAGAAAATTCAAAATTTCAAAAAACATGGGTTATAGCCCATCGTTTTTTGAATTTTTGAAAAAAATGTTATCCTCATTTTTCATCATTTTTGAACATGGGCTATAGCCCCTACCGTACGGCATACTATAGCACGCCGTTTTTCATCATTTTTGAGGATTTTAAGAAAATTCAAAATTTCAAAAAACATGGGTTATAGCCCATTGTTTTTGAATTTTTGAAAAAAATGTTATCCTCATTTTTCATCATTTTTGAACATGGGCTATAGCCCCTACCGTACGGCATACTATAGCACGCCGTTTTTCATCATTTTTGAGGATTTGAAGAAAATTCAAAATTTCAAAAAACATGGGTTATAGCCCATCGTTTTTTGAATTTTTGAAAAAAATGTTATCCTCATTTTTCAGCATTTTTGAACATGGGCTATAGCCCCTACCGTACGGCATACTATAGCACGCCGTTTTTCATCATTTTTGAGGATTTGAAGAAAATTCAAAATTTCAAAAAACATGGGTTATAGCCCATCGTTTTTTGAATTTTTGAAAAAAATGTTATCCTCATTTTTCAGCATTTTTTAACATGGGCTATAGCCCCTACCGTACGGCATACTATAGCACGCCGTTTTTCATCATTTTTGAGGATTTGAAGAAAATTCAAAATTTCAAAAAACATGGGTTATAGCCCATCGTTTTTTGAATTTTTGAAAAAAATGTTATCCTCATTTTTCAGCATTTTTGAACATGGGCTATAGCCCCTACCGTACGGCATACTATAGCACGCCGTTTTTCATCATTTTTGAGGATTTGAAGAAAATTCAAAATTTCAAAAAACATGGGTTATAGCCCATCGTTTTTTGAATTTTTGAAAAAAATGTTATCCTCATTTTTCATCATTTTTGAACATGGGCTATAGCCCCTACCGTACGGCATACTATAGCACGCCGTTTTTCATCATTTTTGAGGATTTGAGGAAAATTCAAAATTTCAAAAAACATGGGTTATAGCCCATCGTTTTTTGAATTTTTGAAAAAAATGTTATCCTCATTTTTCAGCATTTTTGAACATGGGCTATAGCCCCTACCGTACGGCATACTATAGCACGCCGTTTTTCATCATTTTTGAGGATTTGAAGAAAATTCAAAATTTCAAAAAGCATGGGTTATAGCCCATCGTTTTTTGAATTTTTGAAAAAAATGTTATCCTCATTTTTCATCATTTTTGAACATGGGCTATAGCCCCTACTGTACGGCATACTATAGCACGCCATTTTTCATCATTTTTGAGGATTTGAAGAAAATTCAAAATTTCAAAAAACATGGGTTATAGCCCATCGTTTTTTGAATTTTTGAAAAAAATGTTATCCTCATTTTTCATCATTTTTGAACATGGGCTATAGCCCCTACCGTACGGCATACTATAGCACGCCGTTTTTCATCATTTTTGAGGATTTGAAGAAAATTCAAAATTTCAAAAAACATGGGTTATAGCCCATCGTTTTTTGAATTTTTGAAAAAAATGTTATCCTCATTTTTCAGCATTTTTGAACATGGGCTATAGCCCCTACCGTACGGCATACTATAGCACGCCGTTTTTCATCATTTTTGAGGATTTGAAGAAAATTCAAAATTTCAAAAAACATGGGTTATAGCCCATCGTTTTTTGAATTTTTGAAAAAAATGTTATCCTCATTTTTCATCATTTTTGAACATGGGCTATAGCCCCTACCGTACGGCATACTATAGCACGCCGTTTTTCATCATTTTTGAGGATTTGAGGAAAATTCAAAATTTCAAAAAACATGGGTTATAGCCCATCGTTTTTTGAATTTTTGAAAAAAATGTTATCCTCATTTTTCAGCATTTTTGAACATGGGCTATAGCCCCTACCGTACGGCATAATATAGAAAATTCAAAATTTCAAAAAACATGGGTTATAGCCCATCGTTTTTTGAATTTTTGAAAAAAATGTTATCCTCATTTTTCATCATTTTTGAACATGGGCTATAGCCCCTACCGTACGGCATACTATAGCACGCCGTTTTTCATCATTTTTGAGGATTTGAGGAAAATTCAAAATTTCAAAAAACATGGGTTATAGCCCATCGTTTTTTGAATTTTTGAAAAAAATGTTATCCTCATTTTTCAGCATTTTTGAACATGGGCTATAGCCCCTACCGTACGGCATACTATAGCACGCCGTTTTTCATCATTTTTGAGGATTTGAAGAAAATTCAAAATTTCAAAAAGCATGGGTTATAGCCCATCGTTTTTTGAATTTTTGAAAAAAATGTTATCCTCATTTTTCATCATTTTTGAACATGGGCTATAGCCCCTACTGTACGGCATACTATAGCACGCCATTTTTCATCATTTTTGAGGATTTGAAGAAAATTCAAAATTTCAAAAAACATGGGTTATAGCCCATCGTTTTTTGAATTTTTGAAAAAAATGTTATCCTCATTTTTCATCATTTTTGAACATGGGCTATAGCCCCTACCGTACGGCATACTATAGCACGCCGTTTTTCATCATTTTTGAGGATTTGAAGAAAATTCAAAATTTCAAAAAACATGGGTTATAGCCCATCGTTTTTTGAATTTTTGAAAAAAATGTTATCCTCATTTTTCAGCATTTTTGAACATGGGCTATAGCCCCTACCGTACGGCATACTATAGCACGCCGTTTTTCATCATTTTTGAGGATTTGAAGAAAATTCAAAATTTCAAAAAACATGGGTTATAGCCCATCGTTTTTTGAATTTTTGAAAAAAATGTTATCCTCATTTTTCATCATTTTTGAACATGGGCTATAGCCCCTACCGTACGGCATACTATAGCACGCCGTTTTTCATCATTTTTGAGGATTTGAGGAAAATTCAAAATTTCAAAAAACATGGGTTATAGCCCATCGTTTTTTGAATTTTTGAAAAAAATGTTATCCTCATTTTTCAGCATTTTTGAACATGGGCTATAGCCCCTACCGTACGGCATACTATAGCACGCCGTTTTTCATCATTTTTGAGGATTTGAAGAAAATTCAAAATTTCAAAAAGCATGGGTTATAGCCTATTGTTTTTTTAATTTTTGAAAAAAATGTTATCCTCATTTTTCATCGTTTTTGAACATGGGCTATAGCCCCTACCGTACGGCATACTATAGCACGCCGTTTTTCATCATTTTTGAGGATTTGAAGAAAATTCAAAATTTCAAAAAACATGGGTTATAGCCCATCGTTTTTTGAATTTTTGAAAAAAATGTTATCCTCATTTTTCATCATTTTTGAACATGGGCTATAGCCCCTACTGTACGGCATACTATAGCACGCCGTTTTTCATCATTTTTGAGGATTTGAAGAAAATTCAAAATTTCAAAAAACATGGGTTATAGCCCATCGTTTTTTGAATTTTTGAAAAAAATGTTATCCTCATTTTTCATCATTTTTGAACATGGGCTATAGCCCCTACCGTACGGCATACTATAGCACGCCGTTTTTCATCATTTTTGAGGATTTGAAGAAAATTCAAAATTTCAAAAAACATGGGTTATAGCCCATCGTTTTTTGAATTTTTGAAAAAAATGTTATCCTCATTTTTCATCATTTTTGAACATGGGCTATAGCCCCTACCGTACGGCATACTATAGCACGCCGTTTTTCATCATTTTTGAGGATTTGAGGAAAATTCAAAATTTCAAAAAACATGGGTTATAGCCCATCGTTTTTTGAATTTTTGAAAAAAATGTTATCCTCATTTTTCAGCATTTTTGAACATGGGATATAGCCCCTACCGTACGGCATACTATAGCACGCCGTTTTTCATCATTTTTGAGGATTTGAAGAAAATTCAAAATTTCAAAAAGCATGGGTTATAGCCCATCGTTTTTTGAATTTTTGAAAAAAATGTTATCCTCATTTTTCATCATTTTTGAACATGGGCTATAGCCCCTACTGTACGGCATACTATAGCACGCCGTTTTTCATCATTTTTGAGGATTTGAAGAAAATTCAAAATTTCAAAAAACACGGGTTATAGCCCATCGTTTTTTGAATTTTTGAAAAAAATGTTATCCTCATTTTTCATCATTTTTGAACATGGGCTATAGCCCCTACCGTACGGCATACTATAGCACGCCGTTTTTCATCATTTTTGAGGATTTGAAGAAAATTCAAAATTTCAAAAAACATGGGTTATAGCCCATCGTTTTTTGAATTTTTGAAAAAAATGTTATCCTCATTTTTCATCATTTTTGAACATGGGCTATAGCCCCTACCCTACGGCATACTATAGCACGCCGTTTTTCATCATTTTTGAGGATTTGAAGAAAATTCAAAATTTCAAAAATCATGGGTTATAGCCCATCGTTTTTTGAATTTTTGAAAAAAATGTTATCCTCATTTTTCATCATTTTTGAACATGGGCTATAGCCCCTACCGTACGGCATACTATAGCACGCCGTTTTTCATCATTTTTGAGGATTTGAGGAAAATTCAAAATTTCAAAAAACATGGGTTATAGCCCATCGTTTTTTGAATTTTTGAAAAAAATGTTATCCTCATTTTTCAGCATTTTTGAACATGGGCTATAGCCCCTACCGTACGGCATACTATAGCACGCCGTTTTTCATCATTTTTGAGGATTTGAAGAAAATTCAAAATTTCAAAAAACATGGGTTATAGCCCATCGTTTTTTGAATTTTTGAAAAAAATGTTATCCTCATTTTTCATCATTTTTGAACATGGGCTATAGCCCCTACTGTACGGCATACTATAGCACGCCGTTTTTCATCATTTTTGAGGATTTGAAGAAAATTCAAAATTTCAAAAAACATGGGTTATAGCCCATCGTTTTTTGAATTTTTGAAAAAAATGTTATCCTCATTTTTCATCATTTTTGAACATGGGCTATAGCCCCTACCGTACGGCATACTATAGCACGCCGTTTTTCATCATTTTTGAGGATTTGAAGAAAATTCTAAATTTCAAAAAACATGGGTTATAGCCCATCGTTTTTTGAATTTTTGAAAAAAATGTTATCCTCATTTTTCATCATTTTTGAACATGGGCTATAGCTCCTACCGTACGGCATACTATAGCAGACCGTTTTTAATCATTTTTGAGGATTTGAAGAAAATTCAAAATTTCAAAAAACATGGGTTATAGCCCATCGTTTTTTGAATTTTTGAAAAAAAGTGTTATCCTCATTTTTCATCAATTTTGAACATGGGCTATAGCCCCTACCGTACGGCATACTATAGCACGCCGTTTTTCATCATTTTTGAGGATTTGAAGAAAATTCAAAATTTCAAAAAACATGGGTTATAGCCCATCGTTTTTTGAATTTTTGAAAAAAATGTTATCCTCATTTTTCATCATTTTTGAACATGGGCTATAGCCCCTACCGTACGGCATACTATAGCACGCCGTTTTTCATCATTTTTGAGGATTTGAAGAAAATTCTAAATTTCAAAAAACATGGGTTATAGCCCATCGTTTTTTGAATTTTTGAAAAAAATGTTATCCTCATTTTTCATCATTTTTGAACATGGGCTATAGCCCCTACCGTACGGTATACTATAGCACGCCGTTTTTCATCATTTTTGAGGATTTGAAGAAAATTCAAAATTTCAAAAAACATGGGTTATAGCCCATCGTTTTTTGAATTTTTGAAAAAAATGTTATCCTCATTTTTCATCATTTTTGAACATGGGCTATAGCCCCTACCATACGGCATACTATAGCACGCCGTTTTTCATCATTTTTGAGGATTTGAAGAAAATTCAAAATTTCAAAAAACATGGGTTATAGCCCATCGTTTTTTGAATTTTTGAAAAAAATGTTATCCTCATTTTTCATCATTTTTGAACATGGGCTATAGCCCCTACCATACGGCATACTATAGCACGCCGTTTTTCATCATTTTTGAGGATTTGAAGAAAATTCAAAATTTCAAAAAACATGGGTTATAGCCCATCGTTTTTTGAATTTTTGAAAAAAATGTTATCCTCATTTTTCATCATTTTTGAACATGGGCTATAGCCCCTACCGTACGGTATACTATAGCACGCCGTTTTTCATCATTTTTGAGGATTTGAAGAAAATTCAAAATTTCAAAAAACATGGGTTATAGCCCATCGTTTTTTGAATTTTTGAAAAAAATGTTATCCTCATTTTTCATCATTTTTGAACATGGGCTATAGCCCCTACCATACGGCATACTATAGCACGCCGTTTTTCATCATTTTTGAGGATTTGAAGAAAATTCAAAATTTCAAAAAACATGGGTTATAGCCCATCGTTTTTTGAATTTTTGAAAAAAATGTTATCCTCATTTTTCATCATTTTTGAACATGGGCTATAGCCCCTACCATACGGCATACTATAGCACGCCGTTTTTCATCATTTTTGAGGATTTGAAGAAAATTCAAAATTTCAAAAAACATGGGTTATAGCCCATCGTTTTTTTTATTTTTGAAAAAAATGTTATCCTCATTTTTCATCATTTTTGAACATGGGCTATAGCCCCTACCGTACGGTATACTATAGCACGCCGTTTTTCATCATTTTTGAGGATTTGAAGAAAATTCAAAATTTCAAAAAACATGGGTTATAGCCCATCGTTTTTTGAATTAAAAAAAAAAATGTTATCCTCATTTTTCATCATTTTTGAACATGGGCTATAGCCCCTACCGTACGGCATACTATAGCACGCCGTTTTTCATCATTTTTGAGGATTTGAAGAAAATTCAAAATTTCAAAAAACATGGGTTATAGCCCATTGTTTTTGAATTTTTGAAAAAAATGTTATCCTCATTTTTCATCATTTTTGAACATGGGCTATAGCCCCTACCGTACGGCATACTATAGCACGCCGTTTTTCATCATTTTTGAGGATTTGAAGAAAATTCAAAATTTCAAAAAACATGGGTTATAGCCCATCGTTTTTTGAATTTTTGAAAAAAATGTTATTCTCATTTTTCAGCATTTTTGAACATGGGCTATAGCCCCTACCGTACGGCATACTATAGCACGCCGTTTTTCATCATTTTTGAGGATTTGAAGAAAATTCAAAATTTCAAAAAACATGGGTTATAGCCCATCGTTTTTTGAATTTTTGAAAAAAATGTTATCCTCATTTTTCATCATTTTTGAACATGGGCTATAGCCCCTACCGTACGGCATACTATAGCACGCCGTTTTTCATCATTTTTGAGGATTTGAAGAAAATTCAAAATTTCAAAAAACATGGGTTATAGCCCATCGTTTTTTGAATTTAAAAAAAAATGTTATCCTCATTTTTCATCATTTTTGAACATGGGCTATAGCCCCTACCGTACGGCATACTATAGCACGCCGTTTTTCATCATTTTTGAGGATTTGAAGAAAATTCAAAATTTCAAAAAACATGGGTTATAGCCCATCGTTTTTTGAATTTTTGAAAAAAATGTTATTCTCATTTTTCAGCATTTTTGAACATGGGCTATAGCCCCTACCGTACGGCATACTATAGCACGCCGTTTTTCATCATTTTTGAGGATTTGAAGAAAATTCAAAATTTCAAAAAACATGGGTTATAGCCCATCGTTTTTTGAATTTTTGAAAAAAATGTTATCCTCATTTTTCATCATTTTTGAACATGGGCTATAGCCCCTACCGTACGGCATACTATAGCACGCCGTTTTCATCATTTTTGAGGATTTGAAGAAAATTCAAAATTTCAAAAAACATGGGTTATAGCCCATCGTTTTTTGAATTTAAAAAAAAATGTTATCCTCATTTTTCATCATTTTTGAACATGGGCTATAGCCCCTACCGTACGGCATACTATAGCACGCCGTTTTTCATCATTTTTGAGGATTTGAAGAAAATTCAAAATTTCAAAAAACATGGGTTATAGCCCATTGTTTTTGAATTTTTGAAAAAAATGTTATCCTCATTTTTCATCATTTTTGAACATGGGCTATAGCCCCTACCGTACGGCATACTATAGCACGCCGTTTTTCATCATTTTTGAGGATTTGAAGAAAATTCAAAATTTCAAAAAACATGGGTTATAGCCCATCGTTTTTTGAATTTTTGAAAAAAATGTTATTCTCATTTTTCAGCATTTTTGAACATGGGCTATAGCCCCTACCGTACGGCATACTATAGCACGCCGTTTTTCATCATTTTTGAGGATTTGAAGAAAATTCAAAATTTCAAAAAACATGGGTTATAGCCCATCGTTTTTTGAATTTTTGAAAAAAATGTTATCCTCATTTTTCATCATTTTTGAACATGGGCTATAGCCCCTACCGTACGGCATACTATAGCACGCCGTTTTTCATCATTTTTGAGGATTTGAAGAAAATTCAAAATTTCAAAAAACATGGGTTATAGCCCATCGTTTTTTGAATTTTTGAAAAAAATGTTATCCTCATTTTTCATCATTTTTGAACATGGGCTATAGCCCCTACCGTACGGTATACTATAGCACGCCGTTTTTCATCATTTTTGAGGATTTGAAGAAAATTCAAAATTTCAAAAAACATGGGTTATAGCCCATCGTTTTTTGAATTTTTGAAAAAAATGTTATCCTCATTTTTCATCATTTTTGAACATGGGCTATAGCTCCTACCGTACGGCATACTATAGCACGCCGTTTTTCATGATTTTTGAGGATTTGAAGAAAATTCAAAATTTCAAAAAACATGGGTTATAGCCCATCGTTTTTTGATTTTTTGAAAAAAATGTTATCCTCATTTTTCATCATTTTTGAACATGGGCTATAGCCCCTACCGTACGGCATACTATAGCACGCCGTTTTTCATCATTTTTGAGGATTTGAAGAAAATTCAAAATTTCAAAAAACATGGGTTATAGCCCATCGTTTTTTGAATTTTTGAAAAAAATGTTATCCTCATTTTTCATCATTTTTGAACATGGGCTATAGCCCCTACCGTACGGCATACTATAGCACGCCGTTTTTCATCATTTTTGAGGATTTTAAGAAAATTCAAAATTTCAAAAAACATGGGTTATAGCCCATTGTTTTTGAATTTTTGAAAAAAATGTTATCCTCATTTTTCATCATTTTTGAACATGGGCTATAGCCCCTACCGTACGGCATACTATAGCACGCCGTTTTTCATCATTTTTGAGGATTTGAAGAAAATTCAAAATTTCAAAAAACATGGGTTATAGCCCATCGTTTTTTGAATTTTTGAAAAAAATGTTATCCTCATTTTTCAGCATTTTTGAACATGGGCTATAGCCCCTACCGTACGGCATACTATAGCACGCCGTTTTTCATCATTTTTGAGGATTTGAAGAAAATTCAAAATTTCAAAAAACATGGGTTATAGCCCATCGTTTTTTGAATTTTTGAAAAAAATGTTATCCTCATTTTTCAGCATTTTTTAACATGGGCTATAGCCCCTACCGTACGGCATACTATAGCACGCCGTTTTTCATCATTTTTGAGGATTTGAAGAAAATTCAAAATTTCAAAAAACATGGGTTATAGCCCATCGTTTTTTGAATTTTTGAAAAAAATGTTATCCTCATTTTTCAGCATTTTTGAACATGGGCTATAGCCCCTACCGTACGGCATACTATAGCACGCCGTTTTTCATCATTTTTGAGGATTTGAAGAAAATTCAAAATTTCAAAAAACATGGGTTATAGCCCATCGTTTTTTGAATTTTTGAAAAAAATGTTATCCTCATTTTTCATCATTTTTGAACATGGGCTATAGCCCCTACCGTACGGCATACTATAGCACGCCGTTTTTCATCATTTTTGAGGATTTGAGGAAAATTCAAAATTTCAAAAAACATGGGTTATAGCCCATCGTTTTTTGAATTTTTGAAAAAAATGTTATCCTCATTTTTCAGCATTTTTGAACATGGGCTATAGCCCCTACCGTACGGCATACTATAGCACGCCGTTTTTCATCATTTTTGAGGATTTGAAGAAAATTCAAAATTTCAAAAAGCATGGGTTATAGCCCATCGTTTTTTGAATTTTTGAAAAAAATGTTATCCTCATTTTTCATCATTTTTGAACATGGGCTATAGCCCCTACTGTACGGCATACTATAGCACGCCATTTTTCATCATTTTTGAGGATTTGAAGAAAATTCAAAATTTCAAAAAACATGGGTTATAGCCCATCGTTTTTTGAATTTTTGAAAAAAAAATTATCCTCATTTTTCATCATTTTTGAACATGGGCTATAGCCCCTACCGTACGGCATACTATAGCACGCCGTTTTTCATCATTTTTGAGGATTTGAAGAAAATTCAAAATTTCAAAAAACATGGGTTATAGCCCATCGTTTTTTGAATTTTTGAAAAAAATGTTATCCTCATTTTTCAGCATTTTTGAACATGGGCTATAGCCCCTACCGTACGGCATACTATAGCACGCCGTTTTTCATCATTTTTGAGGATTTGAAGAAAATTCAAAATTTCAAAAAACATGGGTTATAGCCCATCGTTTTTTGAATTTTTGAAAAAAATGTTATCCTCATTTTTCATCATTTTTGAACATGGGCTATAGCCCCTACCGTACGGCATACTATAGCACGCCGTTTTTCATCATTTTTGAGGATTTGAGGAAAATTCAAAATTTCAAAAAACATGGGTTATAGCCCATCGTTTTTTGAATTTTTGAAAAAAATGTTATCCTCATTTTTCAGCATTTTTGAACATGGGCTATAGCCCCTACCGTACGGCATACTATAGCACGCCGTTTTTCATCATTTTTGAGGATTTGAAGAAAATTCAAAATTTCAAAAAGCATGGGTTATAGCCTATTGTTTTTTTAATTTTTGAAAAAAATGTTATCCTCATTTTTCATCGTTTTTGAACATGGGCTATAGCCCCTACCGTACGGCATACTATAGCACGCCGTTTTTCATCATTTTTGAGGATTTGAGGAAAATTCAAAATTTCAAAAAACATGGGTTATAGCCCATCGTTTTTTGAATTTTTGAAAAAAATGTTATCCTCATTTTTCAGCATTTTTGAACATGGGCTATAGCCCCTACCGTACGGCATACTATAGCACGCCGTTTTTCATCATTTTTGAGGATTTGAAGAAAATTCAAAATTTCAAAAAACATGGGTTATAGCCCATCGTTTTTTGAATTTTTGAAAAAAATGTTATCCTCATTTTTCATCATTTTTGAACATGGGCTATAGCCCCTACTGTACGGCATACTATAGCACGCCGTTTTTCATCATTTTTGAGGATTTGAAGAAAATTCAAAATTTCAAAAAACATGGGTTATAGCCCATCGTTTTTTGAATTTTTGAAAAAAATGTTATCCTCATTTTTCATCATTTTTGAACATGGGCTATAGCCCCTACCGTACGGCATACTATAGCACGCCGTTTTTCATCATTTTTGAGGATTTGAAGAAAATTCAAAATTTCAAAAAACATGGGTTATAGCCCATCGTTTTTTGAATTTTTGAAAAAAATGTTATCCTCATTTTTCATCATTTTTGAACATGGGCTATAGCCCCTACCGTACGGCATACTATAGCACGCCGTTTTTCATCATTTTTGAGGATTTGAGGAAAATTCAAAATTTCAAAAAACATGGGTTATAGCCCATCGTTTTTTGAATTTTTGAAAAAAATGTTATCCTCATTTTTCAGCATTTTTGAACATGGGATATAGCCCCTACCGTACGGCATACTATAGCACGCCGTTTTTCATCATTTTTGAGGATTTGAAGAAAATTCAAAATTTCAAAAAGCATGGGTTATAGCCCATCGTTTTTTGAATTTTTGAAAAAAATGTTATCCTCATTTTTCATCATTTTTGAACATGGGCTATAGCCCCTACTGTACGGCATACTATAGCACGCCGTTTTTCATCATTTTTGAGGATTTGAAGAAAATTCAAAATTTCAAAAAACACGGGTTATAGCCCATCGTTTTTTGAATTTTTGAAAAAAATGTTATCCTCATTTTTCATCATTTTTGAACATGGGCTATAGCCCCTACCGTACGGCATACTATAGCACGCCGTTTTTCATCATTTTTGAGGATTTGAAGAAAATTCAAAATTTCAAAAAACATGGGTTATAGCCCATCGTTTTTTGAATTTTTGAAAAAAATGTTATCCTCATTTTTCATCATTTTTGAACATGGGCTATAGCCCCTACCCTACGGCATACTATAGCACGCCGTTTTTCATCATTTTTGAGGATTTGAAGAAAATTCAAAATTTCAAAAAACATGGGTTATAGCCCATCGTTTTTTGAATTTTTGAAAAAAATGTTATCCTCATTTTTCATCATTTTTGAACATGGGCTATAGCCCCTACCGTACGGCATACTATAGCACGCCGTTTTTCATCATTTTTGAGGATTTGAGGAAAATTCAAAATTTCAAAAAACATGGGTTATAGCCCATCGTTTTTTGAATTTTTGAAAAAAATGTTATCCTCATTTTTCAGCATTTTTGAACATGGGCTATAGCCCCTACCGTACGGCATACTATAGCACGCCGTTTTTCATCATTTTTGAGGATTTGAAGAAAATTCAAAATTTCAAAAAACACGGGTTATAGCCCATCGTTTTTTGAATTTTTGAAAAAAATGTTATCCTCATTTTTCATCATTTTTGAACATGGGCTATAGCCCCTACCGTACGGCATACTATAGCACGCCGTTTTTCATCATTTTTGAGGATTTGAAGAAAATTCAAAATTTCAAAAAACATGGGTTATAGCCCATCGTTTTTTGAATTTTTGAAAAAAATGTTATCCTCATTTTTCATCATTTTTGAACATGGGCTATAGCCCCTACCCTACGGCATACTATAGCACGCCGTTTTTCATCATTTTTGAGGATTTGAAGAAAATTCAAAATTTCAAAAAACATGGGTTATAGCCCATCGTTTTTTGAATTTTTGAAAAAAATGTTATCCTCATTTTTCATCATTTTTGAACATGGGCTATAGCCCCTACCGTACGGCATACTATAGCACGCCGTTTTTCATCATTTTTGAGGATTTGAGGAAAATTCAAAATTTCAAAAAACATGGGTTATAGCCCATCGTTTTTTGAATTTTTGAAAAAAATGTTATCCTCATTTTTCAGCATTTTTGAACATGGGCTATAGCCCCTACCGTACGGCATACTATAGCACGCCGTTTTTCATCATTTTTGAGGATTTGAAGAAAATTCAAAATTTCAAAAAGCATGGGTTATAGCCCATTGTTTTTTGAATTTTTGAAAAAAATGTTATCCTCATTTTTCATCGTTTTTGAACATGGGCTATAGCCCCTACCGTACGGCATACTATAGCACGCCGTTTTTCATCATTTTTGAGGATTTGAAGAAAATTCAAAATTTCAAAAAACATGGGTTATAGCCCATCGTTTTTTGAATTTTTGAAAAAAATGTTATCCTCATTTTTCATCATTTTTGAACATGGGCTATAGCCCCTACTGTACGGTATACTATAGCACGCCGTTTTTCATCATTTTTGAGGATTTGAAGAAAATTCAAAATTTCAAAAAACATGGGTTATAGCCCATCGTTTTTTGAATTTTTGAAAAAAATGTTATCCTCATTTTTCATCATTTTTGAACATGGGCTATAGCCCCTACCGTACGGCATACTATAGCACGCCGTTTTTCATCATTTTTGAGGATTTGAAGAAAATTCAAAATTTCAAAAAACATGGGTTATAGCCCATCGTTTTTTTAATTTTTGAAAAAAATGTTATCCTCATTTTTCATCATTTTTGAACATGGGCTATAGCCCCTACCGTACGGCATTTGTAAGTGTAAGGCTTAATTGGGTCGTCCACTCACAGTTAACAGTCTTTGTATTGAGTTTGTGCTTGAAATGTAGGCCTACTGTAATTCCGCAAACTGTTAATAAATATTTCAATCAATCAATCAATCAAAATTGACATTTCAACTATTGATCAGACGCTGTGCATTGACGACACCTAGTGGTCATTCATTTTAATTGCATGCATGCAGAGAAATCACAACATTGTGAGACGCACTGGGTCGTTGCCATGTTTTGCCACGGAAACCAGCGACCTGCCTTGTGTAAGTAAGTAAGTAAGTACATTTTATTTATAAAGCACCTTTCTTAACAATGTTACAAAGTGCTGTACAGTGACACAATAAAATCAATCATAATTAAAACAGGACAGTACAACAAGCAAATAAGAACAACATAATCAAGTCAAATAAAATCAGAAAAATGTTCCCGAAATAAAAACGTTTTCAGTGGACGAAGCCAGGCTTGATACGAGCAGACGTGGCAACGCGATCGAAACACAGGGGCAATCTCCCGTTGGCCGAGAGGTTGGAACTCACGGGCCAATGGGAGCCTGTGTCGTATAATTTCTCCCTTTACACTGACTATAATTCTATCTATTTGAGACAGAAACGGCTAAGCAATACGGCAGGCTGTAGGCTGTAGTCAAAAGCACCGGACGAATGAAGGCAGGCAGAGAGTGTTCTGAAGTGTAGTGTAGAGTCGATCATTTTATTGCAACCGAGACCAAGACAGAGAGCTTCGCCATTGTCCCTGAGCCTGGAGCTCAGGGACTCCCTCGTACTGAACCGCTGCCGCGGCCAGTTTAAGACTCCCTAAACCTTGCATTTTACAGGACATATATACAGTGTTTTTGCATAGACACAGATATACGGAGGTGGAGACTGAAACTTTACATACCGGTATTCATCAACATATTGCCACTTGGTAAGCAAAGGTCTCTCCTGGATACAATAGAATGCTAAGTTCCCTATCACACCTGGCCAGGCCAAGCTACTTGACTAAGGCCCACGACACCTTGACTTTAAATATCAAAGACAGGCCTCTGCAGACACAGTGACTGCAGATAGTGACAGTTGACTTATTTAGCATGCCCTTAGCACAGTGACCAAATGTATAAGTCGGACATTTTAACATGGCTTATATATGAATATCATGAAATATAGATACCACACCTGCATGCTTTTGGGCGGCCAATAAGGGCAGGGGTAAAACAGAGAGAATTGTTCCGGATCCTTAACATCAACTAGCACAGAAAAGCTGTGTTGTAGTAACCAGCAGTTAGCTCAGTGTGATGAGTGTCTGTGTTTGTGATCCACAGGTCCAGGGTTCAAATCCCACATTATTCATGTGTCTCTGTGATGCTTTGCTTTGCACACTGACTTTCAGAAGGACAACTTTAAAGCAGCACAGAAATTCCCAATGATTGTGTGCCTCAGTGGACCAACGGATAAGTCAAATGATATCCGTAGTATACCTAGTAGAAGTGTGCCGGTTCGAACCCCGACATACTCAAATCTTTACTGACACTTTGCATTCCACACTAACATCAACTAGCACAGAAAAGCTGTGTTGTAGTAACCAGCAGTTAGCTCAGTGTGATGAGTGGCTGTACTTAGTTGTGATCCACAGGTCCACGGTTCAAATCCCACATTATTCATGTGTCTCTGTGATGCTTTGCTTTGCACACTGACTTTCTTGAATAAAAAATAAAAACTCAAAAGCAACAGGAGACATCTGCTGAATGCCCCAAGGTGCCTTGGCTCAATGGTGTGGAGCGCTTGACCCAGTTGCCAGCTTCAGACAGTTGGCCGGTTCAAGTCCCATGTCATGACATCAAGGTGCTGGGAAGGACCATCGGGAGACGGTGCTCTCTCCCCCTGTTTCCTGAAAAGTAACGGTTGGGGGTTATGCCGTACGATATAGGCTATAGCCCACGGTCCAAAATGATGAGAAACGATATATAACCCATCGTTTTTTTTTCATTTATTCCGCAATTTCCGCAATTTCCATTTCCACAATTTCCATTTCCGCAATTTCCATTTCCACAATTTCCATTTCCGCAATTTCCACAATTTCCATTTCCGCAATTTCCGCAATTTCCATTTCCGCAATTTCCGCAATTTCCATTTCCGCAATTTCGCAATTTCCGCAATTACAATTTCCGCAATTTCCGCAATTTCCGCAATTTCCATTTCCGCAATTTCGCAATTTCCGCAATTACCATTTCCGCAATTTCCGCAATTACAATTTCCGCAATTTCCGCAATTTTGCAATTTCAATTTCCGCAATTTCCGCAATTTGCGGAAATTGCGGAATAAATGAAAAAAAAACGATGGGTTATAGCCCATGTTTTTTGAAATTTTGAAAAAAAAAATTATCCTCGTTTCTCATCATTTTGGACGGTGGGCTATAGCCTATATCGTACGGCATAACCCCCAACCGTTACTTTTCAGGAAACAGGGGGAGAGAGCACCGTCTCCCGATGGTCCTTCCCAGCACCTTGATGTCATGACATGGGACTTGAACCGGCCAACTGTCTGAAGCTGGCAACTGGGTCAAGCGCTCCACACCATTGAGCCAAGGCACCTTGGGGCATTCAGCAGATGTCTCCTGGTGCTTTTGAGTTTTTATTTTTTATTCAAGAAAGTCAGTGTGCAAAGCAAAGCATCACAGAGACACATGAATAATGTGGGATTTGAACCGTGGACCTGTGGATCACAACTAAGTACAGCCACTCATGACACTGAGCTAACTGCTGGTTACTACAACACAGCTTTTCTGTGCTAGTTGATGTTAGTGTGGAATGCAAAGTGTCAGTAAAGATTTGAGTATGTCGGGGTTCGAACCGGCACACTTCTACTAGGTATACTACGGATATCATTTGACTTATCCGTTGGTCCACTGAGGCACACAATCATTGGGAATTTCTGTGCTGCTTTAAAGTTGTCCTTCTGAAAGTCAGTGTGCAAAGCAAAGCATCACAGAGACACATGAATAATGTGGGATTTGAACCCTGGACCTGTGGATCACAAACACAGACACTCATCACACTGAGCTAACTGCTGGTTACTACAACACAGCTTTTCTGTGCTAGTTGATGTTAAGGATCCGGAACAATTCTCTCTGTTTTACCCCTGCCCTTATTGGCCGCCCAAAAGCATGCAGGTGTGGTATCTATATTTCATGATATTCATATATAAGCCATGTTAAAATGTCCGACAGGTCACTGTGCTAAGGGCATGCTAAATAAGTCAACTGTCACTATCTGCAGTCACTGTGTCTGCAGAGGCCTGTCTTTGATATTTAAAGTCAAGGTGTCGTGGGCCTTAGTCAAGTAGCTTGGCCTGGCCAGGTGTGATAGGGAACTTAGCATTCTATTGTATCCAGGAGAGACCTTTGCTTACCAAGTGGCAATATGTTGATGAATACCGGTATGTAAAGTTTCAGTCTCCACCTCCGTATATCTGTGTCTATGCAAAAACACTGTATATATGTCCTGTAAAATGCAAGGTTTAGGGAGTCTTAAACTGGCCGCGGCAGCGGTTCAGTATGAGGGAGTCCCTGAGCTCCAGGCTCAGGGACAATGGCGAAGCTCTCTGTCTTGGTCTCGGTTGCAATAAAATGATCGACTCTACACTACACTTCAGAACACTCTCTGCCTGCCTTCATTCGTCCGGTGCTTTTGACTACAGCCTGCCGTATTGCTTAGCCGTTTCTGTCTCAAATAGATAGAATTATAGTCAGTGTAAAGGGAGAAATTACACGACACAGGCTCCCATTGGCCCGTGAGTTCCAACCTCTCGGCCAACGGGAGATTGCCCCTGTGTTTCGATCGCGTTGCCACGTCTGCTCGTATCAAGCCTGGCTTCGTCCACTGAAAACGTTTTTATTTCGGGAACATTTTTCTGATTTTATTTGACTTGATTATGTTGTTCTTATTTGCTTGTTGTACTGTCCTGTTTTAATTATGATTGATTTTATTGTGTCACTGTACAGCACTTTGTAACATTGTTAAGAAAGGTGCTTTATAAATAAAATTTACTTACTTACTTACACAAGGCAGGTCGCTGGTTTCCGTTGCAAAACATGGCAACGACCCAGTGCGTCTCACAATGTTGTGATTTCTCTGCATGCATGCAATTAAAATGAATGACCACTAGGTGTCGTCAATGCACAGCGTCTGATCAATAGTTGAAATGTCAATTTTGATTGATTGATTGATTGAAATATTTATTAACAGTTTGCAGAATTACAGTAGGCCTACATTTCAAGCACAAACTCAATACAAAGACTGTTAACTGTGAGTGGACGACCCAATTAAGCCTTACACTTACAAATGCCGTACGGTAGGGGCTATAGCCCATGTTCAAAAATGATGAAAAATGAGGATAACATTTTTTTCAAAAATTCAAAAAACGATGGGCTATAACCCATGTTTTTTGAAATTTTGAATTTTCTTCAAATCCTCAAAAATGATGAAAAACGGCGTGCTATAGTATGCCGTACGGTAGGGGCTATAGCCCATGTTCAAAAACGATGAAAAATGAGGATAACATTTTTTTCAAAAATTCAAAAAACGATGGGCTATAACCCATGTTTTTTGAAATTTTGAATTTTCTTCAAATCCTCAAAAATGATGAAAAACGGCGTGCTATAGTATGCCGTACGGTAGGGGCTATAGCCCATGTTCAAAAATGATGAAAAATGAGGATAACATTTTTTTCAAAAATTAAAAAAACGATGGGCTATAACCCATGTTTTTTGAAATTTTGAATTTTCTTCAAATCCTCAAAAATGATGAAAAACGGCGTGCTATAGTATGCCGTACGGTAGGGGCTATAGCCCATGTTCAAAAATGCTGAAAAATGAGGATAATTTTTTTTTCAAAAATTAAAAAAACGATGGGCTATAACCCATGTTTTTTGAAATTTTGAATTTTCTTCAAATCCTCAAAAATGATGAAAAACGGCGTGCTATAGTATGCCGTACGGTAGGGGCTATAGCCCATGTTCAAAAATGATGAAAAATGAGGATAATATTTTTTTCAAAAATTCAAAAACAATGGGCTATAACCCATGTTTTTTGAAATTTTGAATTTTCTTCAAATCCTCAAAAATGATGAAAAACGGCGTGCTATAGTATGCCGTACGGTAGGGGCTATAGCCCATGTTCAAAAATGATGAAAAATGAGGATAACATTTTTTTCAAAAATTCAAAAAACGATGGGCTATAACCCATGTTTTTTGAAATTTTGAATTTTCTTCAAATCCTCAAAAATGATGAAAAACGGCGTGCTATAGTATGCCGTACGGTAGGGGCTATAGCCCATGTTCAAAAACGATGAAAAATGAGGATAACATTTTTTTCAAAAATTCAAAAAACGATGGGCTATAACCCATGTTTTTTGAAATTTTGAATTTTCTTCAAATCCTCAAAAATGATGAAAAACGGCGTGCTATAGTATGCCGTACGGTAGGGGCTATAGCCCATGTTCAAAAATGATGAAAAATGAGGATAACATTTTTTTCAAAAATTAAAAAAACGATGGGCTATAACCCATGTTTTTTGAAATTTTGAATTTTCTTCAAATCCTCAAAAATGATGAAAAACGGCGTGCTATAGTATGCCGTACGGTAGGGGCTATAGCCCATGTTCAAAAATGCTGAAAAATGAGGATAATTTTTTTTTTCAAAAATTAAAAAAACGATGGGCTATAACCCATGTTTTTTGAAATTTTGAATTTTCTTCAAATCCTCAAAAATGATGAAAAACGGCGTGCTATAGTATGCCGTACGGTAGGGGCTATAGCCCATGTTCAAAAATGATGAAAAATGAGGATAATATTTTTTTCAAAAATTCAAAAACAATGGGCTATAACCCATGTTTTTTGAAATTTTGAATTTTCTTCAAATCCTCAAAAATGATGAAAAACGGCGTGCTATAGTATGCCGTACGGTAGGGGCTATAGCCCATGTTCAAAAATGATGAAAAATGAGGATAACATTTTTTTCAAAAATTCAAAAAACGATGGGCTATAACCCATGTTTTTTGAAATTTTGAATTTTCTTCAAATCCTCAAAAATCATGAAAAACGGCGTGCTATAGTATGCCGTACGGTAGGAGCTATAGCCCATGTTCAAAAATGATGAAAAATGAGGATAACATTTTTTTCAAAAATTCAAAAAATGATGGGCTATAACCCATGTTTTTTGAAATTTTGAATTTTCTTCAAATCCTCAAAAATGATGGAAAACGGCGTCCTATAGTATACCGTACGGTAGGGGCTATAGCCCATGTTCAAAAATGATGAAAAATGAGGATAACATTTTTTTCAAAAATTCAAAAAACGATGGGCTATAACCCATGTTTTTTGAAATTTTGAATTTTCTTCAAATCCTCAAAAATGATGAAAAACGGCGCGCTATAGTATGCCGTACGGTAAGGGCTATAGCCCATGTTCAAAAATGATGAAAAATGAGGATAACATTTTTTTCAAAAATTCAAAAAACGATGGGCTATAACCCATGTTTTTTGAAATTTTGAATTTTCTTCAAATCCTCAAAAATGATGAAAAACGGCGTGCTATAGTATGCCGTACGGTAGGGGCTATAGCCCATGTTCAAAAATGATGAAAAAAGAGGATAACATTTTTTTCAAAAATTCAAAAAACGATGGGCTATAACCCATGTTTTT
This sequence comes from Protomyctophum bolini, assembly GCF_963924005.1. NCBI lineage: Eukaryota > Metazoa > Chordata > Actinopteri > Myctophiformes > Myctophidae > Protomyctophum > Protomyctophum bolini. The sequence goes on from NC_137876.1 coordinate 32,319,462, forward strand.
TGAAATTTTGAATTTTCTTCAAATCCTCAAAAATGATGAAAAACGGCGTGCTATAGTATGCCGTACGGTAGGGGCTATAGCCCATGTTCAAAAATGCTGAAAAATGAGGATAACATTTTTTTCAAAAATTCAAAAAACGATGGGCTATAACCCATGTTTTTTGAAATTTTGAATTTTCTTCAAATCCTCAAAAATGATGAAAAACGGCGTGCTATAGTATGCCGTACGGTAGGGGCTATAGCCCATGTTCAAAAATGATGAAAAATGAGGATAATATTTTTTTCAAAAATTCAAAAACAATGGGCTATAACCCATGTTTTTTGAAATTTTGAATTTTCTTCAAATCCTCAAAAATGATGAAAAACGGCGTGCTATAGTATGCCGTACGGTAGGGGCTATAGCCCATGTTCAAAAATGATGAAAAATGAGGATAACATTTTTTTCAAAAATTCAAAAAACGATGGGCTATAACCCATGTTTTTTGAAATTTTGAATTTTCTTCAAATCCTCAAAAATCATGAAAAACGGCGTGCTATAGTATGCCGTACGGTAGGAGCTATAGCCCATGTTCAAAAATGATGAAAAATGAGGATAACATTTTTTTCAAAAATTCAAAAAATGATGGGCTATAACCCATGTTTTTTGAAATTTTGAATTTTCTTCAAATCCTCAAAAATGATGGAAAACGGCGTCCTATAGTATACCGTACGGTAGGGGCTATAGCCCATGTTCAAAAATGATGAAAAATGAGGATAACATTTTTTTCAAAAATTCAAAAAACGATGGGCTATAACCCATGTTTTTTGAAATTTTGAATTTTCTTCAAATCCTCAAAAATGATGAAAAACGGCGTGCTATAGTATGCCGTACGGTAAGGGCTATAGCCCATGTTCAAAAATGATGAAAAATGAGGATAACATTTTTTTCAAAAATTCAAAAAACGATGGGCTATAACCCATGTTTTTTGAAATTTTGAATTTTCTTCAAATCCTCAAAAATGATGAAAAACGGCGTGCTATAGTATGCCGTACGGTAGGGGCTATAGCCCATGTTCAAAAATGATGAAAAAAGAGGATAACATTTTTTTCAAAAATTCAAAAAACGATGGGCTATAACCCATGTTTTTTGAAATTTTGAATTTTCTTCAAATCCTCAAAAATGATGAAAAACGGCGTGCTATAGTATGCCGTACGGTAGGGGCTATAGCCCATGTTCAAAAATGATGAAAAATGAGGATAACATTTTTTTCAAAAATTAAAAAAACGATGGGCTATAACCCATGTTTTTTGAAATTTTGAATTTTCTTCAAATCCTCAAAAATGATGAAAAACGGCGTGCTATAGTATGCCGTACGGTAGGGGCTATAGCCCATGTTCAAAAATGATGAAAAAAGAGGATAACATTTTTTTCAAAAATTCAAAAAACGATGGGCTATAACCCATGTTTTTTGAAATTTTGAATTTTCTTCAAATCCTCAAAAATGATGAAAAACGGCGTGCTATAGTATGCCGTACGGTAGGGGCTATAGCCCATGTTCAAAAATGATGAAAAATGAGGATAACATTTTTTTCAAAAATTAAAAAAACGATGGGCTATAACCCATGTTTTTTGAAATTTTGAATTTTCTTCAAATCCTCAAAAATGATGAAAAACGGCGTGCTATAGTATGCCGTACGGTAGGGGCTATAGCCCATGTTCAAAAATGATGAAAAATGAGGATAACATTTTTTTCAAAAATTAAAAAAACGATGGGCTATAACCCATGTTTTTTGAAATTTTGAATTTTCTTCAAATCCTCAAAAATGATGAAAAACGGCGTGCTATAGTATGCCGTACGGTAGGGGCTATAGCCCATGTTCAAAAATGCTGAAAAATGAGGATAACATTTTTTTCAAAAATTCAAAAAACGATGGGCTATAACCCATGTTTTTTGAAATTTTGAATTTTCTTCAAATCCTCAAAAATGATGAAAAACGGCGTGCTATAGTATGCCGTACGGTAGGGGCTATAGCCCATGTTCAAAAATGATGAAAAATGAGGATAATATTTTTTTCAAAAATTCAAAAACAATGGGCTATAACCCATGTTTTTTGAAATTTTGAATTTTCTTCAAATCCTCAAAAATGATGAAAAACGGCGTGCTATAGTATGCCGTACGGTAGGGGCTATAGCCCATGTTCAAAAATGATGAAAAATGAGGATAACATTTTTTTCAAAAATTCAAAAAACGATGGGCTATAACCCATGTTTTTTGAAATTTTGAATTTTCTTCAAATCCTCAAAAATCATGAAAAACGGCGTGCTATAGTATGCCGTACGGTAGGAGCTATAGCCCATGTTCAAAAATGATGAAAAATGAGGATAACATTTTTTTCAAAAATTCAAAAAACGATGGGCTATAACCCATGTTTTTTGAAATTTTGAATTTTCTTCAAATCCTCAAAAATGATGGAAAACGGCGTGCTATAGTATACCGTACGGTAGGGGCTATAGCCCATGTTCAAAAATGATGAAAAATGAGGATAACATTTTTTTCAAAAATTCAAAAAACGATGGGCTATAACCCATGTTTTTTGAAATTTTGAATTTTCTTCAAATCCTCAAAAATGATGGAAAACGGCGTGCTATAGTATACCGTACGGTAGGGGCTATAGCCCATGTTCAAAAATGATGAAAAATGAGGATAACATTTTTTTCAAAAATTCAAAAAACGATGGGCTATAACCCATGTTTTTTGAAATTTTGAATTTTCTTCAAATCCTCAAAAATCATGAAAAACGGCGTGCTATAGTATGCCGTACGGTAGGAGCTATAGCCCATGTTCAAAAATGATGAAAAATGAGGATAACATTTTTTTCAAAAATTCAAAAAACGATGGGCTATAACCCATGTTTTTTGAAATTTTGAATTTTCTTCAAATCCTCAAAAATGATGGAAAACGGCGTGCTATAGTATACCGTACGGTAGGGGCTATAGCCCATGTTCAAAAATGATGAAAAATGAGGATAACATTTTTTTCAAAAATTCAAAAAACGATGGGCTATAACCCATGTTTTTTGAAATTTTGAATTTTCTTCAAATCCTCAAAAATGATGAAAAACGGCGTGCTATAGTATGCCGTACGGTAAGGGCTATAGCCCATGTTCAAAAATGATGAAAAATGAGGATAACATTTTTTTCAAAAATTCAAAAAACGATGGGCTATAACCCATGTTTTTTGAAATTTTGAATTTTCTTCAAATCCTCAAAAATGATGAAAAACGGCGTGCTATAGTATGCCGTACGGTAGGGGCTATATCCCATGTTCAAAAATGATGAAAAATGAGGATAACATTTTTTTCAAAAATTCAAAAACAATGGGCTATAACCCATGTTTTTTGAAATTTTGAATTTTCTTCAAATCCTCAAAAATGATGAAAAACGGCGTGCTATAGTATGCCGTACGGTAGGGGCTATAGCCCATGTTCAAAAATGATGAAAAAAGAGGATAACATTTTTTTCAAAAATTCAAAAAACGATGGGCTATAACCCATGTTTTTTGAAATTTTGAATTTTCTTCAAATCCTCAAAAATGATGAAAAACGGCGTGCTATAGTATGCCGTACGGTAGGGGCTATAGCCCATGTTCAAAAATGATGAAAAATGAGGATAACATTTTTTTCAAAAATTAAAAAAACGATGGGCGATAACCCATGTTTTTTGAAATTTTGAATTTTCTTCAAATCCTCAAAAATGATGAAAAACGGCGTGCTATAGTATGCCGTACGGTAGGGGCTATAGCCCATGTTCTAAAATGATGAAAAATGAGGATAACATTTTTTTCAAAAATTCAAAAAACGATGGGCTATAACCCATGTTTTTTGAAATTTTGAATTTTCTTCAAATCCTCAAAAATGATGAAAAACGGCGTGCTATAGTATGCCGTATGGTAGGGGCTATAGCCCATGTTCAAAAATGATGAAAAATGAGGATAACATTTTTTTCAAAAATTAAAAAAACGATGGGCTATAACCCATGTTTTTTGAAATTTTGAATTTTCTTCAAATCCTCAAAAATCATGAAAAACGGCGTGCTATAGTATGCCGTACGGTAGGAGCTATAGCCCATGTTCAAAAATGATAAAAAATGAGGATAACATTTTTTTCAAAAATTCAAAAAACGATGGGCTATAACCCATGTTTTTTGAAATTTTGAATTTTCTTCAAATCCTCAAAAATGATGAAAAACGGCGTGCTATAGTATACCGTACGGTAGGGGCTATAGCCCATGTTCAAAAATGATGAAAAATGAGGATAACATTTTTTTCAAAAATTCAAAAAACGATGGGCTATAACCCATGTTTTTTGAAATTTTGAATTTTCTTCAAATCCTCAAAAATGATGGAAAACGGCGTGCTATAGTATACCGTACGGTAGGGGCTATAGCCCATGTTCAAAAATGATGAAAAATGAGGATAACATTTTTTTCAAAAATTCAAAAAACGATGGGCTATAACCCATGTTTTTGTAAATTTTGAATTTTCTTCAAATCCTCAAAAATGATGAAAAACGGCGTGCTATAGTATGCCGTACGGTAAGGGCTATAGCCCATGTTCAAAAATGATGAAAAATGAGGATAACATTTTTTTCAAAAATTCAAAAAACGATGGGCTATAACCCATGTTTTTTGAAATTTTGAATTTTCTTCAAATCCTCAAAAATGATGAAAAACGGCGTGCTATAGTATGCCGTACGGTAGGGGCTATAGCCCATGTTCAAAAATGATGAAAAATGAGGATAACATTTTTTTCAAAAATTCAAAAACAATGGGCTATAACCCATGTTTTTTGAAATTTTGAAATTTCTTCAAATCCTCAAAAATGATGAAAAACGGCGTGCTATAGTATGCCGTACGGTAGGGGCTATAGCCCATGTTCAAAAATGATGAAAAAAGAGGATAACATTTTTTTCAAAAATTCAAAAAACGATGGGCTATAACCCATGTTTTTTGAAATTTTGAATTTTCTTCAAATCCTCAAAAATGATGAAAAACGGCGTGCTATAGTATGCCGTACGGTAGGGGCTATAGCCCATGTTCAAAAATGATGAAAAATGAGGATAACATTTTTTTCAAAAATTCAAAAAACGATGGGCTATAACCCATGTTTTTTGAAATTTTGAATTTTCTTCAAATCCTCAAAAATGATGAAAAACGGCGTGCTATAGTATGCCGTATGGTAGGGGCTATAGCCCATGTTCAAAAATGATGAAAAATGAGGATAACATTTTTTTCAAAAATTCAAAAAACGATGGGCTATAACCCATGTTTTTTGAAATTTTGAATTTTCTTCAAATCCTCAAAAATCATGAAAAACGACGTGCTATAGTATGCCGTACGGTAGGAGCTATAGCCCATGTTCAAAAATGATAAAAAATGAGGATAACATTTTTTTCAAAAATTCAAAAAACGATGGGCTATAACCCATGTTTTTTGAAATTTTGAATTTTCTTCAAATCCTCAAAAATGATGAAAAACGGCGTGCTATAGTATACCGTACGGTAGGGGCTATAGCCCATGTTCAAAAATGATGAAAAATGAGGATAACATTTTTTTCAAAAATTCAAAAAACGATGGGCTATAACCCATGTTTTTTGAAATTTAGAATTTTCTTCAAATCCTCAAAAATTTTCTTAATCTGTGAAAATCATGAAAAACAAAATACATATAGTATGTCATCCAAAGCCATGAACTTCGTTTTTCATATATATTTTTGGATTCATTATTTGATCCCTGAGATTAAAACCAACTGGTGTCATCATAGAAGAACATATAGTCTACAGTCACAAGGGGGCGCTATGTACAAAGACGCTCTGACCACGAGTATATGAACTGGATGAAAAATAAAACTAGTGTGTTCTTGAGATGAGCAGGACAAGGAGGTCAGAAGCAGTTAGTAGAGAAAGGTGAGGAGGGCAGCAGCCATGGTGTCACATTCCCCTCAGCTGTATGGTTGTATGTACAGTGTATGTGACAATCCACTTTCTGGAGGTGATGGAAGGAACACACCAACCCATCAACGAATACAGGCAGATTTGAACCGGTAACACATGACACCTTCTGGAAACCCGGGAACTGACCAGTGAGAATCAGTCACATGACTCACATCACAGGTTTACAGGTGTAAAGTCACTCTGGGCACACCCGAGCGTCCATGCACGGCCAAAAGAAGCTGTCTCTTCCGGGTTTTTAGACAGCTGGTGGATGGAAATGAAGCCCGGACATCCACCATCTGTCTAAAAACACGGAAGAAACGCCGGCAGACAGCGTCTTTTGTCCGTGCATGGAATCTTAGGTGTGCTTACACTGAGTTGGTGAAATTAGGTTTGGTGTTAAGTCCACCATTTTGTAGCAGCTGTACGTAGCAATGCCACTGCACATTATTATTATTACATATTAGGGCCCACCTCCTGGCAGTGGTGGTGACTGGGTGTTGTAGTTTTATTTTGTGGCGGTGGTGACTGGGTAAGAGGGTGGCACGGGTCTGCCCGGAACCCAAAGACCTGAACAAAATATTGACTTGTCCCTCGGGTACAGTCAGTTCTGTTCTGTATGGCCCATACTATACAGATTGGGATTTGTAGTCTTATGTAGTGGTGTGGTGGTGGCTGGGATTTGTAGTTTCACTTAGCAGCGATGGCCTGTAGGGTGTTGGTTCTCTTCATGATGTTTGGAACAAACAGCAGCCCTGAAGCTCTCTCGATGGTTTCTATGGGAACCAGAAAGCGCTCCAGGGGAATCTTTTCGTCGACGGGCGAGTTGGGCATGATGTAGGAACGAAGCTCCACCCCTTCTGACCGCTCCAAAATCAACACCTGGACACGATAGCAAACAGCAATAAATTCATGATGTTTTTACCCATAATTTGTAAAAAAAAAAAGAAAAAGAAAAACAAAAGGGGAAAAAAAAGAAAGAAAAACATATATTTTATGTATTCGTCATATCTGCCCTGTGCAATGTTTGTTTACCTAGCCTGGGAAGCATTCAATTTTTGGGTTCATGATCCAGTCTGGATCTTATGTCATGTTGTAGTCACTGATATACTGTAGAAGTCATCAGGCAGGAAACCACAAACCGGAATCAGAAGTGCCCAAAATCCCCCATGATCAGTGGCCTTTTAGGGCTTACACAATAAAAGACTTGATGTGGCGTATGAATTCGGACACGTTTCTTCAAGTACGTCTGGAATAGTTTGTTTGGTATATTCATACTTTCGTAGTGACTGGCGAGACTAAAAACAAACAGGGGGGGGGGGGGGACCAAAACAAACCGTACGCCAAACAAGCTGGAAACCACAATTAGGAATAAGAGGTTTTCTATTTATTTTATTTTATACCCTCCGGTCTGGACCGGATCGCACAGCAACTTAGAACACAGACCAGGCTTTTCCTTCCGAGGTGGAAAGCCTGCAGCGCGAGGTTATCGTTTACCAACAACATTGCATTTTGCATTGTACCAAAAGGAAATGTACATTTTATTCATAATGTTCCCATGTTCAATGCCAAGAACACAATTAACACAAGTCGCAATTATTTGTATGACAATTAAAGAATCGTCAAGTAAAATGTCATGCATCGTGAAAGGCGAGGGGCTATAAAAACAGGAGTCCCACCTTGAAGAAGTGTGTCGGCACGGCAACGTGGTTTCGTCCCAACACCTGGTACCTCACATACAGCTTCCCATCAGGCTCCTGTCTGCACGCACACGCACACACACACGCACACACACACACACACACGCAAGTCATGAAGAACAACGCCTTGACCAACGCACAGAATGCATCCTACCGAGATCTCGGTAGGTCAGTAGACGGCTACTGAGACCATTCAATGCTCTGATTAAAATTAAAGTAAAACTAGAACTGCACTCTGCCGAGTGCATACTTGCTTGTTGCACACTAGTAGGCCATAAATGGCCTACTAGTGCGCAAGCAGAGCGCGCAAGTACTTTCGACCGCTGGAAACTATCACATCTCAGTATCTCTGTGAAGGAACGTTTGAAATGTATAATCATTACGTGTAACTATTTGCTACCTAACTACTTTTTTACAGAAAAATGAATCATTGATATGTGATGAAAAAAAAAAGGTATATAAACTGAATTAAAATATATTATACAGTATAATTATTTTATTACTTATTGTAAATTGTCAATTGTTTTAAATGTATTTAATTTTGTACTATAGTGATATTAATACTAAATCATGATCAGAGTAATATGTGTCTCTAACTTCAATTTCTGTAATAATACTTCAAATTTGTTGAAATATACATGATCTAAAATACTTCCGAAATCTGTAGTTGGATTTGTTAACCAGATACCATATTACGTCATCGTTGAGAGCTGGGACCAGAGTACATGGTGTGTATTACCGTGGGCTCTCATACAGAGTATGTAGTTGTAATTTGATTAGCAGTATACTGTGGTTACTTGGTTCCAAAAAGTGACAGCCAAGTCTTTTTCAACGGTAAGTCTGTGCCTGGTTTGCTGGGACCAGTTACCACATTACGTCATCGTTGAGAGCTGGGACCAGAGTACATGGTGTGTATATGTATGACTAGCTCTCAGTGATGACGTAAGAGAAATGGTCATCTGTGTAATCTGGTCCTACCAGATACCACATTACGTCATCGTTGAGAGCTGGGACCAGAGTACACTGGTGCATTGTATGTAGTCATAGCACGTCATAGTACATATGTGTAGCATAGTAGTATAGATGTATAGCTTATATGTATAGTTTCATTATAGATATTCCACTGTTACTTTCTTAGCTTACGCATGTTTCATGATAAATGTCTTTATGTGATGTATTCCCATGCTTTTTTGTTCTTGCTTAATGTAAATCGCTCTGGATTAAGAGCGTCTGCTAAATGCCTAAATTGTAAATTGTAAATTGTAAATTGTAAGTACACGGTGTGTATATGTATGACTAGCTCTCAGTGATGACGTAAGAGATATGGTCATCTGTGTAGTCTGGTCCCAGCAGACCAGGCACAGATTTACAAATTACAAATCACATTACAACTACATACAGAGTATGTAGTTGTAATTTGATTAGCAGTATACTGTGGTTACTTGGTTCCAAAAAGTGAAGCCAAGTTTTTTTCAACCGTAAGTCTGTGCCTGGTTTGCTGGGACCAGTTACAACATTACGTCATCGTTGAGAACTGGGACCAGAGTACATGGTGTGTATATGTATGACTAGCTCTCAGTGATGACGTAAGAGATATGGTCATCTGTGTAGTCTGGTCCCAGCAGACCAGGCACAGATTTACAAATTACAAATCACATTACAACTACATACAGAGTATGTAGTTGTAATTTGATTAGCAGTATACTGTGGTTACTTGGTTCCAAAAAGTGAAGCCAAGTTTTTTTCAACCGTAAATCTGTGCCTGGTTTGCTGGGACCAGTTACAACATTACGTCATCGTTGAGAACCGGGACCAGAGTACATGGTGTGTATATGACGTAATGTTGTAACTTGTAACTTGTAACTAGTCCCAGCAAACCAGGCACAGACTTACGGTTGAAGAAAACTTGGCTTCACTTCGAAGAGACCAAGCGAAATGATTACTTGCGCGCTCTGCTTGCGCAAGTAATTAACAAAGTTTTCAGTTCATTCCAGGTCAGGTGTGTACTACTGTAGTAGTTGTACTGTACCTGGGCAGGTACAGCGGTCCGGTGCAGACGTAAACATTGCGGTAATGTTTGGTCAGTGAGCGACACATTTGCTCCAGATTGTTCCACGCCTTCTGGTTCATATGGGGATTCTAGAGCGGAGGAGAGGAACAGAGGATAGGCTAACTGTCTTTTTTTTCCGATTCCGCCAAATTCCAGCACTTCCGCTTAGTAGACCATTTGTGGTTAGCATCATGTTATGCTTTCAAGCTATTGAAAAATAGCAGATCTACAAGCTCATAGCGCGCCACCGAGTGGCGCGCTATGTGGTTATGTGAGCTTGTGGGTCTGCTATCTTTGAAAAATCGAAGAACGACTGACACAGAAACATAGCTTTTTCAGAAAACTGTCAGGATTTAGAAGACATTTTTAGAATCTGATCTCAGGTCAAAATGGGTTAGACAAAGAACAGCGTAGGCCTTGTCAACCTGCCCAGCATGGGTGCATCCCTAGTAGTGTTATTACAGTCCAACATGCGGCCTACGCGCGTACATGCGGCGTACCTGTGGTGAAACGTTGCTCAGGTAGAAGGTGTCGTCCATGGCCTTTTGGCTCCACTTGTGATTGCCTGCTGCAGCCAGGTGGCCTCTGTCGAAGCCACTCCCCCGGTAGTCTGCGTTGGTCGATCGGTGGTACAAATGAACGCTGGGAATCAATCAAAGCGCATAAATAATGGTCCACCAACCAACGGAAGAGAGCAGCGCAAAACATCCACCAATAGAAGAGAACCGCATACAACATCCACCAACCAATAGAAGGACCACACAGAAAATCCACCAATAGAAGAGAGTCAATCTGTTTCATGGAATACAATGCTGTTAATAATAATAATAATAATAATAATAATAATAATAATAATAATAATAATACTGTTACAACAGCACCGGTAATAACAATAATAATACATAATAACAATAACAACCTGTCATCTTCTCTGAAGTCACAGTTGTTCCTGTTTGAAGGTCCAGTGATGGAGGAGGGATTCAGCTGTTCTATTACCCAGGATGCCGTGCGGGTGCGGGGGTCATAGGAAGTGACATAGGACTCTCTGGTCTTGATGTTGGCCAATGAGGGGAAGCCGTACTTTGTTACCGCCCCGCCCCCCTGGAACACCTGCACAGCACAGACCATAATAATGACCATTATACTCAAATCAAACAGATATAAATAAATATTAATGAATGAATGAATGTATGAATGAATTGCACATGCTGAATTTACTAATAGAAGCATATCACTCAAGTTTTTCTGTTTTATTTTCATCTTTGTGTTCAAATGTGTTTACTTTGCTTTATGTCTTGTTTGGAATAAGTTTGGAAGCACTGAACGGCCCTGCGCACCACCCGTTTCGAATTTGCACATAATGCAGGAGGCACGTCCCTTTAATAAAAACGAGTGCTTCCAAACTCCAACACTTCAATCACCTGCACAGAATTTCTCCAACACTACTTTCTTGACAGAAAGTGGCTCATAACATGTCTACGGTGGATTCCCAGTTTTTATGACACAAAAGCTTGGCAGTGGTGTCAGATTACATACATGTATACAGTAGGGGCAATACGTTAGGTCCACCCGACACTGAAACATGTCATTGTTACGTCACCATCGATAACCAATTATACCCTGGCATTGGTACATATATTCATCACATCATATGCTCATATGTCTATATATACAGTATGTACTAGAATTCCGCAGACCTTTGGCCCGCTCATCCCAGAGTTACGTTGCGGCGCAATATGGGAAGAAGGAAATTGCGGGAGTTGACAGACTCCACTTCATGTTGCAGCTGTGTTTGTAATCCCAGTATTGTGTAGAAACGGATGGGTTATTAATTATTATGTGTTGTTGTTGCGCGCACACACACACACACACACTCACACTCACACACACACTCACACTCACACTCGCACAGTCACTGGTTACTTTGAATCCGTGGTGGGACTGGGAGATAAATAATGCGCGGAAGAACAATTAAATGTAAATGTAGTAGATACAATATGACTGGTAGAAGAAGAGTATAGTTACATGTGGCTGGAGAAGTGGGCATTGACCGGAATACTCTCATTCTGTGCCGCATGTCCTCCATGATCGCATCTGAAAAGTGGAGATTGGTGCGATTTAGGTCTATGGTATAGGCGTTTTATTTTGTGCAGATAGTGGTGTACAATGTGTATGCCGTGTGGGTAGTTGTTTGTGTGGCAAAGTGGTATTTGTATTGAGGCATGGAAGTACAAGTCTGTGTCATGGACACAATGCTGCAGGGGTGATTATCAGATAACATGTGTACATGCATAATTGCATACTGTACCTGTGGCCAGAGGGTGCTCCTCCATGGACCTGGTGCGACTGTGTCCGTGGTGATCTTGGGCATGGCAGCTCTGCACAGCTGAGAAGTGAGAAGGCTGTGTTAGTGGTCTGGGTTGTGTGGTTTGTGTTACTATGACAGCAGAATGTCAGTAGTGCGCGCGCACGCACGCACACACACACACACACACACACACACACACACACACACACGCACACACGCACACACGCACACACCGAGCAATAGCATACATTGACATGTATGCTTTATGAAGGTGACACAATGGCATCCCCATCAAATGTCTGTTCTGTAGAAATTCTGAACGTCCCATGTAATCTGTGTTTACGTGCTAAGGCTGCTCCAATGAATTGATTCGTCGTTATGGAGTTGCCGAGTGATTGGCAACTAATGTAGTGATAGATTAAATTGAATGGGCCTGAATAGATCTGTGTGTAGGCTGCAACGACTATTTCATAGAGCGTATAGTTGAGGTGAACGTTAAAAACGTTTTGAACAGATGTCTTAATTGAGTTAACTGAACGGGCGTGCTTTGTGTAAATGGCCGTCGTGAGGTTCAAAGAGTACTGTTCCTTTTTAGATGGACATTCCACGGCACCAGCGCCATGGGGGAGGGGGCACACACACACACACACACACAAACACTGGGCCCAGCGTGTAGGCGTACTGTAGTAAATATAGGCGACTAATAATGTGCATGGAATGGATAGTGCGTGAGTGTGGGTTCAGCGCACACTCGCAATTGCGGCTGGAGGGTGACGCGACACACACACACACACACACACACACACACACACACACACACCCACACAGGGAAGCAACGGTGCACGGGCGTGCAAACGATTAGGCACGCACAGTACCCAGGGGGCAAACCACCCTTTTTCTTTAGGAAACCTGCATTTGTCATTTAACATACAAAGTTGTCCGCCAGAAATAATATCTATGACCCCATATAGGATCACGACTGGCTCGCAAATGTTTGGCGGCACGCGTGTGTTCAGAAAGTGCGGTGCGTTTTCTTCGTGGCATGATGTGTTTTTTTGGGGGTGATGATGGCAGAGTATTCCAGTCCAGTTGTTGTTGGCGGTGGCAAGCATGAGTTGTCGTTGTTTGGCGAGTCAGTAGTACAGTGCAGTCAGAGAGTAGGTCACACACAGGAGCAGTGAAAGGGGGATGGCTGGGCTCTGTGCTGGTGGAGACCTTTGTGACGATCATGACGTCACAGCAAGTTGGCCCGTGGGATCGTGTGGTGATGTAAAACGATATTTGCACAGTAAATATGACAGCTGCGTGGATGCAATGTAGTGCCGCTGGATTCTGGGAGCGTGCAGATTTTGTTTTTGCATGGAGAGATGACTGTGCTAACAGTGTGGTTTGGTAGGAGAAGGAGCACGGATAAACACGGATAATCGGCCATGTGCTTGTGTACCCCCTGTCTATTAGGGTATAGAAGGATATGTCTATATGTATGTATTATGTAATTTCTGAGTTGGTTAGTGGTATAATGTGGTTACCCTGGTGGTTTGATGCGTATGTCCCTTTAGTCCACCCGACACTGAAACATAATCATCATTACGTCACCATCGTAAACCAATTATACCCTGGCATTGGTACATATCTTCATCACGTGACGTCATGGGACACACGCGGAAAACATACCTGCACGGTCTGCTTCCGTATGGCCGCCGACCCCCATCTGAAAATATGTTGTTCCAGGGACTCCCCCAGAAGCAAAAGATTTGAGTTAAAAAACTTTCGCTCTGAAAGAATAACGTTCCCATTTTGCAACACATTTTCACGAAAACAGCAGACCTACAAGCTCGTATAGCGCGGCACAGGAAAGCAGCAGTCATTTTAGATTGACGTCATACTCATTTCAACCATATTTTATACTTTGGCTATTCAAAAGCGCAGCAGATCTACAAGCCCATTATCACGACACTTCGTCACACGCTTTATGGGGTCCTGCGTGAAAACGTTGTGAAAACCACTGATATATACGTAGCAACATACGTTTGTCTGAAAGCTGTTTGGAAGACATGTTTAGAATCGGCCTCTGGTTTTGATGGGTTATAACCCGGCCTATAGAAATTACTGCAGCTGTTTGTGATCTTATTATGTTGGATTTCTGGGCACAAAATACTTTCAAACGAGAACAACTATGATCAGAATATCAGCTCACGTTCAGGTCCTCCAAGACTTGTCTCAGGTCTTGGAGCTGCTGGACTTCCTCCTGACTTGTCACCAGCTGTTTCTGCAAGAAACGGGAATTAAGAGACACAGTTTGACTTGTAAACATTGTGGACATTTTAATGTCGGGATACCGATTCTATCCAATCAGGAGAGAGAGAGAGAGAGAGAGAGAGAGAGAGAGAGAGAGAGAGAGAGAGAGAGAATGAACTGACAGCTAGAGAGAGAGAGAGAGAGAGAGAGAGAGAGAGAGAATGAATGAATGAAGCGACAGACAGCTAGAGAGAGAGAGAGAGAGAGAGAGAGAATTAAACTGACAGACAACTAGAGAGAGAGAGAGAGAGAGAGAGAGAGAGAGATAGAGAGAGAGAGAATGAATGAACCGACAGACAGCTAGAGAGAGAGAGAGAGGGTAAAAAGTGAAATTGGAGACAGTTTGGATCCACACATCCTCTTAAATCAATTGTGTAACTTCCTCAACGTATACTTTTGCAGAGGCAACGGACATGAGATATGATTCATGAGAAGTTATCAATACAGTTTTTGAATTAGTATCATTTAACTGTATACTGTTCTGAGGCCAAATATTATTCATAATGTATACTGTTCTAAGGCCACATAATAAACCATAACTATATCAATTCATTCTTAAGTTGTTTTAGTGAAGTATTTACACATTTGCCATGTTATTTTGACAGTGAGTAAAAATGACCTATAGGAAATTCTGCTACCTGACAGAGCCAACGTTGCTATATATGTCAACAATTTCATAAAGCCTTACGGAAACATTTTAGTTTTTTAAACATTATATTTTCCTCTCCAAAGTACTCCTACGAAACCATCTGAAAGGTGAAATATATCCGGGTCTTGCAGGGTTACAACTGGGACAGCATCTCTGCCATTTTAGATTTGATAACATAATGTTTTTTCAGAAATCTCATCAGAAAGTGGTTCTCAAGCAGATCTACAAGCTTACAGCGTGTCACTTTGTGCCCCGCTGTGAACTTGTTAATCCCCTAATTCAATTGTTTTTAACATTTCTAAAACATATTTTAAGTTACCAATCTTCTCTTCTGGGGGTCCCTGGCCCAAAACATTTTCAGATGGAGGTCTGTGGTGATCGGGACACATATCTGAATTTGGGGGTCCAAATAGTGATGGCGGTGCTACCTTTTTCTCTGCCTTCTCTGCAGCAGCTGACACCGTGTCATGGCCCTTGTGTTCATCCATGGCGCACAGATAAACAGACTGTGATGCTCTATTAACATTCTTTTGTGGACCTCCTGGAACCGCCGCCTCAGCAGCAAAGACAGTACCTAGAAATAGATAAAATAGAACAGTACATAGAAGTAAAAAAATAAATAATAGAAGCAATCACTGGAGCAAACCAAAAGGTTTGCGGTACAAATGAGCTTTTAGTATAGCTTCTTAAAGATGTCAACAGACACAGCGTTTCTCAAATAGAGTGGTAAGGTCTGTAGGTCTGTAATTCAAAGCAAGTGAAGGGTCAAGGTTTTTTTTTTTAAAGTGGCTGGATAACGGCATGTTTAAAATAATCGGGGACAGAACCGTAACTGAGGGAACTGTTAACAATGGACAGTACATGCAAGCCTAAAACGTTAAAAGCATCTTTAAAAATAGTAGTTGGGATACAATCCAGCGGACTGGAGGAAGGATGCATTTTAGAAACCACTTCAGTTAAGTGAGCTAAAGTGACTTGACTAAACTCACTTAGAAGCGGTGGGATGGTGGGGCAAACTACTGCAGGAGTAGATGGAGGCAAAATTGAGTTAGAAGAGACTGGGACAGGCGTAGGAGCAGGGTTAACCAATCTGTCGACTGTAGAGGACAGAAGTCTAGGATTCCTGTTCTTATTGATGAGTTCAGAGGAGGACTGTTGGTCTGTGCGACAGAACACCTTCTTCAGCTTGTCATGACTGGAGCACATCTTGTCCTGCAGTTTGTTGGTGGCTGGGACCAGCTTGTGCTTCTTCAACACAGGATCATTGTAGTGATCCTCGAGGTGAGTCTCACAGTAAGAGTCCCGACACACCGGACAAGACATGAGAGCTTTGCGACGTCCGGTGCAGAAATCACAGGCCACGTCTGCTGGACCGGCGCACAGCGGAGCAGCGGAGGCAGCAGGAGACTGCTGAGCTCCTGTACTGCTCAGCTTCATCACCACCTGGAAGTAAAGAGAAGAGGAGGGGAGGTCACTCACTGAGGACAAATACAACACAGTCATTGACCTGGAAGTAAAGAGAAGAGGAGGGGAGGTCACTCACTGAGGACAAATACAACACAGTCATTGACCTGGAAGTAAAGAGAAGAGGAGGGGAGGTCACTCACTGAGGACAAATCAAGGAAGCTCTGAGAAGGAAGTGAAGTGGTCACATGACTGGGCTGCGCCATGACACTTTCATGGGAGCCAAACTCACACAGGAAGTGCAATGAATACATGGCAGTGAATGGAGCCGGCAGCTGGACCAGCTCATAACAAACATTATTCATGAACAATTGAGACCTTTTGTAAAGTAATCCCTTCTGGAAAGTAACAGAAGACATATCACAGGTTGTTTTCTAATCACTTACTTTTCGATGTGCACAGTGTGCACAGTATTTAATTTTATCTGAGGATCTAAACAGCAGCCGGTATCGTTTCTGGCTCCGAAGTATCGCGATATTTGGCTGCCAGACAGGAAACGGTGGGAAGTCTCGCGATACTTGGTGCGTTCAGAAATGTACTTTGTACTTTATGGTATCTCTATTTTTATAGAGATACTGTACCATACCTCTATAAAAATTACACATCGAATAACAACACAGCAGACAATAGTCTGTTAAATGTTATTTTCCAGAAGTGATTACTTTACAAAAGGTCTCAATTTTTCATAAATAATGTTTGTTCATGAGCTGGTCACTGAGCTCTCATTGACTCCAATGCATTCTGCCAAACTAATACTAATTTGGCTCCCATGAAAGTGTCCATGAAAGTGTCATGGCGCAGCCCAGTCACGTGACCACTTCACTTCCTTCTCAGAGCTTCCTTGGGACAAATACACTGACACGAAACAAGACAGGAACGCCCCAAAACGTCACATCCGGGACATTTACCCTGGCAGAATTTTCTATGGCTGCCAATGCAACTTTTTCCAATCCTTAATCACATACGGACAAACATCTATGCCGATAATATCTAACTTGCGGAGGTAGCGTGCCTTGTCCACGGGCAACAGATCTTTCAACCTATGTCATTGCAAATAAGTTTGATAATCGCTACTCTGCGCAATATTGTTTTGGAAATGCCGCAAATTGCATTGCAGTGAACGAGAGCAAATCACAACTTACCCCGGGGCTGGTGACTCCGCCCTGAGTACACGTTGTCGTGTCGGTGTATACAACACAATCATTGACCTGGAAGTAAAGAGAAGAGGAGGGGAGGTCACTCAACTGAGGACAAATACAACACAGTCTTCATGGTGATAAACGCATTGTAACATCATCTTAACACTGATTCAGAACTTTGCATCTAACTATAAACATGCCACATAATGTACGTCACTGTCTGTGTGCGTACCTGTATGTATGTTACCGTCCGTATTTAACACAAACGTCAAAATCCGGTAAAACACAATTTTAGTATAGCTGCTCGAAATGGGAGAGCAGCAGCAGCTCAGTCTCTCTCTCTCAGTCTCTCTCTCAGTCTCTCTCTCTCTCTGTGTAGTGACAGTCCTCCCCACAGCCCCACCTTTCCAAGTTCCCTCACACATCCAGCGTCACAGTTTCAACTCAAGACAAGACATGAAGCCAACTCACATTGTCCATTATTATTTTGTCCACGCTTAGCATTAGTATTTAGTAGGCTGTGTCAACCAGCGTTATAATGAAGAACTGTGCAGGGAACCCCTTTTGGTGTTTTAAGCATTATGTTATACTTCAGCTATTGAAATAAACTTTTGCAGATCTACAAGCTTGTATTGTGCCTCAAATCTTTGAATATATATTGTTACAGAGTGAACGTTTTTAACTCAAATCTTTGCTACTGGGGGGGTCACTGGAACTACATATTTTCAGATGGGGTCATGGCCTATTACATATAATTTCTGGGGTCCTTGACATGAAATATTGAGCACCACTGATATAGAAATACAAATAGAAATATAGATGTCAGGCCTAAATGGGTTAACAACACCAGCCAGCTGCAAATGCTTCGGTCTTGATTGTGTGTGTGTGTGTGTGTGTGTGTGTGTGTGTGTGTGTGTGCGTGGCTCTCAACCTAAAATGAAACTGAAAGGAATGCAGGCCTAATATAATGCACAAAAATAAATGTTTTAATAACTAAAGGATTTTGCCATAATATATATATACTGTGTATATATATATATATATATATATATGCACACACACATACTTTTGGTAATCATTTTCGGCCAAATACAACAAGACCGGGGGGGGGGGGGGGGGGGCATCACGGCCAAAAAGGTTTGGGAACGCCTGATGTAGTGAAACAAAACATTTACAAGGACCGAAGAAACTCAAGCGGGATTAAAAGCCACGGTATAAAGGTGGGTCTTTAGGCGAGATTTAAAAGTCTCGATGGAAGGGGGCCAATTTGACGCGGGAGGGGGGAGTGCGTTCCATAATTTGGGGGCTACAACAGAAAAGCCTCGGTCGCCTCTGGACTTTAAGCGGGTCTTCTTTGTGACCCTCAGACCGCAGTGACCTTGGAGGAGTATAGACCTCAATAAGGTCAGACAGATATAGAGGAGCCAGACCATTAATAGATTTAAAAACAAACTATAGAATTTTAAAATCAACTCTAAAGCGGACAGGGAGCCAGTGAAGGGAGGCCAATGGAGCATGGATAACCCGCTCAAAATCGCCAAAGGACAGCACAGACTTGATTTTAGCCAGCAGCCTTAGGTGAAAAAAAACTTGAGCTGACTACCGCATGTACCTGTTCATCAAGTTTAAGGGCAAGTTTGACCCCAAGGTTAGAGACCACATGATTCACATAATGGCTGCAGGGAACCTAGGTCAGGTGTATATATATATATATATATACACATATATATTGTTTACAGTGGCTAAACAGACTGTGATGCTCTATTGACATTTTTTTGTGGACCTCCTGGAACCGCCTCGTGGACCCCACTTTGAGAACCACTGGTCTAACACTGTATCTAAATAGCATTCTTATTATTTATGGACAAACAATGTAGCCTATATCATTATCAACATAAACATACAATGTGAACAAGTAACCATAGAGCCTACACATCATGTGCATAGTAGAACTGCTGTAGCAGAAAATGTAGTTTAATGTGTGGTTGTAACTTGTAAGGTCATCTCACCCATATGGTCCCTCGGCACTGGGGACAGCTGTAGACTCCAGTCTCCTCATACAGGTGCCAGTAGCCTTCGATACAGCTGCTACAGTAACTGTGTCCACAGTGTAGAGGCATTGGTTTCTTTGGAAGGTCCAGACAGATGGGACAGCAGAACCTGTCCTGGTCCAGCTCCCATCCCTGTTGTTGTTCTGCCATTTTGACACACAGCCACACTCACATTGAGGAAAAAACACACACAACACTCTGGTTTACTCCGAAGAGAGACTGAGAGAGTTTTGTAAACTGGGAGAGGCAAAGAGGGAGGGATTTCCTGGATGTTTGTACGAGGCAGTGGTTTGACTTCACACATTACACACGTACATTTAGAATAGCAGGTGTACAGACCAAATGTATAGGCCTCAAATGTTTCATTGTAATGTAAAATACACTGGAAGGTATACCAGACTCTACATGGTAGACTATATGGTCAACACCTCGTGTGCTTTGATAGCAAAGCAACAGGCACTATGTGAGCTACTGTATCTATATCTATATTCTGGAAGGAAAACAAGGAAGAAACTAGTGATGCACCGAATATTCGGCCGCAGAAAAAAAATCGGCAGAAAATGGCTAAAAATTCACTTTCGGCCAATTCGGTTTCGGCCCAAATAGAAAATATATCACCGAATAGTGTATGCAATTAATGCATTCAACAGAGCAGAATAAATGTTTTATGGATCCATAACAGTGATTATTATTTAAGTTAAGTTTAGCCATAACCATAACATTTGTAGAATCAAACTCAGGTCTTAATGGGTTAAGTGGGGATACTAAAACAGCGATATTCAGTTACACTTCATACCAAGTATACTGTGCGGGTGTAGGTATGTTAAGTGATAACCACTTTCAACATGGCATTATAGGCAAAAGCTTTCTAAATCTTTCACATTTTCCAAACAGCAAACATCTACAAGCTTGTATTTGTAGGTCAACTATTTTTGTTGTACAACAAAGTATATAGTGCTCAAGTGGCATTCTGGACTAGACCTGTCTGGCTGGAAACATTGTAGTTGCAAGGACTGACCTTCTGACCTTTCAGCTACAGGACTGTGTCACAGTCATTACCAGGTGACTGAGAGATTATTTATTCTTTACTTCTGTAAAAACATACTATTTTAACTAGTGATGCACCGAATATTCGGCCACAAATGTATCCTAATATAAATAGAAATCATCTAAGTGCGGTTGGAATAACGTGTTCCTTCCACGCGCTACGTCCAACCAGGGAAACTCCCCCCTGTCAGGTGTAAAGGAGCAACTTGGACACTCAGGCATGAAGGAAGTTCAAGTCCGTTGCTCTCCCCTTGTCCCCCATATATGGGGACTAGGTTGGTGGAGGGTGTGTAGAGCCCAGGATCACATTAGATGATTGACACAGGGGTGAAAAATGGGTTACAAAATCGTGGGATAAAAAATATATAAAAAAAAAAAATCATCTAAGCATATAGCTTACAGAAATGACAGATTACTCAGATTTCAGGAGGTGTAGTTACAGACGTACAGATAAGGTGGGCATAATAAGCTTCGGCTTCAGCCCAAACCTTTTCAGTCAAACTGTAACTTTGTTACCCTCATTCTGAATGTTCAACTGTATTGTTTAAAAGTGACTGAGATAAATAAACGGACTAACTAAAAACTCTATATAGCATTCAGAGATTGTGGAATAGTTGTCTGGCCTACACGAGACAAATGTCCGACTCTGACTGGAACCAGACAGACAGACAGACAGGCTTGGTTTGAACTACAGTTCAAGTGGAGGAACTGAGAGTCACTCTGTGATGTCACAGATTCCACAAATTCCAAATAAAAACAAAGAAAGCACTGCCAAATCATGTTTATTTTGTCCTCAATTTCATTAAAAAAAACAGAATCATCTGGGTTCAAAATCAGGCTAGGGGGACTGGCATTTTAAGTCTGTCTAACGAATGAAAAGCATTGAAGTGAGGCTTGTGACTAAATAATAACATTGGATGTATGCATTTATTTTATACATATAAAGGTATTTGGGGGCGTAGCTGAGTGGAGGGTCCACCAATTGTCAAGGACACACTCCTTTGATATGCACTAGGCTACGGACCCCCACCTCCATTGGTTTACTACAGTCACTATCAACAATTTGGAGCTAGGAACACCACCCCTCCGTCCCCCAAAAAAGGACCCCTGGGGGTCCACCAGACCCCACTTTGAGAATCGTTGCATTAGAGGTGCAAACAACTCCAGCAGGGAGAGTGGTTCTACCAGGCTAGCAAACAACCACAGCTATCCGTCAGTTTGTGAGAGACTCACAAAGTCAAAGATACGGTGATATCGTTGTCTATCCTAGCGCAAAGCTACGGTTACTGTTACAGTGGTTACTGTAGGGCAGGACAACTTGGACTACAATGCCCAGGATGGCAGGGTCTTAACTCTTAAGTGTGGTACAGTAGGCCTACAGGCATGACAAAAAAGGAGCAAACAGAAGAATCACCTCTGCTTGCACCTCCAACACATTTGCGTTACGTCAATTCCTTTCCCCTATGCACTGTATTGTGACTGTGACATACTACGATTGAAGACATGATTGAGTCGAAGCTACAGACATGCGGAAAGTCATACATCTTCAGTCCATTTCCGCCACGTCAACAAACACGAGTATGTGTATTTCACCTACTGTGACTCCGTGATGTACTGTGTGGCCACATGCACTGTACTACAGAAGGAAATACAGCTTCATATATGAAGTGTGACTAGTGATGACTAGTCATCAAATGACGACCCTGTTGTTTGCATTTTAATACAGACCCCTTGGCTCAAGGGGTTATAATTTAAAAGCTATACGCCCATAAGTACATTTTAACCACTTAAAACTGCAGAAATAGGGATGCTTAGGGTACAAGTGGTTAAGACAAATAGTTTGAGATAGCCTATGTGCTTTAACGTTTAGGAACTGCAAGAGCAACAAAGATGATCACAGCTGTGCATAGATGTGAAATCTCAAAGTAATGGAGAATGCAACAACATGAAGCTGCTGCAGCTCTTTGGGACTTGTTCATTTTCTCACAATGTAGTCATTTCCCCCCCCATCACTGCCAACCCCTACTGTTTGGCACACATTTGATCTTACGTGTCCATATTTCATATATTTCATATTTTGCTGTTAATTGCTTTGTCCCCATGGTAGAGAGCAGTGGTTCCCAAACCTTTTAGCTCGAGACACAAAAGACAAATTAGACGTCTCCCCCGAGACCCAAACTAGTGACAATAGCAGATCTACAAGCAACACAAACACATCGAGTTCATAGTTATATGGAGCATTTACCGTGGTGACTGGTGACGTTGATTAGGTAGCCTAATTTAGCTTATTCACCCAGCTGGGTTCAACGAGACCCCTGACGTTTCCAAAACAAGCTATTGCTGGATGAACCGATGGTCTTATAAAACATTTAAGCATAATATGGCGAGTTAATTAACTTAAGTTATATACTTGGTGCTGAGCACTAAGCAGCTCATTTGGCTCACAAACCAGAGGCCAGCCAGCTAGTAGCAAGTTCAACAACCACCGTTCTAATCTGTCACTTCTCTGGTGCGCTGCTACTGATCATCACCTCCTCCTCCACCATGCAGTCACCTAATAGTAGGCTATAATAGCCTAAACTGTAAAAGTTAATCGCCAACATTCACCAGCTCAGCCCTCTTCATATTAAATAAATACATTACACAAACAGAATTGTTATTTTTGTTATAAAAAATTAATAAAAAAAATCACGGAAAATCACAGAGCCCGAGGCTCGGCCCTAGCCTGGCTAATAAGCCAGACCGAATCAGCCGTTGGCAAAGAATAATTGCCCACTGGCGGTGTGGTATTAGTCTGGTTCATTAGCCAGGCTAGCTCGGCCGGGTCGGTTCGGGCAGAGATTGAGAACTCTAATTCATTTTGAATGTAGACACAGACAGACAGACAGACAGAGTATAAAACATCATCTAAACATGGAGATAACTTTCACACAGAGAGACAGAAACATTCTTCAAAATAAGACTAAAAGACTCTGCTAGAGGTTGCATGCAGCCACAGTGCTCACATTTATTTTGAAAAACAAATCAAGTGTAAATTAAATAAAGTTAATGAAAAACATATTGATTACCCCCAAAAATAATCAAATTTCACTGGGGACCCCACAACAAAAACAGTGTGTACTGTTGAATGAGAACACAATGTTCTGACCCACAGTTTGAGAACCAGTGCATTACACTACTATTAACCCATTCTGACCTGAGATCAGATTCATACGAGGTTTCCACGGGACACACACTGGTCTGATGAACCCATTCTGACCTGAGATCAGATTCTAAAGATGTCAGTCGTTCTTCGAATTTTTCAAAAATAGCAGACCTACAAGCTCGTATCGCGCCACTCGGTGGCACGATATGAGCTTGTAGATCTGCTATTTTTCAATAGCTAAAGCATAACATGATGCCAACACCAAAATGGGTGCCCGGTCAGAATGGGTTAAAGTATAACCAATCTACAGACTGACAGAGGGCTCTGTAGTAACATCGACAAGATAGCAGGGAATATACTGTACAATGATTGATCTGCAAAGAAACGCATTGAGCGGAACACAATCTATTGATCCATTGATCATGATGGTGACACATCATTCTAACACACGCTTCATCTAGAAGGGAGAGTCTAGAATCAAAATGAATGAATGAATGAATGAATCAGTGTTCTTAACCATGTCTACCATGTCTAACACAGCTCTGCTGTAGCTCCATAGTTGCCCCAAAGTAATATCCCTGGATACAGAGGTTGTGTGAACGTGGTTTGAACTGTGTGGAGGAGGGTCATTGTGTCAGAGACACTGTAGAAGGACAGAGTACCGGCCTTGTGATCCAGGTACACCCCCACTCTGGAGGAGACAGGCCCTGACACTTTAGTCTGAACACTGTCGTGTATGAAGTACGTGTAGTCATTATAAATACACTGTAAAGACCAGGATTTATCATTGTCTCCAAAGCGGGTTTGTCTGTCGGTGTCTTTATAACAGACTGCTATACGAGCCCCATGACCACTCCTCTCTACTTCCCAGTAACGACGTTCAGACAGACCCTCTGTACACAACACCTGACAGGACTGAGTAAATCTCTCTACATGATCAGGGTAAGGTTGTCGTTGTCGTCGTGTAAAAGTCACCTTCCTCTTCTCCTCTGACAGGGAGAGCTGTTTTTGTATTGTGTTGATGTCCAGAGACAGAGGAGAGGAATCTGTGAGAACACGACAAGAGAAAATCCAAACCTCATGAACCTCATTGTGTTTAGACTAGTTAGTCTCTCAGATCAAAGTCATTAGAGCTTTAAACACATCAGTGTGAAACGTCAACGTTCAGAAACAACATCAACATGGACTCACATTGTAAGAAGTCCTCCCTGGTCTGAGGCTCCGCTGGATGTAAAACATCAACTGCACACACTGGAGACACAAGAAAACAGTGGACGTCATCATGACGTCACACTGAAGAATGGATACAACTCAAGTGTTTGGTCAAAAAGTTAAAGCTGTTACAGCTCCATAGTATCAGGTCAGTTATTTTATGCTTGGTTTCATGCTGAAAATAGCAGACCTACAAACTCGCAGCGCGTCTCAGCGTGACGCGTTGTGAGCTTGTAGGTCTGCTATTTTCAGCATGCAACCAAGTGTAAAATCAGCTATGATGACACCATAAAGGCCTGCCAAAATATAGAAATCAAAATGTGCTGTGAAAATCAACACTAATTGGTTGGCTATTAAAAAATAGCAGATATACAAGCTCATAGCGCGTCACTCTGTGCCGCACAAACATACTGTACTGTCCCCCATACTACAGTATAGGCTTTAGTAGCCTATCCTTCCTAGACATACTTCCACCTGTTTATAATCCATTCAACACTTAGAAATGTACTGTACAGCTGCTTAGAAAAACTATAAACACATTGAAATGTCACCGTTGAGTAATATATTCTTACTTAACTCTTACATTTTACTGTCCAATCTGACAGACAGCCAACCTGTGTAACCATCAGTCTGTTCTAGTTCAAACATCTCCAGTTGCCTTCCGGGCTTCATCCATCCATGTTTACTATGAACAACTAGAAACACACGTAAATGTCACCTCTCTCTATCTGTGGCCAAGTTGTCTTCAGGATGTCGTCTAGTTGGTCTCTCAGACCAGACACGACATCAGTCACATCTGTGAAGGACCTCAGAGGACAGATGAGCACACTGGGTGAGACTGGAGATCCAGGGGAACTGGAGAGAGACTGGACACTCTGGAGAGAGACAAGCAGAGAGACAAGAAAACCACTTTAGACAGGGATGGAAGATCAATAGATTAGTGCATTGATCACACTTGGTGGAGTTGAGCTGATGTCCTCGTTCAATCAGTAAAAGCACGCACGCACACACGTGAAACAAAAAACAAAACAAAACAAAACAAAACTACACAAACACACAAAAAGACAAAAACAGAAGAAAAAACTAAACAAAAGAAAAAGAAAATCAAGTCACCTGAATTCACAGAAAAGTTGAAAAAAGCGAAACAATAGGAACCAAGTATTTTAGACACCCTAAACGGCGAGGTCGCGTGCACGCATCCGCCTCGTTGACGGCAGTCTGCTGGGCGAGCGCTGGCGCTTTGGCATGGGGGAGGGGTCAGATCAACATGGAATGAATTATTTACTGGCCATATAAGGAGCATGTCTTGAGTGTACAGGGTTTGATGAGGTCAGATGAACATATGGAATGTCAGAACAGGTCAGCTCCATACAGTATATGGAGATCTAAGGGTGGTAGCGGGGACATTCTCTTTAGTGTACAGGGTTTGATGAGGGCCCAGGTATAGGGCCGGGCCTTCATTTTCGGGCCTGTAATAATATGAGACTGAATGAGTCTTAATTGTGACCTGTGATTGAATTTAATTAATTTAATTTGTCTTTAGTTCTCATAGTTGCAATTCAACAATGTATTTGTGTTTTTGGTATTGAACACTGGAATACAAATTATATTTATCTAGATATATCTAATAATTTTATACTTTCAAAATATTTCAAATTCGTGAAAATAGCCAATCTACAAGCTCGCCATCTGATCTTGTAATAATAATAATAATAAAACTTTATTTGTATAGCACCTTTCATGACATGAAATGCAGCTCAAAGTGCTTTACAGAAAAATGGAGGATAAAAGAAAAGCAAGGCAACAACATTAAAAACAAGCAGTAATGCAATACAGTGAATAACAAAAATAAAAGATCAATTAAAAGCAATGTTGTAGAAGTGGGTCTTGAGCTGAGCTTTAAAAATGTCTACAGAGGCTGCCTGACGAAGGTACAGTGGGAGCTTGTTCCATGCCGACGGCCCGTAGAAGCAAAAAGCTGCTTCCCCGTATTTTTTAGTTGCCATTTTTTTTGGCAAAGCGAGCAGGCCAGCAGTGGAAGACCTTAGGGGGCGGTTTGGGACATATTTAGGCAGGCAGTCATGTAGGTAGGAAGGTGCGAGACCATTGAGAGCTTTATAGACAAGTAAAATAATTTTAAAATCAATCCTAAAAACAACCGGAAGCCAGTGCAGTGATGCCAAAACTGGAGTAATATGTTCTCTCATCTTAGTTCTAGTTAAAACTCTGGCTGCTGCATTTTGGACAAGTTGTAATCTGTCAGTTGTTTTCTTAGGCAGTCCTGAAAAAAGTGCATTGCAGTAGTCAAGCCGAGAAAAAACAAAGGCGTGGATTAGCGTTTTTGCAGGCTCTGATTCGTGCAATATTTCTAAGGTGAAAAAAGGAAATCTTGGTAACATGATTAATGTGTGAATTGAAATTCAATTCAGAATCAATAATAACCCCCAGGTTCTTTACTTTTGTAGTAAAGAACGTCTGGGTGTAGGTCTGGTGTGTCTGTAAAATGTTTGAATGATATGATTGAGTGGAATGAAATCCTGTACTATGAAGCCCATTTGTCCTAAAGGAGTGGAAACCAAAGTGTCAAAAAGCCACGCGTGGAACCTGAATGAATGTGATGTTGTCCTCAGTGTTGGACAGCTCCTCCAGATCAGCATGTCTCCTCTCCAGCTGCTCCAGGGTCTGTTCCAGCTGTCTCAGGAGAGCCTCAGTCTGAGCCACGACATTCTGCTGCTGATCTCGGATCCGTTCTTTAAGCTCACCACGTCTTCTCTCAATGGAGACCATCATCTCACTGAAGATCCTGTCACTGGCCTCCACTGCTGCTTCTGCAGACCTCTGCTTAACGCGCACGCACGCGCACACACACACACACACACACACACACACACACGCACACACACACGCACGCACTTAGGCTTGACGTCGAAAATTTAAAAAGGTCTTCTAAATACTGACAGTTTTCTGAAATACCTATACAGTATCACTCAATATGTCATGTCAAGGACTCCAAAAATGATATGTAATTGGCCGCCGACCCCCATCTAAAAGTATGTTGTTCCAGGGACTCCCCAGAAGCAAAGATTTGAGTTCAAAACGTTCTGAACGCTCTGTAAGAATAATGTTCCAAATTTGCAACACATTTTCACGATTAAAAAAAAATAGCAGACCTACAAGCTCGTATAGCGCGGCACAGGAAAGCAGCAGTCATTTTAGATTGACGTCATACTCATTTCAACCATATTTTATACTTTGGCTATTCAAAAGCGCAGCAGATCTACAACAAGCCCATTATCACGACACTTCGTCACACGCTTTATGGGGTCATGCGTGAAAACGTTGTGAAAACCACTGATATAAGCAACATACGTTTGTCTGAAAACTGTTTTGGATTTGGAAGACATTTTTAGAATCTGCCTCTGGTTTTGATGGGTTAACCCGGCCTATAGAAATTACTGCAGCTGTTTGAAAATAGCCGTTCTACAAGTTCACAACACAATATGTGGAAACATTTTAACAACACAGATCTTATATGTGGCGTTTCTGGCACAAAATACTTTCAAACAAGAAGAAGAACAACAACTATTATCAGAATATCAGCTCACGTTCAGGTCCTCCAAGAACTTTCTCAGGTCTTTCAGCTCCTTCTTTTTCTCCTGGATCTTCTGCTGGACTTCCTCCTGACTTGTCACCAGCTGTTTCTGCAAGAAACAGGAAGAGACACAGTTTGACTTGTAAACATTTTAATGTCGGGTTGCCAATTCTATCCAATCGAGAGAGAGAGAGGATACAGGATACAGGGGAAAAAACAAGTGAAATTGGAGATAGTTTGCATCCACGCATCATCAAATTGTGTAACTTCCTCAAAATATAGTTTATTAATGGACATGAAATATGATTCATGGAAAGTTATCAATCGCTCCGTTCTTGAATTAGTCCTTTAGCCCATTAAAACCAGGAAAGCATCTTTGTCTTTTTAGATAACTTGGCTTTCAAGAAACCCCAAGGACACTTTACAATACAGAAAAATAAACAACAAACATAAAAGCGTCCTTGGGTCTCTTGAAAGGCGGTTAAATCTAAGTAACATTTTAGATTTTATAACAAATGTTTTCCAGAAAACTCTTTAGTATTTAGAACAGCGGTTTAGAACAAACTTGGCTCTCGTTCTCAAGCAGATCTACAAGCTCATAGCACGGCAGTTTGTGCCACGCTGCAAGCTTATTGATCATTTAAAACAAATATTGTAACACAAATGTTCTCTTCTGGGGCTCACTGGCCCAAAACATTTTCAGATGGGGGTCCATGGCGAAATAAATGTGAATTTTGGGATCCTTGGCACAAAAAAAACGACTGTTTTAGAAGGCTTTGTAGAATGGGCTCCAAGTTTTAAGGGGTTATTACTTTTTATTATACAACACTCTGATTTGTACTCTGTCTCTGACATTGTTATTTAGTGTTGCTTCCATCTTTAAAACATTATCCATCTCATGATGGGTCTTCAAGTGATGGCCGTGCTACCTGTTTCAATGCCTTCTCTGCAGCAGCTGGCACTATGTCATGGCCCTTGTGTTCATCCATGGTGCACAGATAGCAGATAGACTGTTGGTCTGTGCGACAGAACACCTCCATCAGATTGTTATGACTGGAGCACATCTTCTCCTGCAGTTTGTCGGTGGCCGGGACCAGCTTGTGCTTCTTCAACGCAGGAACATTGTAGTGAGGCTGGAGGTGAGTCTCACAGCAAGAGGCCAGACACGCCAGACATGACATGAGAGCTTTGCGACGTTTGGCTCCGGTGCAGAAATCACAGGCCACGTCTGCTGGACCGGCAGCGGAGGCAGCAGGAGACTGCTGAGCTCCTGTACTGCTCAGCTTCATCACCACCTGGAAGTAAAGAGAAGAGGAGGGGAGGTCACTCACTGAGGACAAATACAACACAGTCATTGACCTGGAAGTAAAGAGAAGAGGAGGGGAGGTCACTCACTGAGGACAAATACAACACAGTCATCGGTGTTGGGACAGTTACTTAAAAAAATAATAACTAGTTACGGTTACTAGTTACATCAATTCAAAAGTAATTTAGTTACTTCACTGATTACTTTTTCGTTACAAAAATAAAAAAATAAATCACACCCATTCCAGGCTATTCATTCATGCCTTCATTTCAGTACTGTTAGTGATAATAACACCAGGGGGGACTGGTGGTGATTTTGATGATGCTGTGTAGGCCTATCAATACATATTGTTATAGCAAACAACACAAGTAGGCAAAGTAGGTACAACCAACACAACATGGGGGTTCCAGTTCCACGTGTGCAGAGGCTGAGGTAGCTCTGCTCTTATTGGTGGTGGTGGCAATACTTATTTGAGTCTGGATTTATAAACAAAGTAGGACCAAAACCAGAATTAATAAGTTTGATTATCACACCACACACACACACGCACGCACGCACGCACGCACGCACGCAAAGTCTCTTTCAGTATCTCTCTCTCTCTGTCGCTCACATGTACTGTACGCACACTGTCACACACACAGCCTCTTAAATCAACCGTGAAACTTTAAGCTCTAAAATTTAGCAGGGGCAAGAATAATGGACATGATGAAATATGATTCATGAAAAGTTATCAATCCCTCAGTTATTTGACATCCTTTAACCCAGGCCACGTCTGCTGGACCGGCATACAGCAGAGACTGCTGAGCTCCTGTACTGCTCAGTAACATTATCTTAACACTGGTTCTGAACTTTGCATTGTTTAAAGTTAGAGTTGCCTTGTTCAAGATGTAGTCTATACAGTGTAAGCATTTAGGAGACACTCTTAACCACTAGAACCATCATGTTTGCATAATATGAATGACATGCCATGAATAGGGACGCTACGGTTGAATGATTAACCAGTGACTCACAGAGTCAAAGATCAGTGTAAATTACTCTAGCAGCATAAAGTACTGCAGACAGCAAAGAAACTAAGATACCATCAAAAAATATTGCATATCGTGTTGTGAGCTTGTAGATCCTTTATTCCAGCGATAAGTCCATTGAACTCCGTTCTCACTCTCACACATACATACGGGCCGGATCCAGCCTGCACCACTAGGGTGGGCAGATATAATATTAGGGGGGGCGACTTGTCTGCGGGCGACACTGGGCGCGGCCGAAAAAAATTTGGGGTGTCAAATCCCCCCAAACCCCCAAAATGCATAGAAAACTATGCTATCATCATATCAGTTCATCTCCATCTATCTACACTACCCTCTGCATTAACCCGGGCTTGGGACTGGCACAAATAGGTTTCTTTTTGTTTTTTTATCTATCTAATCTATCTAATATATTCTAACTAATCTATTCTAACTAATCTATCTATCTATCTATCTTACTTTTTATGTATTTTTTGTCTTTTGTTTTAAATCTTTTTTATAGTTTTTATTTATTTAGTTCTGTAGACATGGTTATATCAACCGGCACAAATAGGACACTGGCTTGTGCCCTGTTGAGGCTGCATTTATCTTTATTTTATTTTTATCCATCTATTCTATATAATCTATTCTAATCTATTCTATCTATCTTACTTTTTATTAATTTTTTGTCTTTTTTTTTTTTTGTAGTTTTGTAGTTTTTATTTATTTAGTTCTGTACACATGTGACATGGCTTATATCAATAATTACAGCATCAGTCGTCTGCTTTTCTGTGCAAAAGACCTGACAAATGCATCCATATCTAGGTCTGTTGTTATGGCCTTCTCGTGAGCAAGAATAACTCAATTTATTTTTCTCTCATGTAGCATAGTGCGGCGGAAGGGGGTAAGGACACGAGACAAAGTGGAGAAAGAGTCCGCCCGTCCGAGTACCACCCGAGGGTTGTGATTCTATCTCTTCTGTTAAGTGTGGATTCTCCCGACTGGCTGGAGCTGCTGCTGATGCTAATCCCCTAGCACTGCCAGCAGCAGCTTCGCTGCTAGCAGTGCTAGGTTTAGCTTTAGCAACCAAAAATTTGCGCATAGTCGCTAGTCGGTCGGGTTGATTCACTCAAATTACAAGAGAGAGAGAGCGATAGAGAGAACGAGATCAAGTAGAAAGTTGGAGAATGAGTATTAGTAACCAAATTATTTCGGTGACAGACGGCGAAAGAACTGTAGCTGAGCAGCTAGCTAACAGGCAGTGTGACTGTGTGCTCGTGTGCTGTGCTCTGTGCTGTGAGCCTGAACCACTGACGGCACGTGCTGCTGCCCGACAAAGAAAAAAAAGAATGCCACTTTAATGCATGGCCAGCGCAGCTGCTGCGCGGCCATGCATTATCGGGCTTCAGGCCCAACATTATGGTAATTTTTAGGGTCGGGCCGAGCTTCGGGCTGACACGGCCAGTTAAGGCCGGGACGAGCTTCAAATTTCGGGCCCGATGAGAACTCTACCGAGAGGGGCTAATTTAATGTGTGGTTGTAACTTGTAAGGTCATCTCACCTCAGCCAGCATGGTATTTTTCCTCAGGACAGGTCTCGGACTGAAGCTCTCTCTGCACTGGGAACAGCTGTAGACTCCAGTCTCCTCATACTGGTCCCAGTAACCCTCGATACAGCTGCTACAGTAACTGTGTCCACAGTGTAGAGCCACTGGTTCCTTTAGAAGGTCCAGACAGATAGGACAGCAGAACTGGTCCCGGTCCAGCTCACATCCCTGTTGTTGTTCTGCCATTTTGCCACACTCACACTGAGAGGAGAAAACACACCACTCTGGTTTACTCTGAAGAGACACTGGGCCTGATTCATTAAAAAGAAATACGCCACCGTTGCACTGTGGCGGAAACAGATATCGTATTTATCCGTCCGATCAAGCTACGTTGAGATGACGTGTTATTCAGAGAAGCTGGTGTAATCACTTCATTTATGCGGATCGCTGAGTGTATCCTTTCCGCATTTTCCCCAAGCGATTCGCCTGTTGTCGC
>NC_137876.1:32354934-32469934 GCF_963924005.1 Protomyctophum bolini
CTGGGTGACGGCAGACTGCTGGGCGAGCGGTGGCACTTTTGCAGATCAACATATGGAATGAATTCTGTACTGGCCATATATGGACTCCACAGGGTTTGATGAGGTCAGATATGGAATGTCAGAACAGGAAGGACGGGTGCGGAAGGATCAACATATGGAATGTCTGAACAGGTCAGCTCCATATATGGAGATCTAGGGGTTAATTTGAGGTCAGATGTAGAGTTGCTGGCCGGCTCCATATATGGAGATCTAGGTGATGATCCAGTCTTCTCCATGCATGGTTATCAAGGGTTAGATGGGGTCAGTGTTGTGATCTTATATGGAGATGGCCATATATGGAGGTGTGATGTCACGAGGCGTGACCATATATGGAGGTGTGATGTCACGAGGCGTGACAGTATATGGAGCCCGACCAACTGATGGGAGACGCAGGATATGTAGAACTAAATAAGATCTGGAACTTCAGTTTCCTGCCGTTCTCATTGGACAGATGACAGACCCAGGCCGTAGTTCTGTCAGTAAGGCATCGATTATACTATAATGCTACCCATACAGTAGTTCACCCTGCAGCAACAGAACACATTACAGATATCAAGTTACAGCAATGACACTACTGCATGGGGTCTAGTCGATCTACTTTGTTATAGAAAATGCTCCAACAACACAGTGAAACAGTGAACAGTGAAACATTCCTTAAACAGTACTTAATTATCTGTTTTGAATCTCAGGTATGTTTCCATTGCAGTACACACCTTAATGAACTGACACCAACTATTTAAGCTACGTTGACAAACACAAAACTAGTTTAGCTTGTAGAACATCCTGTCTCCTCATGTCCCCAAGTAACACTGTCCTCTGAAAGGCCATCTGCAATAACCTAATATTAAGTATACTGCGCACCCATTCACCTTTGCAGCTAAGTGTCCCTTTCTCGGACTGCAACTGTAGCCTACTTACTGTATAAGACGGAAGACCCATTTATTGAAATCCCAAACATGGAATATACTTGGACCATGCATTATGCCACATATAATGCCTGTCTGGACGGCCACCTGCCAGTATACAGTGGATAACTTCCCAGTCTTTCTGGGTAAGTTGGGTGACT
Source organism: Protomyctophum bolini (assembly GCF_963924005.1). Lineage (NCBI taxonomy): Eukaryota > Metazoa > Chordata > Actinopteri > Myctophiformes > Myctophidae > Protomyctophum > Protomyctophum bolini. The sequence continues at coordinate 32,356,040 of NC_137876.1, forward strand.
ATATAGCTATTTTTACCCTGAAATCCCAATTTTGGGCCTGTCATTATAGGCTAAGAAGAAAGGACAATTGCTGATCTACAAGGTCACAACATGCCGTAATGTGTTTACTTTTCCCCAAAAATAAGTTTTGATAAATGACTTATTTTAAAATGTGTAGCGCAGTGGAATAGAGTAGACACTATGACACGTCAAGAGTCAATTAGTACTATAGGCTATACATTTGTGTTCTGGTAATATCATTTATCACTTGTTTTGCATGTCCGTGGCAAAAATAAAATATTAATGGAAATGTCCATCACATTCACAAGCTGGCAAAGTGATTTCCCCGGGTGCAGATAGCTGCTGTATTATCATGGTTATTGGTGGTGGTGGCAATATTAATAATTTTAGTCTGAATATATCAAATCCTGTTTTGAGGATCACACAAGAATAGCATCACTTTATGGACAAAATAACACCCAAAAGGGTTCATAATTTCAGTCTGCTTGAGGTGTAATGCAGCTTTAAACAAAATAGCAGACAGTGGCACTGGTACATATCTGAACTCATCTTCTCACAGTGCGTGCCAACCACATAGCCGACACTTTTTCATACCAATCGTTGAATAGAAGCATCATGGTTTTGTTATGCGTACACACCCATGGTACTGTGCCAAGAGAACTCATAAATCAAACGCACGTACAGTACACGCAGTCAAGTTGTTTACAGTCTACCGATGTTAACCATCTCAAACCCACACCCTAACCTCCCACGGGGAAGCACACCTAAACCTAACCTAAGAGTCTGTTTAATTATTTAATTATTTCGTTTCATGAAGGTTTACATTTTATACTGTGAATTAATTGCACTAGCAAAGTGTAACATGCAGTGAGGACGGAACGTTTGTTCTACCCCATTGGTTCTCTGGGGTCCTAATATAAGGAGTCTTCTACCCCATTGGTTCTCTGGGGTCCTAATATAAGGAGTCTTCTACCCCATTGGTTCTCTGGGGTCCTAATATAAGGAGTGCCGTAACAGAGGCTTGTCATGTCAGCTGTCACTCAACTCAATGAAGGCGTGTTTTGGGCTGTAAAACAATCTGCCCATTTTGACCTATTTAGTTTTTCTTGCAAATATTTGATGCTGCTGCTTTAGATTCTACCAGCATATAAACACAGCAGAGGCCCTTCCAGGGACCCCTGGGTGCCACAGGCACAATCCATTTTCCAGCGTTCCAGAAACCATCCCCTCCATCCCGTCACCCCCCCAACCCAGTCTTCCCAACACTGGGTCCGATCCCAAAACGATTGACATTCCTGGGGGGCCACCAGTGAAGCAGCTTTAGATGAAGGGCCACTGGCTCCTGGGTGGCCTCTTGTGCACAGGCTCCAAGGGGAGGAGACAATGTCTTATTAATTGACTGGGCGTCTTGGGCAGGAGTGCAGGAATTTGCAGAAGGGGGTGGGTGGAAAGTTGGGAAGATGGAGGGGCGGAGGGAGAGAGGTGGGACGATGGGTGATTCCCAGTGCAATGGGGGAAGATTCACTGACCTCTTCCTCAGATTTATTTCATTTTGATTTACACTGTTGCTGGCCAGGAGAGAACAATGCCCTAACAGTGATACATTTCTGCCTTGTTTCACCAAAGCATGTGTTAAACTTCTCAGTCATATACTTCTCAGTCATATACTGTGTGTGTGTGTGTGTGTGTGTGTGTTTGTGTGTTGCCAGTTCGATCCTGGGCTCCCCCAGAGTTAGTGTCGAAGTGTCCTTGAGCAAGACACTGAACCCCTAATTGCTCCTGATGTGCTGGTTGGTACCTTGCATGGTTTCTGCTGCCATCGGTGTATGCATGTGTGTGTGAATGGGTGAATGTAATGCACCTTGGATAAAGGCGCTATATAAATGCACCATTTACCATTTATATATCCTAATATAAATGCACCACGTCTCTGTGTGTACGTACTATAATCCACGTAACTCGAGAACCGTTCGCCCCACCGACTCAAATTTGACAAATGCGTGCCACACCACCACATGGATTGCAGTGCTCGGTGTCAAGTCCGTTGGATCGCTGGTTGTCCAGAACCAGCACAAAAGCCTCTGCCCAGGCTCAAGAACAGGGCCCTGATCACCCCTAGATCTCCATATATGGAGCTGGCCTGTTCTGACATCACAATGTTGTTCTGACATCTGCATAAACTCCATATTTGGGCATGCCTGACAAAGAACTCCATATAATGGGCATAATAGGGACACAGACATAACTGGGTGGGGCATGCATTTCCAACTTGCATCGTTCCAAGTAGCCCAACGGGCACCGCTCTAGTAGGCTATACAGTATATAAAATAATTACACTTTCAGTTTTTAGCATTGACATATTTTCAGGTTAGTGAATACATAATCACACAGTGCTACACAGCAGCACTGATGTTCACAGGATGAAGATCACGGTGGGCATGAACATCACTTTGTTTTGTGTGGTGGAGAGGGACAGAGGGGGTGGGACAAGTGCAGCATCTCCCCATGTGGTCCCCCCCCCCCAGGTGTCCTTACCCTAATCCTGTTACATGTGTCCCCCATTAGCACTAATGGAGCCTCCATTGTCTGCCTGTTGTTGTGCCCCCCCCCAACACCGGCCCAGTCACCTTGAGTCAGTAAACTCCAGCCCCATGCCTGTCATGTTTGGACTGCTTCCCACACACAGGGGTCACCATGACAACAGTGGACTCCCACACCCTCGCTGACATAACACTGCCAAGGCTGCTGGTGGGAGAGAGGGGAGAAGCCGGGGGATGAAGCAGAAGGTAAGCCTAACTAAACTCTGTATTGGTGAATTATTGTCAAAATTGTGAAGCTGGTTTATTTATTTATATATAGAATAAGTACCTTGTTTACCAGTGTCAGAAGTTCCATGAAGAGGGTCATAATTTTTTTTTTTTTAAAGATACATATAATTCTGCAAATTTTACTGCCATTCAATTTGTGTCTGATCATTTTATATCCGATCACGAACAGCATTTAATTTTAACTGTGGTATAATAATGCATATATCACAGCCTTAAGTGTATTGTTGCCAGATGCCGGAGATTTTAAACCGAAACCTCTCAGAGAACTTCCATTTCAGTGGCCGGTTCCAATTTGACCGTGTTATACATAAGTAAAGCAAGTATGAACAAAACAAATAGCATAAACGCACACTTTCATTCCCCTGTTTAACATTTGTAACAGATGTTGTGTAGACGGATGTGGAAAAACGATGTTGTTTACAGGAGTGTGAGTGAGAGAAAGATAAAGAAAAAGAGAGCGACATTCAAAAAGAGAGATGAAGGACGGGAGATAGAACAAAAGCAGCAGCAGGACGTACGGTGAGTGCTCATCCACAATCTCATGCGCCGTGTTTTCAGGTGACCCGGCTGCCCACGCTGCATCCATCATACGAGGGCTGATTGAGCTGACCTTCAGGCGTGCCCTGCCGACCCCTGGGCTTCCTGTTCTTTGTCAGACACTCACAATGCCGCTGGGTATCACACAGACATGTGGGGGAGGTCTGAGAACCATCCAGGGAGTCCACGCAGGCAGAGGAGGCACCAAGGAGAGCGGAGTGGGAGTGTGTAGTGTGTGTGGGAGTGGGTGGGCAACACACACACACACACACACACACACACACACACACTTTCACCCCAGCCTTTCCAAGTGAGAGAAAAGGGAGAGAGTGGTGTCCTCTGTCACCCTGTCACACAGGCACTTTTCCCCCCCTTTAAACAAAAAAAGCAGCCTCAGTGATTTCTCAAGTGAGGGTTCTTCTCAAGGGACAAAAAAGAAAAAGGTTGGGGGGGGGGGGGTGACCGTGCCAAAGAATTCAATTGTGGTCCTGTGTGTGGCAGACTGGATGTGCAGGGATGGCCACTCTAGAGTTTGTAAAGGGTCCTAGCCATACTTGCACTCTTTCTCTCTCTCTTGTCCTGTGAACCCTGAGGCTTGAGCCCAATGTATCGCACAAATGCATTGCATGCAGACCGTAGATAGTAGATCTATAAGTTCACAACTCATTGCATCCGCAAAGTTCAGTGAGCTTTGACGCCGTTGTACGATGGAGCATAAATTACGCATAAGCTTGATCAGATGAGAAAGTCTTTCTCAGGTAGCTGCCTGTAAGTGAGAATATCAGTCAGGGCAGATGAATCAACCCTGTAGTTATCAGCAGCATATAGAAAGCATCTTCAAATTATGGACAGAGTTTTTGCTACTATAGTGAAATTATATATATATATATATGGTTTCGCCATCTCTTTTTACTCACCTTTGCTGTTGATATCATTTGGATTTGGCCTTGGGTTACATACATTGATTTATTTAAGTTTATTTGACATGGACATCACAATTACACTGGACTGGACACATCAGTTAAGTGCTACCTATCCACAGCAGGCTTAAACTAAAATAGGGCATAGGGCAAAGTGTACAGTTAAAATACAGAAGGGTGTTTGTGTGTGTGTGTGTGTGTGTGTGTGTGTGTGTGTGTGTGTGTGTGTGTTAATCACCATTAATGGATGGAAGCTTGTGTATTGCAGGTGCTGTAACACTGATTCATCATGTCTGTCTGTCTGTGTCTCTTTCTGTAGAGCTCCACTTCTTTCCTCTGTGCTATTACATTTGCAATGCTAATAGTCAGGGGACAGCTGTCTTCTTGCACAGATCATGATAAATCCAAAACCAGAGAAGGAAGGGGGGTGGGGGGTAAACAAAACCGTAGGATAAATAGGATGGCCTGGTCCTTGAGAGAATGAATTTGAATCAAAGTCCCTTTCACAGTGGGAGGAAGAAAACAGAATGAAAACAGATGTGGACACGGAAACAGTAGTTTCCTTTTGGAAAATTAAAACACAAAACCATTAATGAAAGCAGATGAGTTTTGTTTTCTGGAGCCTCGTTAACTCAGCCTTGGAAGGTTCAAGAAGCGTTCTTGCTTGGTCGGGAAAAATAGAGATTCTACTGTAAGGACTCTTCACTTCATTTGAATGTATATCTATTTTGTTGAGAACACAGGCACAGCCATGATTACTGCTCAGGTGGTTTCCCATTTCCTGCAAGGGTGTTTTCATTTCAATCATTGTTAATTACAATCCAGCCCAGTGTTGTTCAAGTATTTGCACTCAAATTGATATCTTTCCCTTGACTGCAGTAGATATATCCTTGCAATAAACAATTAATTCACAGTATAGCCATCTCCACAACAACTCATGGCGACTGCATCCATTTGTGACACAAAGAAAACACAGATCTGTGACTATTATCAATATATTCCTCAGAATGAGTGTTTTCTGTATTCACCAAATAAATAACCTCTCCATCAACATACCCCCCTTCCGCTCCCTCAGGTCTGGTGTTTCCAACCTCCTGGTGGTCTGGTCTGGTCTGCAGGACAAAGCGCCGAACCTGGGGTGACAGGGCCTTCTCTGTTGCTGCCCCCTCCCCATGGAACTCACAACATACATTAAAGCTGCCCCACCCTCTCCTAATTTAAAACCACCCTCAAAACCCACCTTACCTAATCTAATTCCATTCTAATTTTAACTCTTATAGTTGTTTTGTTTCTAAACATTATTTAGAGTACACTTTAAGTACTTTTATACAGCGTTAAATACAGAACAAAGATACTGTTCTAAAGCTGTGGTGTAGTACATGTCATCATAAATCAAGTGGGCCTACTAGAACATTCACTGTCTGCCTGTTTCAGAAAAAGATTGTTACAATCAAATTAAATAATAGAATAAAACAAGAACACACAGTCAACATTAAAATAGCAATAACAATAAGAAACAAAGCAACAAATGCAATACATAGAAATAAGCAGAACAAGAGTAAATAGGACTCAACAGAACATAGAGCTAATCACTATAGCAAACCAAAATATTTACGATACAGATGCGTTTTAGCCCACTAAGAAAGAGTGGGCACCGCAATGTAAAATTGGCATTTTTTTAATTTACAAAATAGGCTATATAAAAAAGAATATATTTGGTCTTAAGTATTGTCGAGTATACAGGATTAGAACATAATTGAACATTTGACACAATTAAGGTCTAATATTACTACAATTGCTACAAAACTAGTATTTATACAATCATTTTAGAACATAAACAAAAAAATGTAAGTGTACTTTACATTACTTAAGACAATTTTTCAAATATTAACATTGGACAAAATAGCCGATTTATACATTGAGGTGTCCACTCTTCCTTAGTGCCCACTCTCTGTATCCATCTGTAGACTACTAGTGCAATTATTTCATGAATCAATACAGATGGCACCTTATAATGGATAAAGGTTAACTTAGTTAATTTGAATGCTCATATACATAGTTAGAATTATGGAAAAACAGTGTAACTTGTAACAAGTGGATATCTTAACTTCACGGTGAAAACATTCAAAACTTGATCTGCAATTGGCAAACCATATGGAGACAACAGAGGTCAAACCATATGGAGACAACAGAGGTCAAACCATATGGGGACAACAGAGGTCAAACCATATGGGGACAACAGAGGTCAAACCATATGGGGACAACAGAGGTCAAACCATATGGGGACAACAGAGGTCAAACCATATGGAGACAACAGAGGTCAAACCATATGGGGACAACAGAGGTCAAACCATATGGAGACAACAGAGGTCAAACCATATGGAGACAACAGAGGTCAAACCATATGGGGACAACAGAGGTCAAACCATATGGAGACAACAGAGGTCAAACCATATGGAGACAACAGAGGTCAAACCATATGGAGACAACAGAGGTCAAACCATATGGGGACAACAGAGGTCAAACCATATGGAGACAACAGAGGTCAAACCATATGGAGACAACAGAGGTCAAACCATATGGAGACAACAGAGGTCAAACCATATGGGGACAACAGAGGTCAAACCATATGGAGACAACAGAGGTCAAACCATATGGAGACAACAGAGGTCAAACCATATGGGGACAACAGAGGTCAAACCATGTGGGGACAACAGAGGTCAGTGAAGACACAAGATGCTATTACTTACCCTTCACTGCATGCACTTTCACTGCTAACAATGTTTGCCCAATCAGTGTTAGGGGAAATGAGGTGGAAAACGGCAAGTGTGTATGTGGGTGGGGTGTGTGTCAGTATAGTGGGTGGGTTGATTTGGCATGCTGAGGGGGTAACAATTGATCCCTGTCGTGAAGGAACAGCGACAATGCTTCATTTTAAGATGTCATCTCACTGGGTTTCTGTCTGTGTGCTCCCCTACTCTCCTCCCTCCCTCTCTGTGTTGGTGTCAGGGAGGTAGTAATCCCTGTGCTAGGACAGCCCCGGATCATTATAGACTCTGATCTGCACTCCCTGAAAAGGGGAATTAGCCAGGAACACAATCCCAGCGACCTTTGTGACACAGGGACAAAGCCTCAGCTGTCTGGGGGTCTAGCGCCCTAAATCAGTCCATATGGCTCAGACAAAACTGTTACAATGTCCAATACAAAGGAAACACAGTGGGAGGGACTGCTGGCCTGTGTCTGTGTGTGTGTGTGTGTGTGTGTGTGTGTGCGCGCATGCGTGCGTGCGTGTGTGTGTGTGTGTGTGTGTGTGTGCGTCCCCATAACAGCCTAAATGTCCCTGTCACTTTGTTTGTCTATCTGTGATCTCAGCCTGTGAACTGTACAGAGAGAACTCAAATTAAAACACACACACACACACACACGCACGCACACACACACACACACACACACACACACACACACACACACACACACACACACACACACACACACACACACACACACACATACACACACACACACACGCACGCACACACACCTACTGTACATATTATAGGGTTGATCTTAATTCCACTATAGGTAGAAGCACCCTCTCTTACACCGGCAGGAGGGGCAGAATTCCCACTGCGGGGCCACTACAGTACTCATGGTCATAAAAAAGGGGCTTTGTGTCATATTAAAAGTGCCCTAAGTGATCCTTTTTTGTTAAAATAAGTGTTGAATAGCTCTACAGTATATTCCCATAGTATAAGTGTTTGTTCAGTAACAAAGGTTTCCTAATCTCTTCAGTTCTTTAGTAAACAGGACAGCCCGGCTACATTCTACTATTATGCCACCAAAATGTGGAATGCCCTATACCACTAGCCATCAAAAAGTGTGACTCGGACTCCCCACCCTCCTTCAAAACCGACATAAAAGAGCACCTGTCTGCAATTTGCAACTGGACCTAGACAAGTCTTTCCAATAGAAATGACCCCACACTGTTTTTTCTCTTACTCCTCCTATAGTACTGTCTTGTAATGTCTTGATTAAATGAATAAACAGGATCCCAATAGAAACGAGCCCTCAGGGCTCTTGGTGTTATCCTTTTGGCATGATTGTATAACTGTAACTGTATGTTTTGCTAACTGTTAAAGTATTTAATCAATCAATCCAAACAGAAAATATATTTATGTCGGCTGTCGGGTTACCAATTTCATCCAATCACAAGAGAGAACTGATACAGGATAAACAAGTGAAATTGGAAATTATGGGAAAAGAAATAGCAGAAAAACATGGAACTGGAGCACTATAAACTTTACTAAAGAGTTGGAGAGACGGGAGACCCCTGTTACTGAACAAACAGCGCAGTGATTATTATTGGAATCGTGTTTTAAATATTGAACAAAAAAGGTTTTGTTTTAATAAAAACTTACTTAGAACATCTTCAATATTGCCCCTCATTTCATTGATCATCAGAGGATGTCCGTAGCTTGTGTGCTAATAATACTACTAAAGTGTGCATGTGTCAACAGTTACCAACATCTTTCTCCATAGGCTGCCTGCAGGCAACACTCCATTCTTCCATGTCATTTTCCGCTTTGCACAGTAAACCCCTCAGTAAGGGAAAATCATCATGTCAGAGTTAAATTAACACAGGAGGAAGAATTTACTGTGTTGATATTGATATTGGAGGAGGAGGGAGTCAGTGAGGAGGGTCATCTAATCGCCCTGTCTGGTCTTCTATATGTCTTTCCTTTGCCCTTTCCCTGGGAGCTGATGAGTTTTCCAAAAGCCCCCCTGGTGAGTACATGTGGGGCAGCTCTTTGTGTTTGTGGAGAGTCGGAAAGACACCCTGCTTTTAGAATATACACACACAAGAGCCCTCTGCTCCCTCTGTTTGTCGCGCGCACGCACACACACACAAAGACACTCTCTTCTCTTTGTCTCTCTATCTCTCTCTGCTGGTCATCAATCCCATACTCACTAGACACAAAAATACACATTAGTGTGAATTTTGACATTTTCCTTTTGCTTCTTCTATTACCAACAACAAACCTATTATGTAAATGAAAACGTTGATTGGAGCCTGAATATCAGCCAAGCTAATGAAGCTAAGATAAAAGCTATTACGGTATACACATTTGGGGATCAAAATTGAATTTGCACGCAAACTCCCCAAACTTTTCAAATCGACCTCATGGTGGCACTATAACCGCACACTTTTTAGCCTATATAACTCTTGACCAGACAATATTTCCCCCAGGATTCCTTAGATCATGATTCATGACGCATCATTAGATCATGGTTCAGCCATTTAAAGGTCTCATGACATATTTCATTACATTTTTTTGTTTAGGTTTTCTGACCTAAAAAACAGAACTTTGAACATTCAGTGGATTTTCTGTGGTCTGGGGTTTTCTGAATAATTAGGCTGTGCCTGTGGACTGATGAGTCATAGTCCACTAATTCCACCCCCTTTCCTCCCAGCTCCTCCCCTCCCCTATCCTTGGGTGAAGGATAGGGATGATTGACAGGCAAAATCACTCAATGCAATGATTGACAGGCAAAATCACTCAACAGTGACACCCGCAGGCAACTAGGTATTTTTTCATTGCACCTGAAAAAGCCTCAGAACACAGAGAAAAAAGTACCTGTCATGGCTCACAGGAGTGGATTTGTCTGTAAACCTTTTTATACATGTTTTAAGGACCATGATAGAAATACATGTTTGAAATGTTTGAAAAACAGCATGTCATGAGACCTTTAAGCTCCCAGCAGTCACCATCTTGAAAATGATGCCTTTCCAGAGGTTAGTTAGGTATGTTATTTAGCATACCTAATAGTAAAAAAAATCTCTACTATCAATTATTTGGGGTTTCAATTAGGGATGTCCCGATCACCTTTTTCTGCTCCTGATCCGATCCTTTGATTTTGAGTATCTGCCGATACTGAATTTCCCCGATATATAGACATATAGACACTTATCACAATAGTACAATATCCCAAATCACAGACAATATCCAGTCCACAATCATTTTTGCTCCAAATCAGGTAATTTGAAAATGGCGTGATCGTCCCGGATTTCCGATCGGATCGGGACAAGTTCCCCCCCAGCTATTTGGGGGTGGGGGAAATTATTAGCATGGGCTCCAATGGAAATAAGCCATCGTGCTTTCTTGGGTGTTCAGCAGAACTTGATCAGAGTTATTGATTGTTTGTTTGTTTGGTTGTTTAATTCTTTTTTATTAAACAACACTTTTGCTGTATATTCATGAATTGAATTGAATTGAATTGAATTGAATTAAATTGTTTGGAGAAATAAACATTATCAACACATTCCCTAACTAAGTGGTTCTCAAACCACCAGTTGATACAGTATGTAGGTTAAGAAGAGTGCCAGCAGGGAACCCCATAAAGAAGATTTATGTTAAAAACAAGTGTTACATTTTTAAATCGGCTATAGAATTAAGTTAAAGTGATGCGACTTATATATGCTGCTAACAAATGTGGCTGCATGGGAGCCCCTGGAGGTCCCCGGACTCCACTTTGAGAACCACTGCCCTAACTAGTCAAATACAGGCCAAAGAATTACATGGATGGAAAGTTATTATTGCTGTATCTTATCTTAAGCCTTGACTTCACCTAACAATGAATACATTCATAAGCCCTGATGTCTCACAACAATGAATACAATTCACTGACAAAGAGCTCCATGTGCTCAGTACAGCTAAATGGTTATAAAGCTTCTGTTTGCACATATCTGGATGTGTTATTTCTCTAATGGTCCTTGGTAAAGTAAAGTGGGTTTGAGAGTGGACCAGGTACCACTCATACAACGCAGCTCAGAACAATCGCAGAGACACTGTGTTATTGAGTTACAATTCAAGCAGAAAGTACATGTTTAACTCAGAACGTTAACTGTCATGACATTACAATAAATTAAGCGTTAGCCATATAGATCAGTGTTTTTTAACCAGTGGTCCGGGGACCACCAGTGGTCCATGAGGAGGTTCCAGGTGGTCCCCAGCTAAATGATGGAGAGTTGGTAACCAAATGGACCCTTATAGATCTTTAACTATTGAGAGCGTAAAATGAAAAATGTACGGATCCATTTGGTTTCATTTTGTGGACAAAATGGACAAAGTGAGTGAGTGAGTGAGTGAGTGAGTGAGTGAGTGAGTGAGTGAGTGCGTTAGAAAGATTTTGCCGGAATGCCAGGATGAAAGTGCTTAACCATAGAACCCAACTTTTGTCAAACTATCACTAAACCCGGGTATATTTTACCCGATATAATATATTACAAATTACCATAGTGCGCCACTCTGTGGCACGCTATGGGCTTGTAGATCTGCTATTTTTCAATAGCTAAAGCAAAACGTAATGTTAACACCCAAAGGGGTTCCCGCCCAAAATGGGTTTTAAAGTACAGCAATCAGGGGGGCAGTCAGAGAGATATTTTGTGAAGCCACTAAGGAAATGAAAGTTCATATAATGGCCTGTTGTGGCGCTGTCACTGGACCCAGAAAAACCCATAGCCATGTCCATGTATTTTGGCCCAACTTCACCTAGACTGTATTACCTTAATAAACATGGTCATGAATACTTTTTGCTTCCAGTCACTAGTTTAAAGTCTCATTTCTAATGTCATAATATTCTTTTTGGAAAATTATGGTCCCATTTATAAAAATAATGACCATAAAGTCGTGCATGTTCTGAGGGGCGTGGCTACCGTTACAGTCTATGAACGGGATCCCCCACCCACTCGAGTCAAAATAAAAACCAACGAAGAAGAAGGGGGAAGTCCCGCCTCGTTGTCTGGGCCAGCCAATGGGCCAGCTGGCCTGAGCTGGGCCAAAACGGATCTAGAAAGATGGCGACTTCCATTGCAAGGACTGACAGGCTTCATTTTATGTTCATGTTAGACCCACGGAACGCTTTGTCCATATTTTTTACAGTCTATGACAGCAATACATGACAATTTGAGGTACTCTTCTTGCCCATTGTGGGTGTATGGATTCTTTCACTGGTCCCAAATCCCAATATCATTAAACCTGGGTGAAATTCACCCGGACACCTGCCTGTAGGGATGTGGGCAGGAAAACAAACCTACCTTCTATGATGTCACTGAGCATCACGAAGGTACGCAAGGACCCACCCACCCACCTCAGACATCAGGAAGGTACGCAAGGACCCACCCACCTCAGACATCAGGAAGGTACGCAAGGACCCACCCACCTCAGACATCAGGAAGGTACGCAAGGACCCACCCACCGACCTCAGACATCAGCAACATTATAAAAATCACATAAACATAATTGTCCGGGTGAAAATCACCCGGGTTTAGTGTTCTAGGGTTAATGTGTGTGTGGGTTTTATGAATAATTATAGAACCAATGAAAAGTTTGTGACTAAATAACACATGGTTTCCACTGGACAGCGACAATGTATTCTATAGCCTAATCTCTCATGCTGAGGTGTGTGTCATAAGATGACCAACTTCATGATGTGCCTCTCTCTATGATTTTGCATATTGCCAAGGTTGTTATATCCAAGCTGCACTGCGTGTACTTTGGGCCCTTATTCATTTTTTCTACCCTCTCCAATTATGGGAGCTCCAGCTGTGCTGTAGCCAGGATCAGAGGCTCCCTCTATTAGCCAAATCTATTTGTGTGGCAACTGAAGTACTGCCCAATCTCCTCCCCCATCGGGTTTGTTTATATGGTTGTATCTGAGTCATATATGCTGTGGTGGTCTTAAAAAAATAAAGGTTAGCCAATTTCAATATACACACACACACACACACACACACACACACACACACACACACACACACACACACACACACACACACACACACACACACACTCTCTTACTTTATAGTATTCTTCAGTTACATAGGCTACTGCCCGACATGTTCTCTTTTGTCCCAGAAGGTGGCACAATCGTGCAGGGACTGATCACAAGCAAAGTATGCTCCATATCCTAAACAGATGCACTGGAAAAAGATCATCAACCTAGGTCTTCTCATCCAAGACCTAGAGAACATTATCTTCATCTTTGTTCAATTCATCTTTGTTCCATTCTAAGAGCCCTTTACACTTTTTAGCCTTGGGGATTGTGTTAATAACCTACCAAAATGTCCGTCTTGTCAGTCTTGTTCTGGAGCAGAAATGTGTCACATTGAATAGAAACTGAAGAGTATGCACTGTAAATTCCCACTTGTTCATTTAACTATTATAGGGTGTAAAAATGGACCTGTAATTTGCAGCGTGGTCCTCCAACACACAATGTAAATTCACCAAGGGCAAATCCTTTGTGAGTGAGGTTGTCTTCAGTTTTTCTCCCCCTTTCCTCTGCTCTCATTCTAACTCTCAAATTTCTCCATCCTTTAAGATCTTTTTTTGTCATTTACTTCCTCTCTCCTCTCCTCTTCCTTTCTCTCCTTTGCACAGTGAAACTCAGTTTAGAAGTGTCACATTGACCCCCCAGAAAAAAGGATTTCATTCAGTTTTTCAATGATGCTTTAAATGGTAAATTGGTAATGGAAATTAAATGGTAGAATCAAAAGCACAAGACCAAGTGAAGCTACACAACTTCAACTGGTTTCTGGGCATCTCAAAGATGCATCGTATTGACATGAGTCATGAAGACTGGTGTCAGATGTTAGATCATATACCCTACCAGCTATATAATGTCCACAAAAGGCTATAGCTAGGGCCTAGCTATAGCCTTTTGTGGACATTATATTTAGTGAAATTGCTAGTTAGTGCAAACTTACTTTTATGGGAAATAACTTTCCCACTTGCACTGAAAGCTATCAACTGGCAATGTCCTATATTTGCGTACTGTAAGTCTGTACGTCTGAAAATCTCCCCACTTTCGACCTAGTATCATTTACGTATCATCCGCAGTTAAAGTAGGAAGGAAAGCATCCGATCTCTACTCTCTATGGCACTGATCTCCATAACATGATGGTGCTTGCGTAGCATACGTAGGAAGACAAAGCAAGCAAAACAATTGAATACAGCGTTTCAAGAAAATGTCTGGGAATAGACGGACACAAAAATAAGGGAACTGCAGTCTATTTGAGTCGCTTCACCGTGCATTATACATAATATTCTGTTATTGCCTAGTCTTATATGTTGTCTCTTGACGTACTGTATCTGTAACAGTCATCCAATATGCGGGAACAGACACCATAAGAAAAGAAACCATAGATATCCACCATGTGGATTCATGTGGGAAAGGGGATATGAAATGTTTTTACTCTTCTTATTGCCTTAAGTTGTTAAACCATTCTGAAACCAACTGAAAAGAGTAGAGTAGAACAAACTCAGGTTAACAGGCATTCCTATCACAAGAACTCAGATTAAAGGAGTAGTTCACCCAAAAATGTACTTATTTTCTATCAATTATACACACTCATGAAGCCTTGAATTTGTGGAGATTTTGTTTTGTTTTGTTTTTGTCGCATTCCTGAGCCAATCATTTGATGACTGGCAAAGTCTCCTATTGACCGATGGACCAGGGGTCATCGCCATATGTTTGTGGTGGACATTTTTGTCAACGTAATTGTTTTTGCCACGGACATACAAAATGAGTGGCCAATAATATTACCAGAAACACCTGAATAGATGGCCCTGAATAACAGGTCTGTAACTCTGAGAGTGTTCAAATGGAACCAAATGGATTGATGACTGCCGCTTATTCTGGAGAAAACCTGGAGACTCGACATTCAGTAAGTAGGTGTTATGATCAAAATGAGAACATTATAATTGTGTGTAAAACAGAAAATCTAAAGTTTGCCAGGACATGACCAAGTCTTTGCCAGGAACACATTTGTCCATGTACGGACGTGTTGGTGACCCATACCGATGACCCGGTCATCAAAGCTCTCTCTCTCTGTTGCTGCTGCTGCTGTTTAATATAAAAAGGCTATTCACAGTGGAGAGCACGCTCTCAAATCTAAGGAATTGTGTTTCCAAGTTGTGACATTGAAGCAGAGACACTTAACATATGAGAATGATAAGCATATAGGAGTAACACAAAGCCCATGGACATATCAGGGATGGAGTATAAGTTAACGCCAATGTTGCTATCATTTTCCAGCTGTGGACAGTGGGCCAAGTGAGTGACCCCATCTACAGCTCCAAGCTTAGCAATACTTTCTTGCACTCTTGATCACACAAGTTTAAGAAAAGTAGCTGTGGTTAAAAGGCTTGGCAAGATGTTCTGCATAGGCAGCTCAGAGTGTTTGTCTGAGGGGGGTACTTGACCTCCCCTCTCTTGAGGAGACAAGAGAGAGCTTCTCAAGGCTGTCAGTCAGATGGGACCCTGTGCTGCTGCTATCACCTGGAGGATTGACTGTCCCCAGGAAGAAGAACCATTCTGCCTGCTTCTATATGCACTGACACACACATAAAGGAATGTAAGCCTTTGAGCCTCTCTCCATTTTCTACCGGTTTTAATACAGTTGTAAAGGTTTTGTATTGTTTTGTTATTTTCCTCTTTTTCTTTCGTTCCTGCAAAGTGTTGGGACTTTGTGCTGTCTTTTTAAAGGAAAAACAGTGGCATAGTCCAGCCTTGATGCAACATTGTTTATTAAAGGCTCCTGCTGTTGAACACAAACATTTGAAATTTGCATGCCAATTCGGTTGAGTATAATTTATGCACACACACACACACACACACACACACACACACACACACACACACACACACACACACACACACACACACACACACACACACACACACACACACACACACACACACACACACACACACACACACACACACACACACACACAGCTCTCCCTGCTCTCTCCCTGTCCTCTCTCCATCGTCAACCAAAATGATAAAATCTTTATAATCTAATAAGTATATGAAGCCAATTGATTTGATATGTAATATTTTACCAAATGCAGTCAGGTATTTTGATCTGGCTTTTTTCTTGGGTAAATCGATCTATGGAAAAACGGGTCCACCTCTACCCTAGCCTCGGAAACCCATACATACATTTTTATTTTTATTTACCTCCACCCTAACCCTAACAGCATAGTGTTTGATCCAATGCCAATTCAGTGCCCATAAATGAAATGGTATCAGAATAAAATAATGAAGTGCATCATTTTGCTTGTTAGCTGGCAAGTGTGCAAGCAGACTAGGTCAGACAGATAACATCAGCTCATAATCTAAGCCAAGTCACAGTAATAATGACCAATTTTCATTCTGTCAGAACATTCAGCTGTTTTATTCAATTTACTTCCGATTTACTTATGTTTCTAATCTACACAACGACATTCACTGCACACTACTTTAGTTTACTGGTAGACTACCATTGTTAAAGGTACCCTCCTGCTGTACCGGAATGTGCAACATCGTGACTTTTATTAATGGATAAACGCTAAACCCTATAACACTAACTTGTTTAAATTACATAAAGCCCTTTGAACCTGTAATCATACATCCCATGTCTCTAGCAGACATCATAGCTAAATCTAACATTAGAGGGATATATTTTAAATTATTATTATTTTAAATAACAATAATATCAATTATTATTATTTATTTAGGGGGGATGAGATGAAACTTAGGTGTGCTTCCGAAAACCACCAACGTGCAATTCCAGAGTATATGCTGAAGGAGGTAATGTATGAATACATTTCCCAGGGCTTAGGCCATGCATCCTTTGCAGCATGACATCTCATTGTGAGCTGCATGACATCCTTGACCTGTCTGCACAGTCACAGAATGGTAGTTTCTGTGTTTTATGTTGTTGAAAACATTCAATCTGACCAGAGTAACCAGAAGACAGCCAACGTCGTCCTTGAAGGTGTTCAAACATCATTATCTGATGGGGGTTTTGAAATGGCACAGGCCACTGGAATGAACAACACAGGCCACTGGAATGAACAACTGTGTATTTTCCGTGCAATGCGAGGTTGGATCTATATAGCCTGCTTGATTATGTTCAGAGGGAGTTTGAGATATACTGGATGTTGGGTGATGCTTTCACACTCAGAGGAAAACAAAAACATAGATAAGATCTGTCACCTACTTATTACCGCATTATAACTATGTGATCAAATAGACAAGGCAGTT
Source organism: Protomyctophum bolini (assembly GCF_963924005.1). Classification (NCBI taxonomy): domain Eukaryota; kingdom Metazoa; phylum Chordata; class Actinopteri; order Myctophiformes; family Myctophidae; genus Protomyctophum; species Protomyctophum bolini. The sequence continues at coordinate 32,373,414 of NC_137876.1, forward strand.
GATATGTTCCATAATTGATGCCTACAAAGAATTCTCAAAGAGCTGAAGCCATAGGCGTACAGTGAGGAAGTGAGGCTGCGCAGATGGAAGATGATTGGACAAGGACACATACCACGGCAGGACCATGCACAACAACGACTGCAACATAGCAATGACATGGTCATGGACAGCAGAAGGGAAAAGACGAAAAGGAAGACCAAAGACCAACTGGAGGCGTACCGAAAGAAAGAAAAGAAACAGGGTGGAAATCATGGTCTGAAGTGAGGACTGCAGCTGACCGTGAAAAGTGGAAGCATCTCTGTGAAGGCCTTATGTGCCACAAGGCACGAAGTGGATAGGTAACAGGATCAAAATGTCAGATAGCATCATGAGGCAGACACCACAGCATGCTGTCCATAGATATCTACTGGTAAATGTCTTTCCTGTCACAGACACCCTGACTGTCACGGATTGACATTGAAATAAGCTTCCAACCTGCTTGTGTTTTTCCTGGTCTCTGATCACAAGGACTACAGTGCCTATTGCGATTGTGTATCTTCAGAGCTGGGGCACGAGAGAGAGCGTGGACGTATGTGTATGTGTTTATTGGGGGGTGGGGGCGTGGGGGGTAGATTAGGTAGGCTATTACCAGCAGAAAAAAACAATACAATTAAATGATTAATGCACAGCAGGACCACTGACAATTACAACTATTATAGCAATTAAAATGGCATTATGTCACAGCGGAAAGCTGATGATAACTGTGTCGTCTATTTAAAAGAAATTTTCATAATTCCAATTATTGGAATTATTGCATATTCATCCATTTACTGGGTGAGCAGGGCTAAGAGCGGCCACTAATGAAATGCAATCATTGGCATCCAAACAAAGTAATTGGATAGTGCTTTATCCTGGAAGATAGGTGATATCACAATCACCCCTCGTCACCCCCTACCCAGTCTCCATGCAAAATGTAATTAATGTGCAACGATGAGACCAGCAACGATGCATCTCTGAAAACAGCCCTGATTGCCTTGATTAAAGACCTTACTGTACCCTCTGATTTTGTTGGATACTTTGACATTCTTGGGGAGAAGGATGGAGTGGGTGTGTGTGAGAATGGGGGAAATAGATGAATGGGCGTATTGAGTTTGTGTTGGGGATGAGTGACAAAAAATATCCACAAATTTCCACAGTATTATTTTTTTCCCTCTTTTTTTGCAATCACTTTTCGTTCATTTGTCAGAAGGAAAAGTGATTGCAAAAAACAAGAGAAAAAAAAGGCTCCCCATCAATTCAAAGCTTGCCTAACTCTCACAATACCAAGGCACTGCATTCCTGATGACAGAATACAGCACTTTGATACACTAGAAATGTTCTACATTGCTTACTTGAGGGTCCCCTCCAACACCCAGCAACAGGGCTCCAAGTCAAACGGGCGCTGTTGAGATCACAATTCAACTCAATCACATATTAGCTCTTTGTACATACTTGAGCTAATGGAAAATAGTTTCTGTGTGCAATAATGACCGCGCTGCTCCTGAGGAAAGAGCAGTGAGGAGTGTGTGCAGACGAGTGTAGGTGGAGAGGTGGGTTCAAGAAGAAGGGGGAGGTTGGAGAGGTTAGGAGAAGAGGAAGAGGAAGATGAAGAGTCTTGAGGAAAAGAGGCCCCTCTCATTCCTTTTTTTTCTCCAGAAGGGACACCAATCTCTCTCTCTCTCTTCCATTTTCTTGCTCTCACTCCCCTCTACACACATTACCTCACTACCTACCTCTTTCTTACTCTCCTCCTCCCGCCTCCCCCTCTCTCTCTCTCTCTCTCTGCAGTTTCTTGACTGCTCCGTCATCCACACTGTGGCATGGGTGCTTGCTTCTTCCTGGTGCCACCCACCCCCCAGCCCCCACCCCAACCTCCTCAAGGCGGTCATAATTGGAGAGCTTCATTAGGCACCTCCTGGAGGGGAGTCAAGAATATAATGCGAGAGGGGGCCACCTTCATACAAAAAAAAATCATCACACACACACACACACACACACACACACACACACACACACACACACACACACACACACACACACACACACACACACACACACACACACACACACACACACACACACACACACACACACACACACACACACACACACACACACACAGAGAAACCTTTTCTCTTTCTCTATGCCCCACACCCCACCCCCACACACAGACCACCTTCATTACCCTCTCCCTTGGCCCCTTTTTTACACACCTACTGCAATTCCAGCCTCAACTCACCATTCTCCTCCGGTTCATCCTTGCTGGCAAAGTACCCCAGTGTTTCATCTCAGAGCGATGAGGGAGGGAACCCAATTTCTTTGCTGGTGGTATGGGGAAGTTGACATAACACACACACACACACACGGACTGATGAGAGGCCAACAAAGGAACTTGGAGGGGGGGAGTGAAGCTCTTCTTCTATATACCACTGGCCCTGAAACCCACCATTCCATTTTGCAGTCGCCGTGAATGCAGGGGCCTATTTTCATCTCAAAAGATCAACACATCTCTCTCCTGGCAGGCACCTACACCGTTTCATTCTCCCATTTTCTCCTTCTGCCATTTTTTCTCTATACGCGTCTCTCTTTTCTTACTCCTCAGCAAATGGGAAAACTGTCCTTGGTTGGATTCTGTTTCTCAAAAGAATCAATTCTCCTTTGTACACACTTGATCTGACCCGGTGACAGGCATTAAGTGTGTCTTGTGTCTGATGCAGAGGGCTCGTGCTCTGTGTGCTGATGGACACAGTCCATTACCACATACGCACCCATTCACTCACGCACATGTATTGCATGCCCACACAGAGCTGCGTACAATGCACAGGCAAGCATATGCACAGTTTCACTTCTGCATTTGTCCGTGGCGTGCATGTACAGTAGACCCACAAGCGTGCACAGATGCATATACATGCGTATGCAGTGCACGCATGCACGCGCACAAACACATGTATGACATGTCTACACCAGCATGTACTGTATGTGCACAACTGCACACCAGACATAAATGTATGCTCACATAACTGCACTGTATACTATGGATGCATGTGTGAAGATATAAATGTGGAAACGTATCCATACAAGTGTGCACATATGTGTTATATGATGAGGCATCCAGTATAAACACACACACGCATGCATACACACATGATGTTATGCATAAACATACAGAAGTTCAATTGTACTCACACAATCAGACAGATACCTTAAAGAAGATGTGTAGAGAAATACAGAGCATTTGTAATTGAAGTGAAGTATTAACATATACAGTATGCAGTAAAATCCTCAGTGTAGAGGCTCTGAATTTACAGTAGTACCACAGTATAGACTATAGGTGCAACAGTTAATAAAATATTATACATTTAATAAATTATACAAAAGTACACATTTTCAAATATAGTGAAAATCTGGAAGTTCACAATGCAGACCTAGGCCTACTAGAATAATCAGTCACTGAGGAAATAATATGGTAGATATTTGCAGCCCTACTGCAGAATACTGTCTTGGACACAAATATGCCACCGTATATATAGACGGTTGGCAAAGTGATGGTGAAGTGACGCGCCGGAGTGGAAAGGCAGAGGATCTCCAAAAACAATACAGATAAATCTGCAGTATATCATAGACTGGCCTGGACTGATGATATTGGGGCATGACTCACACGGAAATTCATAATTTGCACATAAAAGGGACAGACAGATGGGTACAAAGGGTATATTGCATAACCGGGTGCAGGGTCATGCCTTCCGAACTTGCATTGTTCCCAACTTGCATCGTTCCCGACAGTCGAATTATATAGTTGTATTTGTGTCAATAAAAAATGTCAATCAATCAAAAGCCTCTACAACACTCACACACACACACACACACACAGTAGACATTGTATGCCACGGCACCACAGGGGAGAGAAGAGGAACACACTACACCAAGCTCACCACAAAAATCACAGATTTTAAAGGTGCACGTTACGTTGTGTCCAGGTTACCATCTGAAATGACATCTACAGCGGCTGAATTCTGAAAATACCGAGATATAGGCTATAGGTGTACGTGTAAGGGACTGTACTGAAGTGTTGTAGATATGATAGATATAGGCTATAGGTGTACGTGTAAGGGACTGTACTGAAGTGTTGTAGATATAGGCTATAGGTGTACGTGTAAGGGACTGTACTGAAGTGTTGTAGATATGCCCTCAGTCTGAAGCAGAAGGATTCATAAAACTATGATAAAGCACAAGACAATGTCTACAGAAGTATCTATTGTAAAGATGACAATAAAGTATACTCTCAGAGAGCAGATCTGCTGATTTCTGACAAGGGAACAGAATGTAGATCTTCATAGCTTCACCCTGGTTCTCCTTCTGTCCTCTACCTGTCTGTCTCAATGCTCTTTAATTGTCTGTGATTTTCACTTGTTGGTATGTCTTGTGGCTGATACAAAATGCCTGAGAAGTCTTGAAAAGGCAAAAATGAGAAAAGGGGAAGAGAAAGGAGAGAAGAGAGAATGCGTTTGATTAGCGCAAGTTCATGGCGTACCATGCGAGAGCAGTGGCCATTGTGTCCCTTGTGTTGTGGCGAATGTGGGAAAAGATGGGGGTGAAAAAGACACACAGAAACACACACTGACAATTCTTAATAAAAAAAATAATTGCAATCACGAGGCCAACCGACACTGTGCCATTTTCAATCCCTTTTAATTCGTAATCAAAAGCTGAACAAATTAGGGAGAAATTGAGAAATGCTGAGCGTGGGGATAGACAGAGATAGAAAATGACAGAAAGGGAGGGACAGAGACATAGGACAAAATACGGGTCATGTCTTCATTTTTTACTGCTCTGATGAGAGCAGAAAAGCAGAGTAGAATTAATCAGAGGCCATTAGGCAGTATTTACTTGGTTGCATGAGCTGGGATCTCTCTCTCTCTCTCTCTCTCTCTCTCACCTATTTTGATCCTGTTACCTCCAACTTCATAATGGAACACTGAAATGAAGATGAAGGTCCTCTATTACATGCCAAAATGCTTTATACTATGTTTCTGTTGTATGTGTGATTGTGTGTCTGTCTATACATGCATTTAAGTATGCATGTGTACTGTGCATACTATATAATCAACTGAGTAGTAAATGCAAGTTTGGAGAGGGTATAGGCAATATAATGAGGCGTATGGGGTATCTTGGATTGTGTAATAGGTGGGGTATATATCGGATGGGGTATTGGATGGTAGTTGGGGTGTGTTGTGTATATACAGTATAGGTGAGGTATAATGGATTGTGTAATAGGCCGGGCATATCGGATCGTATATAATAGGCAGATTATACCGGATGGCCTATATTCGATGGCATAGGTGGGGTATAGCGTTTGGTTTATTTGGGATGATATTGTGTGTGTACAAATGAGGGACCAAATGCTGCAGTGAAAAAGTTTATAATCTGGAGGGCTCTCTTAAATCAGAGTGTCCTCCCTTGTAGGGTCAGCCCACGTCTTAAATCAGAGTGTCCTCCCTTGTAGGGTCAGCCCACGGCCTCTGATGTTGACTCAGAAATCAGACCATCACACATACTGTATCCTTCCTCTCCTAATGCACTGGTGCCATTAGTCACTCTTGGCCCACACCAGCGTCCAAACCCACAGTAATGGGCCAGGCTTTCCCTTGGAAATATATCCTGGCACTAGTACCGTGTGTGTGTGTGTGTGTGTATATACACAACCAGCACATAGGGATTCCTGTTTTGCCACGTGGCCCTGGCTGTTACATTATGTGAGGTGGGTTTTTCAGCAAGCATCGAGGTTAATTCCACAGGTGAGTCGGGAACTTCAAAGCCTCCTGGCACCGGCTGACCACGCCATTACGGCACAAACCTCTTTAAACAACTGATAGTGGGACAAAGGAGGCTGTGGCATACTTTCTGTGGGCGATATGAGCAAACAGTTAATGACGTTTACTCAAGATTACCGGGTCTCACCACCAAAAAGGACTCTGTCTTGGAAAGAGAAAAAGAGACCTAGGAGAAGAGAAAGAAGGGTACGAACAAAAGGAGAGGCAGTTCAGCGCCTTCAGTCATTTACTCCACTTTGTTGTTGGTCTGTTTGTTGGGTGTGTCAGAGGAATGCTGTGTTTTATAAGTGAATCATTCGCCTGGGCAGATAGGAACACACACACACACACACACACACACACACACACACACACACACACACACACACACACACACACACACACACAAACACACACTACTGTATGTACACACATGTGCACAAACCTTCACAGAAAATGTCACATGCATGCATTGCATGATGTGCACGCACGCACACACTATAGTAATCTCTTTTTCCATTTCATTTTTTCTAGCATAGTATGTAAAATGAGTTGTACCTTGCTTGTATGCTAAACAAGGAACAAAACAAATAAATGAATGGCAAGTCTTATCCACCTAATTAAAGTCATCAACAACTATGTGTGTGCACTCCAGTCATTTCTCTGGGTTTCAACCACCCGGTTTTGACTACACCAGACCACACCACTACACCACACCGCATCAACAATCAACATATCTACTGTTTCTACACAACACCAGACCACACCGCATCAACATATATACTGTTTCTACACTACACCAGACCACACCGCATCAACATATATACTGTTTCTACACTACACCACACCACTACACCACACCGCATCAACATATCTACTGTTTCTATACACTACACTACACCACACCACTACACCACACCGCATCAACATATCTACTGTTTCTACACTACACCAGACCACTACACCACACCGCATCAACATATCTACTGTTTCTATACACTACACCACACCACTACACCACACCGCATCAACATATCTACTGTTTCTACACAACACCAGACCACACCACATCAACATATCTACTGTTTCTACACAACACCAGACCACACCGCATCAACATATATACTGTTTCTACACTACACCAGACCACACCGCATCAACATATATACTGTTTCTACACTACACCAGACCACACCGCATCAACATATCTACTGTTTCTATACACTACACCACACCACTACACCACACCGCATCAACATATCTACTGTTTCTACACTAGGCCAGACCACACCACTACACCACACCGCATCAACATATCTACTGTTTCTACACTACACCAGACCACCACACCGCATCAACATATCTACTGTTTCTACACTACACCACACCACTACACCACACGGCATCAACATATCTACTGTTTCTACACTACACCACACCACTACACCACACCGCATCAACATATCTACTGTTTCTACACTAGGCCAGACCACATCACTACACCACACTGCATCAACATATCTACTGTTTCTACACTACACCACACCACTACACCACACCGCATCAACATATCTACTGTTTCTACACTACACCACACCACTACTCCACACCGCATCAACATATCTACTGTTTCTACACTAGGCCAGACCACACCACTACACCACACCGCATCAACATATATACTGTTTCTACACTACACCAGACCACACCGCATCAACATATCTACTGTTTCTACACTACACCAGACCACACCGCATCAACATATCTACTGTTTCTACACTAGGCCAGACCACACCGCATCAACATATATACTGTTTCTACACTACACCAGACCACACCACTACACCACACCGCATCAACATATCTACTGTTTCTACACTAGGCCAGAACACACCACTACACCACACCGCATCAACATATATACTGTTTCTACACTACACCAGACCACACCACTACACCACACCGCATCAACATATATACTGTTTCTACACTACACCAGACCACACCACTACACCACACTGCATCAACATATCTACTGTTTCTACACTACACCACACCACTACACCACACCGCATCAACATATATACTGTTTCTACACTACACCACACCACTACTCCACAACGCATCAACATATCTACTGTTTCTACACTAGGCCAGACCACACTCCAGACCACACTACACCAGACCACCTCAAAATACCTACTGTTTCCATTCACTACACCAGACCACACTGCATCAACATATCTACTGTTTCTACACTACACCAGACCACACTGCATCAACATATCTACTGTTTCCATTCAAATAAAGTACCCCCTCACAGTACCCCTCTCCCCTGCTTGGAGGAATCGACGCCCCCTTAGGAGGTGGAGGTCATTGCTTCTTGGTTAACAATGTAGATGAGTACACAGACGAGGAGTACTATTGGGAGAGAACCAAATGGACCATTATAACTGTGGTTATAATGCAAAATAAATGATTACATATATATTACAACTGTGATCATTATAATACAATATAAAGTATTATGATTGTATTACAACTATGATAATACACTATAATGGATTATTTATAACAGCTTTTAATACAATATAACGTATTATAATGTATTCAACTATGATAATTATAATACACTAACATAGATTGAGAGTGATTATAATACAAAATAATCTATTATAATTACATGATCCTGGTCTAAATAAAAAGTCAGTGAGTGATCAGGCATTATGAAGTGTTTGGTCCCGCTTAGCCCAGCCTAGACACACCCTGGAGATTGTACTTTTTAGGCACTCATTTAGTACTACTTTGACACCACCCAATTCCTTGTAGTGGAAACGGAGGTACAAGTAGGCGGTGTGGGGTGGAGTGGTGTGAAGCCATGGTAGTCGAAACTTGGCTTAGGTCTATCTAGGTCCAGAGTACTAGTAATGCACGCACAATGCACGTTAAGAGCAGATGCTGTGACCTCAGCCTTTACTAGTAGTAGTACTCATACAATACATGATATGAATTCAGACCCTTGGGAGCTGCCATCTTTGTCAGTGATAAGTGGATGGTGTCATGCTGGTAGACATGTAAGAATTAAGGCAACCCTATTGGTGATAAGTTGAGTATAACTGGATAATTCACAACATTGTGTGCAGGAAAGAATTGTTCTGACCGACCGAAACGATGCTGCATAAATACAATTCTGTAGGTTCAGGTTCAGGTTCAGGTTCAGGTTTATTTGTCATTTGTATAAATACAGAGTATACATACAATGAAATTTGTTTACCCCTCTAAGTGAAGACAGTGTGGATTCCAGTTTATTTCCTACTCTTCCAGTTCATTTTATCCGATGAACCCGTCCTCTGGCCTGTAGGTGTACTTTTTTCTTACAACATTGTGTGTAAAAAAGAATATCAGCACAGACAAAATGACAAAGCTTCTAGGAACATCTTTGAACGATTTTTTGGGAGCGTTCTACACATTGCTGGCATATTTTGACATATTATTGCTTATAGCAGCTTTAACGCTTTCAGCGCACTTGACACTCTTGCCTATAGAGACAGGTTTCATCTTTGTATCGTGTCCCTCTTAATGATGTTCTCTCTTTTTATGGTAATTTTATGTGATGGAGGTATCAATATTCCATGTCTGTTTTATCTCCACCCAAAAAAGTCTGTTTCACTGCAAAAGCTAATCTATCTACTGTATACAGCACTTTGCTGAACAGCCCTCTTGAAAAGTGCCAAGCGACCAAAATTTAGTTTACAATACATACATAATTTAGAACTCATTTGTAGATTTTCCAAAAGATTCACCTTAACAAAAATACCCTTTTAACTAAAAGGGTATGTGTGCAGTGAACTATAAATTAACTTTAAATCACCATTATTTACATACGTTGCCATATACCACAGATGCCCGGCCGGCACTTATTTGTTGATTAAGCCATAATATATGAGAGGGAGTGCTGTACCGTCGCTCTGGTGTGCCAATAGGCATGAGGCCAAAGGCAGAGTGCCGCAGTTCAGAGATATTGTTTGCTTACAGAGCAGAGCACTAATTTGAGGATGTGTTCAACTTTTGCCGTCTAAAACATGCTCAAACTCTCATGTTAATAAAGTTCAAGTGGGTGCTGGATCCCTAGTTAGATAAAATGACAAACATTCAGATGAGAAGGACAGCACTTAGTTATTACAGGTATTTTATAAGTTAGTGACTGACTGATGAAAACCCTTCTTGATTAATTATTTCCAGGGCAAAAATGTCAGTGCACATAAGAGTTAAAAGCTTGACTGTGAATCAAATCCGCCATAAAAGAGCACCAGTAACTGGTCCTATTATACGCTTAACACCAGAAAATGTCATGCGTACAAATGTTGATTCAATAATAGAGGGTATACGCGCATACTTAAAGTGAATGGAAAATTGAGTGGCAAAGCAACAGGCAAAGTGAGTTTAACATTGTTTAATGCAGGCATTACATGTGTGCGCGCACACACACACACACACACACACACACACACACACACACACACACACACACACACACACACACACACACACACACACACACACACACACACACACACACACAAATAAATGAATACATATACAGTAAGTACTGGAGATAACACTCAAGTAGCCTCCTCCTTGATACAGCAGTCTACTCTCTACCACTGCAAACAGGGCTCTAGACAGCAGTCTACTCTCTACCACTGCAGACGCAGGCAAGATGCAACAGCAACCATAAATGGATCCCTACCTGCCCCCCCTCCCCACCCACCTCCAACACCTCCACCCCACTGCGGCGGATTTCTCCTTGGAACGTGTAATTTTCTCATTTTGCCGACAATCACTGGGCCGTGCACCAATTAGCACAGGCCCTGACCTCAGCTGTCTGAACCAGATAAAGGGATGTGTTTCAATGATGCACCATGTGGCGGGAGCCTTCAGCCACTTGCATACTCCTTGTGGTTTTTACAGGCATCAAATCAGTCATATACATAATTCATACACCTTATAGTGTAACCTATATTATAACCTCATCATTATACTGTCAGTTCCCAAAAAAATATTTGTATACTGAATATCATGATTTATGCTCTTTCTATGGCCTTTTAAGAACCATTATTTTTACAGTATAGGTTATCAGTAAGCTGCGTCCCGGCTTTTAAGAAAGACGGTACATAGTAGCCTACATACACATTTTCACTAATATCTAAACTCTATATTCTTGTAGTCAGAGAACAAAGAAACAAAGTCTCTCGGATTATGCTGTTACAAGGATTATAGGTTTGAGACCCACATTTAGGATCCAGGACTATTTATGCAAGTCAGTAGCCTACTGAATCTTATTTGTCAAACAACAGACAAGTGGTCAAATAATTATAGTGCAAATATGCTATAAAGTAAAAAGCAATTGATCAAATAGTCAAGGAGTAGGAAGTAATTAATACTTGGAAGATAAGAATTCTAGACCATTTTAATGTAAACAGGTGGTTAGAAGAATGTATAGACGTTTTTCAGGCCAAGGACCCCCACTACATATTGTATAATGGTGGTGCAGATTAAACTTTTTCATAGATTTCCTAGATAACTGCATTGACTTGTTTGACAGCACTATCATCAGTGTTGTGTAAATTAATGTTTTTTATATATTTTCTATTAATGTTGGATTCATGAATTTTCTGACATTTAACCACAGGGCTTGCTAGGGGTCCCAGACCCAGTCCCCCTATTGCAGACCCATGGGATACAATAATGCCCTACCTGGGCCCTCATCAAACCATGTACACTCAAGAGAATGTCCTCGCTGCCACCCTTAGATCTCCATATATGGAGGTGACCTGTTCTGACATTCCATATGTTGATCTGACCTCATCAAACCCTGTACACTCAAGACACGCTCCATATATGGCCAGTACAGAATTCATTGCATATGTTGATCTGACCCCCCATGCCAAAGAGCCAGCGCTCCCCCAGCAGTCTGCCGTCACCCAGGCGGATGCGTGAACGCGACCTCGCTTCTCGCCCTCAGGGTGTCATACTGGTACAATATAACTTATACAATTGGGTGGTTGTATTTTGTGTCCCTGCTCTTTGTTTGAAACATTTAGATCGTTTCAAAGGTCATGTCTCACTCACCTAAGCCACAGGATCTGACACCAATTTTAACCTGAAAGTCAACATAAAATGTATCCCCTGAGCAAGCAGGCAGTCTCTATTAACTCAATGGTAAAAATGTCAGCACTTGCGCAGGAAACCAGGTTCAAATCGGGACTAGAAGAGGAAAGTCACATACGGTAGTAGGCCTACAGCTTTACATTTCGCAATATTGTTTTGGACAGTGCTAACAACATAGATCATTATTATATCATAATGTTATGGGAAATTCCAAGTGGGTTTTGCAAAACAATATAGGCTACAGCGGAAACATAGAAAAGTGCCCAACTGCCCATAGAACAAAAAGGAATGAACAGTTTGACTCAGTGGCTGAATGGGCTAAGCAATTAAATGAAGGTGCTAAAGGTTATGTGTTCAATTACTCTGTTACAGTCAAAGTCCGTTTTCAAAGCCATACCAACATTCATTGGAAATATTGGAAAGATCTTGAAGAGTGTGATAGTACCAAGTCGAAGAACACAAGCCTCTGGAATGATTAAGTGCAGAGTAAAAGGAACATAGATGAATTATGCTATAACTTTGCAAGTTGTGAACAAATGTAAGAGCTACAGTATAAAGTCAGGAGGACAGTGTTATCATGGCTGTCATGGCTGATTTAAATGTACACAGTAGCCTACGTAAATAATTAAAATAATTGTGCTCATGATGATTAGAAGTTTTGTATACTGCATACCGTCACAAGCTCATGCCAAATTATGCATTTTGTGACTCACGTACAATACTAATGCTTACATTTAGCTCCAATGGAAAAAAACGTGTCTGTGCTTTACGATTTGATACGGGATCTAAAACCAGTAACCTGGGATATATGGGGGGTTATATGTTTCTATGATTTGTATTTTGTATGTGTAGTTGTGTACATGTCATATGAAAAACTAGTTTAAAACTAGTCATAGTAAATTTTACCCCCCTCTGGCAAAAAGAAAAAGCTATGCAATACCACATTTCACCATTTGGGGGTAGGGTCATACCAAAGTGATGGCGCGGTCACCCATGGCCCCTTAATATAAGAAGAAGCCATGAATGTCAGTGTTGTGAGAGGTATGGGTGATAATCGCACTAACCATCAGCCTCTTATTGTGTTGATATAAAATAAAATCTCACGAATATGGAATCTAAGGGAGTCACATCATACTGTCTGTTATACCTCCTGCCCAGCTACTCTGATGACTTTTTGGTTTCATGAAGCAATGAATCACAAGAATTCTTGTGGATTGTCAATTGTAACTCAATCAATCTTTTGCTTATTTGCATAGCCATGTGAACAAAGACTATGCATTATACTTATATCTAATTCTCTGGCCAATCTACCATTAGTACATGCGCTGACTTTTTGTACTCTGTTTGGAATGGAAATCTGCATTTGAAAAACTGTGTGTGTGTGTGTGTGTGTGTGTGTGTGTGTGTGTCTTTGTGTGCCTGGTGCATGCATATACATAATATGCGGGTGCAACTGTGCGTATGCATGCATTCGAGTTTAAATCCAGATTTATACTTCGACCACCTGGCGGTGTCGAGCACTGAACACAGCTAATACACAAGCTCACAACACACCGCGATGTACATTTCTGTAAGCTTGTAGATCGGTCGTGACACCGTCGGACGACGGAGCCTAAATTATGCACAAGTGTGTGGCGCGCGCGCACAGTGCGCACACACACACACACACACACACACACACACACACACACACACACACACATTTCCCTCCTCGACGTCGCCGTCTGCACACCCCACCAGGCAGCTCTTGGCCTCCTTCCTTTCATTGCTAAGAAACCATCCATTCTGTGGGAGTAATCAGAGCGGTGCCTCCAGGAGCCCGGCCAAGCCTCTCATCCTCGGCCTGCTCAAGAGTTGCTTTAATTAACCATCATACCACAGATGGGATCGATTTTTCCCCCACCCCCTCTCTTTCTCTATGCCCCTCTCTCCTTTCCCCTCTCTCGGGCTCTCTCTCTCTCTCTCCTCTCTATCTCTGCTGCTTCTTTCCTGCACCCATCTTCTCTACCATACACAAGCTCCATAATTGCACTGGAACAGTGCCAGCCGCCGGTCGGGGCCCCCAGACTGCGGGCCTCTCTCCTCTGCGCTCTCTCTCTCTCCCACTGTTCTCCTCTCCTCAGTCCCTGGCCTCACCTGCTCAATACCTTATTAGTGTCAGGATCTGGAGAGAGCCATTGCGGATTAACTAAAGAGATGTGAGATTGATTTCTGCCCCTGCAGATGAAATTGAAGTTTTCTCAGTCCTGTATGTGCGCATGCACGCGTGAGTGTGTGCGCATGTGTGTCAAAGGGAAGATAGGGAGAGAAAGAGGCACAGTGTGTCAGAAAGTGGGTGAAAGAAAAAGAGAGCAACAGAGAGATAGAGAAACAGTGAGAGAGAAAGAGAAAGACAGGATGTATAGCGGGAACCAATTTGCCTGAGCTCTAGGACACAATCACGCAGGGATGTATGCATGTGCACAATCGAGTTGTACATGTTTGTGTGTGCCTGCGTTCTAGTATGTATGAGGGTTTTTGAAATGAGGGTTTACTAATTAGCTATCGGAAAAAACCCACTTGAGCCTCTGCCTCTCTCACAACAGATTAATCTCCCCGTTCCTTTACCTTGGGTTGTTGACGTGTGCTGCTGTGCAGGAACTCAGCAGACCAACACACCCCTCTCTGTCTAACTGTATAGTGTTGGTAGAGAAGACATCATCACCCTTTTAAATGTGAATCAGAATCATCTTTGTCACATCACAGGTTTACAGAAGTTTAAAAAAAAAGCGGGTGAAATTTGAATTTTGGGGGGTAAGCTCTATTGTTTTTGTTATTTCCGTGGAAAACAGAAAGAGGGGGTGGGGAGCAAGGAGGAAAAGAGATTAATCAAAGTAACAAACGAATGTACCGTATTTACACAGTGCCTGAGGCTGAGGTAATCAATCTGAGGTAAGATATAGAGGTGCGCAGCAGAGCAGATGTATCGTGTACTGTACATGATATAGCCTACTATGGACGTTAGTTAATGTGCGCGGACTGCACACACGCGTACACGAGTACACACACACACACACACACACACCCGACACTCAGTGTCGGGTGGATTAAAGGAAATGCCTCTATGTGTATATGTAATTTGTAAGTTGATTAGCAGTATACTGTGGTTACTTGGGTCGTTTGATGCGTATGTCCGTAGCTGCGTATGACGTAATGAAGATATGTACCAATGTCAGGGTATAACTGGCTCTCGGTGGTGACGTAATAATGATATGTTTCAGTGTCGGGTGGAATAAAGGTAATGCCCCTATGTATACATGTATGTAATCTGAAACCAATGCCATATCAAGCACAAATTAATCATTACATCATAAGCAGCCACGGACAAGCGCATCGGAGCACCGGACAAACAACATTACTTGCACGCTCTGCTTGCGCAAGTAATAAGCAGCCCTCATGTGAAGTGAGGGCTGCCACATGGCGTCATACCGGTATTTTTGTCTTTTTGAATGAAGCATCATTTTGACTTTTAGAAGTCACGTGACACTTTTCATTGCAGATTCACTGACATGATATACATTACGAGACATGAATGCAGTATGTTATATTGTATAAAACAAAATCACATACAATATGTATTTATATTGGCCACATGATATCTCACGTCATTAATGTTTGTTTAACTTCTTACCTATAAACAAACATCAACGTCCATAAACTTGGCTGCCATTAGATTTGAGTTAAAAATGCTCTAAACAAAAATTAAAAGTCCATAGACGTGGCTGCCATGACGTCATTTCAAAAGCCAGACATTGGAGGCATAGGAATCTGTTCACAAAAACAGATCTGCAAGCTGCGCGACACCGGTACACAAGTAAGCACAAATCGCCCTGTTAGTATTCAGCAGTGTCACCTCTTTCCCTCCATGTCCCTTACCTGGGGATCAAACGCACCTCTTTGTGAGAGAGGCCTGACCCCCTGCTATTAGCAAACAGAAGAGAGCCCAGCTGACACCACTCTGGAGATGTGCCATGCAGACGGAGGCCTGTGATTACAGCACAATCCTGAAGAGACAACCCCCCACCACACGCGCACACACACACACACACACACACACACACACTCCTTCTCAAACTCCCCCGCCCTCCCTCCTCTGCCTCCTCCGCTCAACAAATTCACCTATCTCTGAAATAGATGTTAATCTCTTGCCCAAATGGCTGCCTTGGTGAACTCGTTGACATATGTAGCCGTTGCTGGAGCCGTGCAAGCACCATGAATAATCAATAGGGGGGCTATTTACGCCAAGGGGTCATTTCACGTGACTATTGCTCAGGCAGATTAGAATTTGAGATAGGAAATTCAGATTGGCGGTGATGTCGATGTGTGAGTATTTGTGTGTATGTGTGGGTGCACCTGTGTGTACTGTGTACAGTATATGTATGTGTGTTTGTGTACTTTGTAGTATAGTTCTGTTTTGTACATGCCGGTACATTTTTTATTATCTATTATGACTATAATATAGTGAAATATAGTGTCTATTATTTACAAATAGTTAAATTAACATTCAGGATTTGGCATACTGGTACTATATTATTATTGTGTTAATATATATTATTATATAATTAACATGTAGGTCCGGACAGGATATCCTGTACACTAGAACAATGTCAGCTTTCGCTGTGTGATGGCAGGTGCATTGCCTTTGTCTGTGGTATTATTAAGCAGATGCTGATTTTGTGGCGTTGGGTATGTGTGTTGTATAGTAGTCATGTGGCCGTTGTGCAGCAGAGCCCTGCAGTCCCACAGCCCAGCTGCCAAAGAGAGGCAAGAAGAGTAAGACATCATTGTAGTGTGATTTTGCCCTCTCCGTGCAGATGGAGTGTTTTTGTCAGAGCGAGGGCCACCGTGATTGCCTCTTTGCCACTGGTGTCAGCCTGGGATAATATTGCAGCCCGTCTCCTGTACCCCCTCCGGGGACAAAACAGGATCAGCAAAATCCAATTTATTTTTTTCCCTTACTTCACCTAAATGTAATAATTTGACAGAGACTATTCCTGATAGTCTGCCAATCCAAGGGACAAAGTCAAAAGACAACCAACATGGCAAAAGAAATGTCCATTGTGGTGCCAACTACTGGCGTGCCTGGCTTTTAACAAGCCACAGATGAAAGTGGATTGCAGAGCAAAGGCTAGCAATCTCCCAAAACAGAGCTCGAAATTGATGTACATATGAAAGATGTGTATGCACACAGATTACAGATGGGAGAAGCAATGCAGTCCCCTCCCAGTACAACCACTGCCTTCTCTACAGGTGATAAAGTCAGTCCCCTCCCAGTACAACCACTGCCTTCTCTACAGGTGATAAAGTCAGTCCCCTCCCAGTACAACCACTGCCTTCTCTACAGGTGATAAAGTCAGTCCCCTCCCAGTACAACCACTGCCTTCTCTACAGGTGATAAAGTCATCTTTACATCCAAAGTGAGGCTGTGTTTTTATCTGAGAATCCGGGGATATGCCTGTCTCTGTAATGCTAGATCTACGGCAGCCTGCCCTTTTAGAATCCTAATGACACTTCAGCAAAGTGTGGCCTGGCTGAGAGAGGGCGGGAGCTGGGAGGCTTTCCCTCAGAAAGAGCTGAGAGCATCTTATCGGAGGAGAAAGGCGGCCAAGAGTGTTGTTGTGATGTCTGACTCCATATTCTTGGGTCATAGATATTCAAGAACCGAAACTCCCTCTCCACTCACACTCCCTTCTTGATGCCATAACACTAAGGCAAGGGGTTTCTTTCTATAGTCAGCCACCTGTGACTGAGCATCCAGAGAGATAGTGACGTGAGAGATGGGGTTGAACTGGTGTTGGTGGATAGGAAAAGGTAGACAAAGGGATGGGGAGAGGTGGCTGAAAAATCTTCATGTTCTTGCTGCATGCCTCTCACTAAAAGAGAGCAGAGCAGCTCCTCTGCGTAGCTCCCTATGTCCTCAGATTAGCATCTAATAGGGTAAAGTGAGGATAAAAGTTTAAGCACTGTCCGCCAAGCTATATGACACTATCAAATGATTGATACTGTCTGCCTGAGGTGGTTTTTAACCATGTCAAATATGTGTTGCTTACCTTTCCATGCTACACCTTAAGAAACACTGTGCCTGCGGTTACTTTTTTACCCAGCCTACCGTGGGTTTATTTCAGAACTACGCGATTTAATAGTTGTTTAAAAGTCTACGAACATTTGCAAACTAGTGAAATTATAAAGCCTGTCTGATTATTTACCCAGCCTTATGGTATCACGTTACAGTAGGCCATTGGATAACGGAGTTGGAACACGGACAAACAGACTTGTACGCTTGGCATTGCCCTTATGTGGGGCTGCATTGGCTCAGAGGGTAGAGAGGCCCTCTGGGACCCGGAATGTTCCAGGTTCAATTCCCAGCTCCTCCTATACGTGTTGAAGTGTCAATGCGCAAGCCACTAACTGCTCCAGATGAGCTGGTGCCTTGCATGGTTGCCTGCGGGGGGCACAATGAGTAAGTAATAGTGTTCCACTCTGTTGCAGTCTAGGTGTGAATGGGTGAATGTGAATGATTTTTAGTGTTATGAAAAACTAGAAAAAGCACTCTCACCTCAGTCTTCTGTGTTTCCCCCCCAGGTCAACTACCACTCCACAGACTCCTAGACAACACTGGTTCAGTGTCCATGAGCATTGCAGCCACAGCCCTTCCCACTAGTCTTCCCTGCACACACACCTTTAAAACGTGTTGCTTTGCACCTCAAAAACTGTCTCTATTTCATTCTCCATGGCCAGGTGCCACAGAATGAAGAGTGATTGAGTGTAATACTCCACTCCACTATATATATACAGCACAAGTATTGCAATGTGAGGGCCAGATAGACAGGGTAAAAGAGCTCTAAAGGCCTAAATGAGGTGAGGGGTAAGCTAGAAGTGTACAGTAGGGGGTATGGTACTGTAGGAGAGAGGGGAAAGGGCGGCGGGGGGCTTTAAGCAGTGCCTGGGCCAAACGTACGAGGGTTTGGGATTTAAGTGTCTCATCAGCATCCAGCTCAGGTGCTGCCGGGGACCACGCAACTAACTATGCCCCTGACTTGATTGTAATTGCCTGAATTCTGCTCCCGCTGCTCAATTCTGGCAATATCACAGACACATTTAACTCCAGAGAGCCTGGGGACTACAGGGGCCACGGTGCACAGAGCAGCTGACTGCCTCTTATTTCAAGCCTCTCTGCAGCATGCAGGGGGATTGCTCTGTTCCACTATGGCTGGCATTCTGGGTGGGGTGGGGAGGGGTGTGGTGTGGTTGGAGGGTGTCACAGGTGCATGCCCCTCTCCCTGGTGTTTGTTCAAACAAGTTCAACAACTCTCTGAGATGTACTATCAGAGTAGAGGTATGGAAATACACAGATATTTGCTGTTGTAACTGTAACTGGCAACTGCTTAAATATAGCTGTTTATTTATAAAAAGTAAATAAATAAACATTATTGTAAATCATTACCTTTTTTTGCCAACCAGCATAATGTCACATTATTTCCAAAGAAGCATACCAGGCAGTAGGCACTCGACAGAGTGCAGTTCTAGTTATTATTATCATTATCACTGCTGCATTGTCTGAATGAAGACGAACAACTCCTGTACAAGGATGCAAGCTTTCACGTTTCATTACATTATAGCGGGGGTGGACCAAATCAGCAAGATTTGGTATTTTGGTGACTTTTTGTTGTGGTGTTAGGTATGGGTATAAGGATTGTGGTGTTAGGTATGGGACATGGGTATAAGGATTGTGGTGTTAGGTACGTATGGGTATAAGGATTTCAAAAAGCTGTGCAAACGCGTTGGGAGCGCCCCCTAGTGGTCTGTTTGCACAGACTCAAATATTGGATACGATTACGTATAGGTATGGTTCAAAACCAAAATAATTGATAAAAGAGATTTTTCAATGGATTCTGTTACTATTGGGTGTGCTAAATAACATACTAAAAGTTTAGGAACAACGAACAACCAGAAAGGCATAATTTTCAAGATGGCGTCCATGGTAGCTAAAATGAGCTAAAATGCCTAAAAACTAGGATTTCATATGTAAAAAATAATAACAATTATGCACTTCGTAACTACTTTTTGAATTTTGGCATGGTGTTAGGTATGGGCATAAGGTTTTCCAAAACCATTGAAAACTAATTTGGCTCGCCCCCTAGTGGTCGGTTTGCAATGAAACCACTATTGGATATGTCAGCATATGGTAGGAACCCCAAATAATTGACCACTAGGGGGCGAGCAAAATTCGTTTGCGATGGTTTTTGAAAACCTTATGACCATACTTAACAGCATGCCAAAATTCAAAAAGCAGTTACCAAGTGTATAATTGTTATGATTTTATACGTGACTCTGCCGGGAGCTAAAATGCCTATAAACTGTAAACGTATTTTACTGAATTTGTGGCATGGGTTCACCGTCCACGGCCACGTGTCTTATAAGATCATGTCCAAAAAACAGGGTTGACTGTTCGTGTATATACGGGAGGATCTCTTGTAACTAACGCTGGGGCGAAAAACTAAAAGTGGCCATGATAATCCACTGACTGACTCCATTGATTCTTTTCTCTCCTCCCTCTCCTTTCATGAACGTAAACATCCGGCTATCTCCGGATACGGAAATAGCCGATTATATATAAATCTATGATCTAGCCTAGCAGGAACCAGATACGGTGTTTCAGAGGCGGGACAAGAGCAAAGACTTGTTTAAACGGCGATAAAACAATAGCTCGTTACTAGGGGCAGTCGGGCGGGACACTTTGTGTCTTGGAGGGAGACGCGACCCCCCTGTCTCCCACCTATTTGCGCCAATGTGCTCTGCCACGAAAATGTGGAATGCCCCAACACCATCCACCATCTAAACAGGGGGTTTAATTTTACCTTTGTTAATTTCAAGGACCCCCATAACTCTTGAGATTGTACAAATGGAACCAAATGGACCCAAGAGTCCATTTGGTTCCATTTGTACACTAAAGTGTTCCATATGGAACCCCCCCCCCCCCCAATGCATTAAAAGATGTGAGTCAATGGTTTCTTTCAAAACTGGACTGAAAAAAAACATGAATGGAGGTGTCATGTCATTCACTGTCACCGTTTTTCCTTTTTCTCCTATTATTCTCCTAATATTTTGTATTATTGTATACATTTGTATGCCATGTTGATGAATTTCATACAGGACCACAAAGGAAACAAGTTCCCAGTACTTTTTGTGTACATTTCAAGTATTCAATCTATCAATCAATCAATCAATGACAATGACAATTAATGTCCATATCATACACATGATCTACTGCTATCATGGTATGCATTAATGTAATCCATCCAAACTCATTGTTATGAATGTAGTTATCTATGATAATAATTTGAGGTTGAACATTTGCCAAAGCAATTTCGAAAACAGAACAAAATCCTCCATGGGCCTCTTAATTGAGACCACAATCAATGTCAGTACAATCAGTCCATGACAAAGCACAATATAAAAATCTAAAAGTATGTAGTTGCACTCACGTAATCTTTAATTTCTGCCATGTATGACTGACAGCTCTGAAATGGAGTGTCTCCCTCTTCCACGATAAGACTACAAAAGGAGAAAAAACACAAAGCTTAAATTTGGCTGCTGACAAATGTAAAGCCTTCCGGAAGTTGCAGCTGGACTAAGTGACTGTAGTTCTGAGAGTGTAAGAACTGACCAATTTTACACTCCCAAGAGATAAATTAACACTCCAGATTTTGCAGTGTAGGCCTGCTTGTAATGAAGAACAAGCATCCAGCCAACAGGTGGTCTCTAGAACCCCACCACTCGGGACAGGGTGAGGGGGAAAAAAACTGCCATGGCAAAATGTGTCAGAATCTAATGTTCTGCAGAGTGAAAAGCCTGTTTTCCATCTTTTGTTCCCAGCTACAGATTCAGCCTTGTTCCTCATTGTTCATAGCACAAACGAGCAACAGTTTTTTTTGACACAGAGCCACAGATGAATAAAGACTGGGGCTGACTAGTCACAGGAAAGAGGTTTCATTTTGGAGGGCCGGAGCCCATTAAGAGTTTGTGAGATATGAATGGATATGAATCCTCTCTCTCGACCTAACCCCCACCACCCCACCCCCGCCTTCTAAGGCAAAGGGGACCCTTACAAGACTAGGAACATCTCAGTGGCTTTATGCGGAGGTTCCCAAGCTACATAAGAAATTGTGGAGTGGGAAAGATTGATCGACAGACAAGACTTTAGAGTTACTGTGGAAGTGGCTTGTAGTTCATCTCAAAGGTCATACTGTGCCCAGCCAACTGTAGCACAATTATCAACTGATACTACTGTTGACCTATAGACTTTGGAATGTTTAACTTAAAATGGCTGCATGGGTGAAACACGTTGAATATACTGTAAAACTGCATCACTTGTATCCAAGGAAATGCATGTTCAAATTGTGTCACATTACATAGATGACATATAGCAAAGCAGCTTTGATGCTTCACTCCAGGACGTTGAAAACATGTCATTGTGCTAATTTAATCAAATAGGATAATCAAATAGAATAAGATATTTAGCGAGGAGAGACTTCGCACAGACGGCACTCTACACACTCAGCTCAATGGGCAGATGATGGGTGGATCCCGGTGAGCCAAGGCTCCAAAAAATAGCGCCCTTTGTTCACCCCATAATCCATTTGTTACACTCAGGCCAATTTGTTCTCATTAACCCTCATATGGGGTGCCTGTCTCTGGGACAAAAAATTGTAGTGAACAATAAGCAGCCCCCTTGTTCACAATTGCCATGGCTTTCGAGTACTAACCCCTCGCTAGTGTGCACTGTAGCCACCATTATCCAAAAAGGTTCTCTATGAGGAATAGGACAAATTCAAGAGGTGCACCTGAAAAGAAAAACTTCTCCTTTACACAAGGACAATCTTCCAAAAAAACACAATGCATGGTCTTCCATTGTACTCGGGTCACTCAATCAATAAAGTCTATGAAAAATCTTGATGTGAAATACCAGGAGGAACAGTCAAAATGTAGGAAGAAGCCTTATAGTAAATTGCAGATATGGAGGATCTTTATGATTCAGAAGTTCAGACACATTTATTGTTGAATTAGTCAAAAGATCCTTAACAAATGCCAGGTTTTATCATTGCCCTTCGTATACCTTTCTTCGTGCCTTGTGACTACATATAGTAAGAAATCAGCTGGTTATAATAGTATGTTTTGTCAGAAAAACATTTTGGAATTGTTCAAAATGAACATACTAAACATTAAATAAACAAACTTTGTTTTTGGGAACTGTTAGGACTCAAAAACAAATATTCAAAAATAACCGGTTTCTCATCATCACAGAATGGACAGGCTTAACAAAAAAGGAGACTACTGGCCATCTCCAGGCTGAAGTAAATTAAGAATTAAAGGTTTATTGAAAAAGCTATTTAACAAAACTTAGTGTGGGACTGAGATGTTGCTGGGTCTGTGTCTCCCTTCACACTGAGCTGGCTGACTTTTATAGCAGTAGGGCTGTGTCAGGTGAGAATAGAGGGTATGCGCATGCATAAAGTGAATGGCAAAGTGAGTTTAACTTTGTTTAATGAAATCAGATAGGACTTTTCTGTTTGGATGTATGGGCTTTCAAGGTCAGAAAGTCGTTTTTTGACACTCAGTATAGGCATTCCTGCACATCGTTGTCCGGGTATACCTGCCGCAGGTGTGCCTGTCGTCAACATATAGAGCGCCGTCACTCGATCATCCCCTGGTTCTGCCTGGTTCACAGAAGTAATTTCTCTATAGAGAATAACATGGGGTCATCTTAAAATAGTTTCATATAAGCATTGTGGTCCAAAAATAAATATAATATGTTATTGTCAGGGGGGTGTCTCTGTATCATTTGTGACAGTCATTCACTAATATATATGATAGTCTGTTTCTAGCGAAAATGTAACGAATTCAGTAGCAGTAACAATAGCGTTTTCTCTCAGTCAGTTGATTCATCATATCCATATGAGTGAAACGGCAAACACAGTTGTTATATGAGGCGATCTCTCTATGGGGATTACAATGCAAATAAAAAGTACATGAACCCGTGAATTTGCGCCCTCTACCGATATTGACGTCAGACTTCGGTGCTCTATTGGTGTAGGCCTACTTGCGAAATGTCTTGGTATAACTGGCAGAATTGAGTTAATCACAAAAGTATACAGTTTTTGTAGCATTGCTTGAGACAGTACTCAACAGAATAAACTGCAATCCATTTACTGCTACAAAAACTAGTTTTGCCTCCTGAGCTCCAAGACATACACATTAACCCTAATTCGTAAACTTGGCAATTACAAGCTCCAACTAAGTCGCTCAATTTGTATATGGTACCTTAAACAAAACACTCACCCAATTTATTCTGAATTTCATTACCCCAAACAAACAATTTCATAGCTACTCCACGAAAAGCATCCCAGCTTCAGCCCCCTTAATTAATCACAAACTACTTCATCTCAATTTTGGATCACTTACAGGGGTGCCAAGATATGGAATTCACTTTAACATTTCTCCTTTGTCATGAACAAAATCAGTGAAAAATATCTTGCTATATTAATAGCCCAATATGAACAGAGTTCAAACTTTCAATATTCAATTATATTTTCTTTTAATTGCTTTGATATCCACCTGTTAATGTCAGTGTGCAGGAATGTGTACACGAGTTGTTTGTTGGGTCTCTGATGCATTTACCCAACCAGTCTCAGTAATGAGGTCATTTGTTATGACAATCATCAGGGGAGATGATTTACACTCAGCAGTCAGGCAGACATATCTGGTGCTCCATCTGACTCAACTCAATTACCCACACAACTTAATCTGACAGCGAAGGATAATGTAAAGATCTAAAGCCGTCAAAATTTCACCCGTTATTGCTGTGTAATTATTTCATGTGGAACACACATTCACAGAAGACCACCCTACCAAAGGATTCAGGATTTCTTTGTGCTATAAAGCGAACAAAAATAAATGGACGGCCAATTAAATGCACAGCATGATTAACATTGAACAATTCCAGTGAGTGATTAGAACACAGGTTTAAAAGAAATCTGGTTTAATTTACAATCAATGTCACTTAACACAAATTCAGAGCGTATTGTTCAACTGTGTACTTTATCATTCGTGTTTTTCTCTATGTGTGCGGTGTGTGTGTGTGTGTGTGTGTGTGTGTGTGTGTGTGTGTGTGTGTGTGTGTGTGTGTGTGTGTGTGCGCGCGTGCCTGCGTGTAGATGGGGTCAGGTGTTAGAGAGGACATTCAGTTCCATATCCTGGTCCAAATTCGTTCACCCTCTTCAGTAGCGCTGCTTTCACTGCACTGATTTTCCCATCCAACTCTGTCAAACTGCAGGCCTGTTGGGACATGGGCACACCCAAACAAACGTCAATTCTACCATAATATCACTCTTTGCTGACAACAAAACACAAACTGCAGCAGAATGTACGAACCTGAGCAGAAGATGTCTTTGGTCGCTTGTGAAGATAACTCTGCAAAAGCAATGAGACATACTGGTTAATTTGGAAAGTACAAAATCCATTATATTTCATAATAATTTATATAAAACATTTGCAAAATATTTTAATAAATTATGTGTCATTCGCAAATCGCCTGACTATTTTCTGGAGAATGGCAGCAGATTCTTTTTTTGTTTTATTTAATTATAACTTTTATTTATACAGGTAAATCTCATTGAGACCCAAGGTCTTATTCTGAAGAGAGACCTAGTTTAGACAGCAGCAACAATATACCAATGATTATTGGTGAAACAAAGAATAGCAGAGGTTTCTCCACTGAGACCCAACATTCCCAATCATCTGATTCAGTACAACCTTATGAATTATATTTTCATTTTCAAGTCGTGCCATGATTAGCTAAGGAGCCACTTTAGTTTTTGGTGCTGGGAACATGGGACAACTGTGTTAAGCACTCTAGCAAGCACTGAAACTATTTTCTGGGGGGGGGGGTTATTATAGTAGTAGCCTATAATAGGCAATGATCAAATGCAAATTTCCCAAGTGAGCACTGAGCAGTGAGCTCTGAGGCAAATAACAGTGCGTCAATCATTAACAAATTTCAGGGGTCCCTGTGGTTTCAAGAAAATGTGCAGACCAGTGTCCACAGCGTCCTTGGTTTGTTTCCCATAATTTGAGCTTTTCGTTTCTCTTCTATATTTACCTCCAGTTAGTTGCCCTACTCCTGTTGAACAACCCCTACTGACAGCCGCTGCTCAATACGTAGGAGTTGCTAGTGTGTCGATAAATCATCCTCCCCGCTCAGCTTCCATCCCCCAAACACAGCCAACTGTGTTCATTTAGACAGGCACTGTGGTGGATTCAAACCCCTAGGGTGTCTCACAGCCGGCAGTCCCTATCCTGTCTTCACTTTTTTATCCTCACTCAAACCAGAAGCAGAGGTTGCCCCGCCAGACATAGACCATGTCTCTTATTAATTAACTGCTCCAAGGAGAAAAGAGTTTTGGATTAAGAGGCATCACTGAGTTACTATGAGTGAGGAAACAAAAGTGCATCCAACCAGGAAGACGTTCTAGTCTGAACAGTATGATGTTAATGAATGGCAATGTTACGTTATGTGTGTGCGAATCAGTGTCATGGGGGATGCCACTGTGAAACTAAATTAAAGAATTCTTCTAAGGACGTTCTTTCATTGCCAACAATGAGGTTTTTTTAATGTGTCTAAACAGAAACATTAAGTTGGGTGTGGGGCTCAGCAATGTTATTTCCTCCATCTTCACCTCCTTTTCTCCATGCATTTTCTGTGGGAGGGACTAAGGCACAATGAAAGGACGCGAGGAGGGAATCGTCTTCGGTTCTTGGAAAGGCCCCCAGCCACTGCGTTAGTTTTACTGAGGTTAGGTTTAGGTATAGTTTTACTGAGGTTAAGGTTAGGTTTAGGTATAGTTTTACTGAGGTTAGGGTTAGGTGTAGGCTGTCAATCACAGCGACTGGCCAGTCACAGCGCACCCTCTATGTCACTCTGTACTCAACCCGAAGACGAAAACATGCTTGCTGAAAGGACGCAAGTGGGGGAAACAAGGATTTAATTAAGAGCCTTAGACACACCCCTACACTCTGTGGTGGTGGTGGGCAGGTGGCTTTAATCTTGCACCACCCATGACCAAAAGACTTACTTTCAAACACATCAAACCTGTCAACAGCATGTGCAAAACAGACCTTGCATGCAAGATCTAAAAATAAATTATAGTTTTAGACAGATCTCGAAACTTTTAAACACAAATCTGTTTAACCGACTTGATGTTGTATATTCATTGTTGATATAGTTTTCATATTTCTCCACTCTAGGGATTACGACTAAAGCTCAAGTGCCTTATCAATAACAAGAGGACTCACAGAGGATTGAAAATACTCTGGTGACAGTCCCTCCAGTTCCAGAATACGATCCTCCAGCTTCTTCAACCTCTGGTAGACACTCAATGGGACTGGACCCGCTAGGAAACATTAACAACAGTAGGTGAGGAGACTCAATCATAATTAAATAACACATAAACATCCTTTTCTTAGTAATAGCAAATAAAGAACATTTGTACAAATGAAACAGGTCATCGACAAAATGGAAGGTGAGCCATTTTATTTTAACTCAAGAGCCATTCAAGATCCAACAACATTACAAGAATGCTAGCACAATAAAAAGTTAAAAACTTCAAAACAAAAAAATTATAGCATGACCACTTAACTGAATGGCATGTCAACACCAACATCATGTGCAGTCTAATTAATTCACCTTTAGCTAAGCCCCGCCCTCTCCCACTTGGACACTTTCCAGCCGGGCTCATTCATTCCAATGTAAATATCACAGATTTTACACATTAAATACTGGTTCATTTTTGGAACCAGACCTTCGAAATCTCTTCCAAATCCGTCAACAAGGTCTGCCGTATGCACTGGAAAAATATGTGCGTGACATTTATTTTGGAAAACAATGTTTTATCATATAAGAAAACTATTGGTGGAGAGGTTTGTCTAACCCATGTTATGCTTAGCTGTGATTGGAATGAGCCGGAAAACAAACACGGCAAAACCTGTAAAAACAGGTCCGATCCATTGATAGTTTATTTAATCTCCAAAACTTCTGAACATCCAGGCTGATTTACTACTGTACCTGTTGGGAGCTTTAGATGAGTCTCGATGTTTTGAAGGCGCTCCTCTATGGCAGCGTTTCCACAGTCTCTGGTCACCTGTCCCCTCTGCAGCTCCCCGGCCTCCCCCTGGACAACCCCACCGCGTGTCTGAGGCCCGTATGTGTTCACTACCCGCGTCACTGTCCAGCCAAGGCACACCAAACAGGCAAACCAGGGTCGTAAACGAAATGTTATTTATAATGTCACACCGGATAACAATAAGTCATGACATACGGGTATGTCCGACATCTGTAAATCCCACACCACACACTAGCGATAGTTTGTGGTTGTAAACATTGTTTTTAAGGTTTGTAGTTAAGCGAACTATATGATTCTGTCATTTGGGTACAATTTTGTATATACGGGTGCAGGTCTTTTTTCCGACAGCATATTGATCCGAAACCTCAATCCTAACCTAACCCTAACCGCAAGCACGGGAGCAGCGCATGTCGGACCATCGCTTTTTCGCATCGCAGCGACGGTCCCCCCGCTGCGGAGCGGACCGTTGCCCCGTCGGCTAGAATGCTGTCGGAAAATAGTCCGCCTCCCGTATATACATGGTCTAGGGAAAAAAAAGAATGCATGATAATGTTTTCCACTTAATGTGCTTACCTTTCACATGGCTTCTAAACCCTGGGTAAGGTGTGAATACTGCATCTGTTCTGGCACAGCTGTCTTCTACATGAGATTTGTGAGGGGGAAAAAACAGTTTGACCTCACTTTAACATGCCGTCTGTATTGGTTGAATTATAAAGACTGCTCTAATAATAGTGAACATTTAGCAGCTCTAGTGCTTAGAAGGCCCTATCAGTCTTTAAAGCGAGCCAAATCTACAGTTAGGGCTCCTGATTTTCATCATTGCTTTAAATGTGTCCATTTTATGTTTTCTTTTTTTCCTCTCTCTTTTCTGGAGGTATCATTTTTAGGTGCAATTTTAGCCTCACTGTTAGAGAACAGTTCAGCGTGACCTCTCGCTTGTGGAAATCAGCACTCTCCCAAACATTGGCAATCTGTGTGCAGGCTCTTCCCCCCCCCCCCCCCCCCTCCGGACCTGATTCCCATTCTCACCCTGATTGCAGTCGATC
The DNA here is from genome assembly GCF_963924005.1 of Protomyctophum bolini. NCBI lineage: Eukaryota > Metazoa > Chordata > Actinopteri > Myctophiformes > Myctophidae > Protomyctophum > Protomyctophum bolini. Next base: position 32,402,676 of record NC_137876.1, read on the forward strand.
ACGTTGCAAAACTCCCGCACATTGTTTTCATTGATCTCCATTTGCTTTCGCTCCATAAATGCAGATATCCTTCGGTCAATCTGGATGTTGGAATGGACAGGAAAATAATGACATACAGTGAGTTCACAAGCTGTTGATAGATTGATTAAAAAAAAAAAAAACATTTAGTGGTCAAGACAAATCAATGGCGATGCATAGAAATTCACATTTTGTAGGACAGAAAAGATGTTCAAAATTATTTCCAGTACCATGGCAAAAAGAATAATGCTAACCATCCGGCATCATCAAATGACAAAGCACAGTGTTTGCTTGGCTACCAAAATAAATGCACAACAGAATAGGACTCTCGTCCTTCATCCACATGCAATCTCAAAGTAATGAGCATCCACTTCATAGTCCATCAAGGGCCTGGCCATCTCTCAAAGCCCTCCAGCAATATGGTCTGCTTTACCCAACCAACAGCACTGAAGGACCCCATCATTCTCTGCTAAACTCGCTTATCAGGTCTCCATCAAGCATTTGATTCACTGCAACACTTCATCTGCGCATACTTGGTGGGCAATTACTTATGATTATTCATTTGTTTGACAGAGAGTTAAGAAGAGCGCTCGAAAGAAATGTCACTGCCCGAGCCGAGCGGCCTGACGGTACGATGACGATCATATTGCAGACCCTCACCTCTGACTTGCCGGCTCGGATTTGCACTGTTAGGTCATCAGCCTGCGGCTCGCTCTCATTCGCTTCCGAGGCGCATCGACGAGCAGCGGGAAGATGGTACCGAGTCTCAGCAGTCACTTTCTCACTGTGTGAAGCTTGGACAACAGCGTTGTTTGGCGTGTTGTGGTCTACTGACGATGGCTTGTTTTCTGCATCCACTAGTGCCATGAGGTTTTCTTTAACAGCCTGAATAAGCAAAAATATGTTTTAAAAAAAGTAACACCTCATGCAATCACATTTTGAGTCATGACAATATTAAGGGGAAGCTTTCAATTACCAATCATAGTCTGTCACTGTCTGTCATATTGTCATGTGGTTACCTGTAGTTTTGAGATGTGTTGCTGCACAGAGTTGTAAAGAGAAGCAGTTGAAGCAGATGACACATCCACTGCATCAATATTCACGTATATCTTCAAAGCAGCGTCATCAAGTTTAAGCTTTAAAAAAAAAAGATCAATCAATGTAAGGCATCGTTAACGATTTTGGTTGCTGACCAGATTACAATATCATTTAACATTGCATTTTACAAAAGACAGGGGTAGATCAGTAACACTGCAGAGAATAATATCGAAATAATATCGACCGCTACAACTAAATAAAAACGGAAATTGGTAAGAAGCCAAATTGCATTTTTTATGAAAACTCATTACTGTTGGGCAACACTGTAACCCTTTCTATTTAGAATCGCGACACTGAGGATAAAAAGCTATGCTGCTATCATCAGCTGCAGCTAAAACAATAGCATCAGCAGCTCTACTGTCGTATCGTGCTACGCCGTAGAAACATGCTACAAACCAACCTCTTCACTTAAGTCTCTCAACAGGTTGACAATTGTGCACACACAGTCCTTAAAATTATCATTTTTGATCGCGGTAGTTGGAGCAGCATTTCCAGTGAGCTTCATTTTCTCCGCCGTTAGTATTTCCGCATTTCCAGAATGCTGGTATTTGATTGGTTGGCTTGCGCCTCACGTAAGAGACACTACACTGTCGTGAACCTGTGCATAATAATGAGCCCACCACAACAGCCGTGTGGTAGGCCTACCTACTGTACAAAGAAGGCTATAAAGTAAGTTCATAATAATTATTAACTTTTCATATAGACGCAATTGATAATACAGGATGTATTTTCTCCGCTTAAATAGGAGTCAATTGTGAATACTGAACTAATGAAAGTAGTAGCTTATTTGTTTTTCAGGTGCAATAATATTTAATTCCCAGTCATTAATAAGGCTCAGTAGCCTACCATACATCTGGAAATATAATAACTCACTCACAGTTCGTATTAGAACAGCTTTCAAGCAGTTGAGAGAACACAAGGTGAAATATATGTAATTGTATGGATAAAATGTATATTGGCTGCAGACTAAAATAGCTGCATATTCTATTGAAGCATATCTACACATCATGCAATTATTAAGCAACCTGCAAGTTTGTGAATTTGTGATACATGCTTTTAAAAAGAAAATGCACTTGTGAGAGGGATAATCAGAAATGCCTACTAGGTTAGATTGACTCAAGCTAAGGTCTTTACTCACATTTAACATGCTCCTTCATCATTTACTTTTTTAGTAGCAAACAAGAGAAAGAATGGTCACTCAATTATAAGAACACTGTCCATCAAACTAGAGGTGGCAGTGTGAGGCAGTGTATTAGGATGGGAACCTGGCTACAATGGCGTATTTTCAGTGTTAAGTGACTGTGGGAAAATCTCCCTCCTCTATTCAGACATTTTTCCCTTCTTTTCATATAATGAGGAGAGAGAGGGAGAGAGACAGATAAAGGCAATAACAGAAAAAGAACAATTGCAAGGCAAAGAGAAAGCACAACCACTTGGGTTGAGCTCAATAATGCACTCTCGAAGGGTTAATCATTTTAGGAAGGGGTTTGAAGACAAGCCTTTTTAGTTTAATTCATTTCTGGGGTGATATTTTTCCCTCCTGCGACAGGAAGGGAACTGTAGCACTTGACATGGTTTAACATGCTGAGCCGTAGCTGTTATGTTCCCACACAGCAAGGAGCAATGAAATGAATTTCTCCTTTAATTCGCCTGACCACATGCACAGAAGCCACAATTAATTTGTTCTTTAAATTGTTAAGTTTCGTAATTTCAAGGTATACTCAACTTTGACAAAGAAAACATATTTTTTCTCGTGTTCCTCTTATTAGACAATCAGAAATCAACCAATTAAAAAAGCAAAAAAAGCAAAAAAAGTACATTATTAACAGCCACGTTTTCTGGGTGATGCATTTGGCATTGGCTTACTAATGAACAGACAGACAGATTGCATGGGAAAGGGAGTTTGTGCTGGAAACCAGGTTTTTGTGTTCTTGGGGGTGGGATTGGGGATGATGGGAAAGGAGGTGATGGGAGGTGATGGGGGATTGTTGCTCCCACTTGCTACAGCCACATCGGCCACCTGCAGAAAAGTAAGCTTGCTTTTGAGCCCGTCTGCCTCCATGGTGGCAGATGATGTTGACATCATCACTCTGTCTGGTGGGTGGGGGGGTGGGGGGGTGGGGGGGGTAAGAGAGAAAGAAAGAAAGATGGAGGGGATATATAGAGGAGAGAGAGAGAGAGAGAGAGAGGGAGAGAGAGAGATCATTCAAATTATTGAATATAGTGGGTTTGTAAAGAAACCCTCTTGCCAGAATATCACAGTGCATCATTGCAATAATGCCTTCTTAGCTGTTTTTGTATTTCCAATTTTTACATCTAATCATATGCTGGCCACGGTCATGAAGGAACCACCAACATCGCATTTGCTGCTCATGCAATGCATACAGACGCAGTGAGAGCATCTGTTTCAACGATAATGTATGTGATAGGGATAAATTACAAGTTGAAAGTTAGTCACAAAGGTTAAAGGCAGGCCAGTTATTGCTTAAAACCACTCCTAACCGTGGAGAGCATTAATTATATGGACAGAGCGTAGAGGATATCATTAACTGGCTTTTACTGTAGTCATTGTTGCCTACTGTACATGACCATGTTTCCAATCAGTAGGATGTACGAACAGCACTCCTGGTCCGTGTTCAGTACGCCTCTTGAGAAAGATTCTGTTACACAGATGGAGCGATTCAAGGGGTCTCTCATTGGGTCTAAGAGCTCCAATGCGTTACCTAAGACGTTTAAAACTTACGTTTAAAACTTCAGTTAGTTACCTTGTTTGTTTGTTTGTGTTTGTTCTTTATTAGAACTGAAAGACAGCTGAAAGACCGTCTGGGGCGAGAAGGTCACCGGTTCTACCCTCGGCTCGCTCAATGTATTGAAGTGTCCCTGAGAAAGTTACTACCCCTAACACTTCTCCTCATTAGAGCCATCTGAGCATGCATCCAGGGTGAAGCTGTAAAAGCAATTTCCCTTCCCACGGCGACCAGAAAACAAGTTATTATCACATTCAACAAACAAGTTCTTCAATGAATGAATTATATTCTAATTCTACTCAAAGTAAGTAATCAGAATCAACTTTATTGTCACATCAAAGGTTTACAGGTGTAAAACAGTGGGTGAAATTTGTTTTCGTGCAAGCTCCATTTTTTTAATTTCCATAAAAAGAAATAGAAGAAGGGATCGAGACAAAGGGGAAGAGAACGAAAACAAATTATGTAAATATTTACATATGGTAGCAGTCAGATATCTATCCGGTGCGATAAGTACCTAACCTGAGGTAAGACAAAAAGGTGGACAAAAAAACAGTACAGGTACAGTAATCGGATCCCATTATGTGCTCAGCCGATCACACCACCCGCTGTAGGTTTTTCTTTTCACGGGCAGTATACAGTTTTCATAAGAGGCCGTAACACATCCTGATAGAACGCCTTCAACAGTACAGTCTGAGGATGAGGTGTCCTACTCCAAACTTCTTCAGGCGGCGAAGCCAGTACAGTACATGCGCTGCTGAGCCTTTTTCTTCATGTGTGTGGTGTGTCTCCCTTTTGAGCTCCCCCTCAACCTCCTCGGTGTGAGGAACTTGAACTCACTGACCCTTTCTATACTACAGCTCCATCGATGAGGATGGGTGCACAATCTCTCCGTGACCTCCTGAAGTTCACGATCAGCTCCTTGGTCTTGTTGACGTTGAGGGCGAGGTTGTTCTCCCAGCACCAGAGTGCCAGTGAGTTTATCTAATCTCTATAGGCGGACTCGTCATTGTTGACCATCAGACCTATCACTGTTGTGTCGTCCACTTATTTGATTATGATGGTGTAGGACTGTGCATGTGTGGCTGTGCAGTCATGTGTGTACAGGGAGTACACAGGTCCCTGTTCCTAACAATCCTAGTGCATTATTGGATAGTCATTGTGATAGTTCACATGCTAGGACTGACTAGCATTGACTATACATGGGATACATTTGGTCTTTGAGCTTGCTGACCAAGTCATTATTTAAACATCACCACCAAAACCATTTCACCATAGATGTCCTTATTGTTTTCTGACTGACACTCCAGTCCACCTTCCCTGCAACCTGTCCTCTCTGATTGGCGTACCAATAAACAACAGCCATTCCACCTTATGTGTAGTTTATCTAATACTTAAGTTGGTGGCGTTGCAACTGAACCCCCCTTCTCCCGACTTCCCCCCACCTTCAGATGCTGCACCTGTCACCTGGGGGCCTCTGTCTGCATTCGGGATCAATTTACATAACCTCATTTAGCAGTTCACAAATCAGTGCCATTAAGAGCCGCTAACAGGAACCAAGGGTTCTAATTTAGCCTGCCTTTCACAGTTGGAAAATCGTTCGTCTCAGGCCTACAAATAAAGACTCAGGTCTTGGCTTTGATTGTTGATTGTGATGGTAAATGTAAGGATGATTAGACCAACCCCCCACCACCCATATTGATTTCCTTCCAAAACACAGCAGGCACTGGTCCTGCACCGCAAAACCACTGGAGTGGAATGTGCACAAGCAGCCCCAGATAGACGTGTAAAAGATCCAGTAGAATAGTATTGTGAAGAAACATGGGTTGTTTGATAGCCTACTGTTCTAGAATATTATAATGCACAGAATTCAATCTATAAAGCTTCTTGTCTGTTCATATGCATTAAACATTATGTAATAATGACAATTTGTCAATCAGAAGAAACAATCAACACTGAATTCAATATATTTACAGTAGCTACCACAGTATTTCATTTTATGCCTATTACTTAGGCAATACAGCGGATAACCAAATATTAAAATGCAGCCATCATGTGAAGGATTTACGGAATACTTAAATGCTTTTTTTTATTTTACATTGAAATGAATTGAATTGAAAACACTTCATTGTCTACTTGCGGTAGGCTACATAAAAAAACCTATTACATAACATAACTATTACAATATTACACAAAAAAAGAAAAAAATGCATTTTTTTCTTTTTTTGACGGGGGCAGTTAGTTGTAGTCAAGAACACAGAGTTGCTGCAGTTTTGCAAAGATGGGGGCTCAGACTAGCATACCACATTTTTGGCCACTAAACTTTGAGGTAGGGCACAGTGAACGCTTAGGGTGTAGCACGTTTAATTAAGCAACAAATCAGAGCTCCTCTGGTTTTGAATTGACTTTCCTAGACGCATGTGTTTGCACTTCAGACTGCTGGATAGGGAGGAGGCTCTGCGTGAATTCCTATCTAGCCGCCTACGGATGCAGACTAGAGACTACTGCTGCTGCCAAAATGTGATTACATAACACCAGCCATCAACAGTCAGAAACTAGGTGTTTGTCAGGGTTTTAAAATACATTTATGTTTTGACAGAATAAAAACTCTGTCAAGTCATAACAAGTTGAAAATGTGTGTGGAGTAGGCTAGTATTCTATGATTCAGTAAAGTGCCCTGTCCAACCCGAGCTGTGGTAGCTCGTTTTTAGCTGTTTCACTTCAAGATAATTTATGACAAGTGCACGGTGCAGGTTTATGTGGGGGCAGGGACTTAGTAGAATGGTGCTTGAAAATGCTATAGCAACCATAAGAGGTAGCTAGTGGGCCTTTGGTAAAAGCTACTCTGTGTAAAAAGAAAGGCAATAGCTTACAGCCTGCTGATCATGAGGGTAAAATGTGACATTTATAGCAAGGAGTTGTGAAATAAATATAACTATAGTTCTGCAAATATTGCAAGTCTTAAATTAGCGTCTTAATAATGAAGTGTGTATACTATGCTACTACAATTGATTCACACTTACAATGCCTTCTTTGTCTTGGCTTACACCGAGTGATGATGTCCAAGGGGGACCTTAGAAAATTGGGAAATTTAAAATATGGACTTCTTGCAATTATTAACCAACCCTTTTTAGTATAAGGAGAGTGAGACCTAATGAACTCAAAGCCAGCTTGCCTTCAATCAAACTTTATAAAGTAGCCATAGCCTATAAATCAGATTGGGATTTGGAAGGATGCCAGTGAACAGACATTGCTTTAAAAGGACGGGGTGTGAGACTGTTGTCGCTGCATAGCCTTGGCGAATTACGTTTAATGAACAAGTAATTAATGGAAATAGACTGAACGGTTTCAAAGCAAACAACCATTCTAATTGATTTGCATGTCCCTTTTTGCACTCCGATTCGCTTTGTCCAGGCTCTCTATTGATTACTTGCTATGTGTATCGCTCCGCATGTGTTTGCCTTCATTAAGAGATAACGGGTTCCTGATTACTCCCATCCCTGGGTTTAATGTTGCTTAATGTCTACTTTGTTCCCGTGTCATGTCGGAGGGCAGGGAGAATAATGAGAGGGTGGGTGGGCCATGATTTGCCTGTAGTAAAGGAATAGTATTTAGGATGCCGGCTGCAAGGGGATCAGTAGAGAGGTTAGAATAGCAGAACCTTTGGGCGGATTCAAACACAGCATGTGGCCATGGACCCCACACTTCCATTCTGTATCCCTGCGTCTGTTTTTGCACTTTTGGTGAAATTGTCCGTTAAATTGTCAGTTTTACAGCTGACTCCCCTTTATTGAACAAATCCCTGCATAGTCTACCTGGTGGGTTTGTATAGAGTTGATTTGAACATGATGCCTTTTCTGCAGAGAAGCCTACTCGAGAGTTACTGGGACTAGAGCCCATAGCCTACCCCATGCCAATTTCCGTTCATTTACTGGCCATGATGAAACACATAATATAGGCTAGCCTGGGCAATTTATCAACCGGAATATAATAGCCTACATTGACAATAGGCCAAAAAGAAAACTACGAGGTTGTACACAGAATTGCATGTTAGTTAATTGTTAATTTAAGCGGCTCGCTGTGGCTAATTATGTCAGCACAGCCAAACCATTTGAATGATGGACTAGCCACCTGCCCCAATGCGAGGCGGTCCGCTGCCAGGGCAAACTATATAATTATTGAATAGCAGTGGGACAATTTTGACGGTCGCCCCTTTTGTGTCTCATGAATTCCTCCTAATGACATAATTCATTAGGGGGCAAATGGCATCCCCCCTCGCTTCCCAAACAAAACCTGACTGAGGCCTCATTCACATGTATCAAACACCGATCAATCAAATGTTTGGTCATTTTTCTGTTTTTTTAGGCCACCACAATGCTTTTCCAATGGGAGTCACATGGTTTGACCAAAATTTTTGTTTGATGGGGAGGGGGGAAGGGGAAGGGCAGAACACCACCAGCAATCAGCAATCAAACACAAATGTTTGGTCAAACCATGTGACTCCCATTGGAAAAGCATTGTGGTGGCCTAAAAAAACAAAAAACATGACCAAACATTTGTTTCATTGTGTTTGATACGTGTGATTGAGGCCTGAGACGACAGGCTGTAGTCTCAACAGGTCGTCATCAAGACTTAATCCACCTCCACAGAATTTGAATTGCAGTGTGTCTTTGCTATGGGTTTCTGCACCAGTCACACAAGATGACATCTGGCTATTCTTACTTATTTTAGGCTGATCTCATTAATCCATCAAATAGTCTCTTTGGCTCTTGATTGCTTATTGTGTAGCAATAACATTCATGGAATACTTTGTTTTCATTTTTTCTACCCCCCATAGAAGAATCGCTGATCCGAGGCATATAGCAGGCCTGTCTAGGCTGTTCTGAAATATGGACAAGGAGAAAATGAATGTGCATCATTAGTTTAGCCATGTAGCCTACATTATATTATTGTTATTGTTATTATATTATTATTAAATTATTATATTAAGTTTGTTACTTTAATCGTATAGGCCTGATATAAATGAATAGTTTAATGAATCAACTGGACGTTCTTGTTTCGTGCAGTGGGTTGCTGATAGGCTATCTCTTACAATTAGTCAGGCTCCGCTCAACAGGTTGAATTTCCATTGAAGTAACAATGTTATGTGAATAGATAGAGCCTATCCTTGAGCCATTCACCCTGTTCGCGTTTGCGGATCATCAACCATTAATGAGAATTGTTGTACCCTCGCTTCATTTGGTTTTAACGGGGTTAGTGATGACTCATTGGCTCTGAAAGGTCTCCCACTGGTATACTGTACAAGAACATGACAACTCAGTTTAGTCGTGCTCTCATTTAATTGCCCTGCAAGAGAAGCGAGTCCCAAATAGATTAGAATATTGTGCGTTTTAGGATGACAACGTCACAGCAATATATATATACCGGTGTGTTTATATATACACACACACACACACACACACACACACACACTTTATCCAGTTAAAGACCACTTTGGTAGAGGTTTTGGGTTGTGTAGTTTACCTTGCCATGATGTAACTCTAAATGTGGACAAGAAATTAAAAATAATTGCTCCAGTGATTAGAAATTGATCATTTAAAATATGCTCCTCATTGACTTATACATTTTACACTGAAACAGCTCTCAACGTCACTCTTTTAGTAGGCTACGTAAACAAACAAACAAAGTTGATTCAGACAATATAGAACTTCACCAAATCTCGTACCGTTTTTATTTAATTTTTTTGAGAGGCGATAGCCCCTCCTATATGTCCAGCTTTTAGTGTGGGGACGCAAATTCTGATTGGCCGGATTAAGATGATGTATGATGAAAAATGTTAACTTCCTATTGATTTTGCCATTTTTATTAGGAAGAAAACCCGGACTGGATCCGTGGATCGGGATCCAGATCTTCAAATAGTAAAATCAACAGGAAGTTCTATATATATATATATATATATATATATATATATATATATATATATATATATATATATATATATATCGAAGGATATATCATCCTTCGAGTGTCCTCGAGATCTGCGACACAAGCTGCTTCCACTGCTCATTGCCACACCAAGTTCATTCACAGTCATTCCTGTGTCCCTACTCAGAACATCTAGAAATGTGAGAGGTCTTGTTCCTCTTGATGGGCAGGGTAGTCTCCACAGAAGAATATCTGAAATGACCTGGTCTTTTGCTCTGTGGCAGTGTCCAGCAAAGCAGAGTCTTCTTTCTGCCACAACAACTGAGATGGGGGGGATGCCTCCATAAATCTGAGCTTTAGTGGGATGGTCCTTCCATGAGAGGTTCTGGACATGCATGAGGAGTCTTGTGTATGTTCCATCAAGACGATCCCGGCACCTTAAAGAAGGGTATACTTTCCACACAGGCTTTGAACAGGTTGATCTTGGTAGCTCTTGAGATGTCTCACTGCCATATAAGATTTAGCTTATTGCAAGCGCTCCAGGCCTGTCCTTTCCTTGTCAGGACGTCCTTTCTGCTACATGATCCAAGATATTTGAATTCCTCAGTTTCTTTGATGTCACTGCCGTCCATGGAGCGGATGGTTGGGTGATCAGAGTCTTCATTCAGAAGCAGGCATTCTGTCTTTTTGGCACTGAGCAATAGACCAACTTTGGCTGCTGACACTTCTAGTGATGTTAAAAGCTCTTGAGCAGAGGATATGTGTTCAGCAATCAGTGCGATGTCATCTGCATCAAGGTCGGTCAGCCACTTCTGACTTTGACGACCAGATCTTCTGCCTATTGTGAGACCTCTGGAGGAGATGGTATCCATCGCTTGCCTACGGACATAGTCAACGACAATGACAAGGAGAAAAGGAGCGAGTGTGTCACCCTTGCATGTTTCGTTGCAGAACATGAGGAGCTCTTCATGAAATAATTCATGTTTCCATATGATGGCACTGAAGCACTGATGGCAGGAATACCGTCAGGTCCAGGGGTCTTTGACTTGCCGATTCCTTTGATGATGGTCTGCAGTTCATCCATGGAAAAGGGGTCTGTTCTGATAGTTTGTTGAAAACACTACTGTCCCATTGTGCAAGTGAATTAAATTGAACAACTTCCGATTGTGTGTTAATAAATATAGGCCTACAAAGAGGTTAAATGGGAGGCTATTGTGCAGTTAAAGTTACCAATACAAGGTAGTTAATTCATTCTTGTATTGATCGGTCAGGCCGGTATGTACCAGGCCTCAGGCCTACCATTGCGTGGCACATCTATGCACGGAATATCTATGTTCACAGTGAAAGGGGGTGTTGAGAAGAACCACACGCATACTCACTATGCATATTTCATTTGGGAAACCCAGCCATTGACAATGAATGGAGAATTTACGTCATATGTGGACGAGCAAATCAGGTATTTTGTCACTTTTTATTTTACATCATGAAGATGTATGATGATAAGAGCGCCCCTCACTTCACACAGGTGTGATTTTTTTACACAAATACTCAAAACTATAGTCATATGTGGTGGTAGCAAAACAATGTTTGTGTTTACACAAACCCTCAAAGCTCATCCTCAAAAACTGTACGCAGATTGGTGATGCTCTATATTGTCTGAATCAACTTTGTTTGTGTTTGTTTACGTAATAAATTTGACTTACAATGTAAGTCAATGAGGAGCATATTTAGAATTATCAATTTCTAATCACTGGAGCAACTATTATTTTTTGTCCACATTTGGAGTTACATCATGGCAAGGTAACCCAAACCTCTACTAAAGTGTTCTTGCACTTTAAAAGTGTAGATTTTCTTATAGGCCAGCCTATTTCTTGAGATAGACCTATATACTGTATAAATACCACTGTATAAAAAACAGGCTACTACTGCTCCACACAACTGGCCGTGAAAAAAAAAAATATATATATATATATATATATATATATATATAGGCCTATATATATATATATATATATATATATATATATATATAGAGAGAGAGAGAGAGAGAGAGAGAGAGAGAGAGAGAGAGAGAGAGAGAGAGAGAGAGAAAGAGAGAGAGAGAGAGAGAAAGTTCTACAGAGTCTATCTATGTTAACAAGAGAACAACAAAGAGACTAAAACTCAACTGGACACCAGGATTTTATGAACATTTGACATTTAATCTGAAAATGATTGTAACCTGGGTTGCCTGAGTATTATTCTGTGTAGGCCTAGTGCCTCCGGCTTGCATGGAGGACTGGGTTTGGTTAAAACAACCCAGTAGGCTATATTACCTTTTTGCTCGTGACACTTAAATGTTTGACTAATTGTGCACTATATAGCTTATTAAATTAGATCCAGAATTCACTGTAAATTGTGTGAAGAAATCAATGTATTATCCCTATTGGAAACTATACCTATTACCTATAGGTCATCAAAAGCCCAAACTGAGACAACAACTCAATTGTTACCACATGGTCATTTTTTTAATTTCACATTATGGAAGTGATGGGCTGCATTTATTGAAATTGATATACTGATTTTTTTATCCAATGTTTGATGTATTTGTAAAATGACAAGTTGTTTATACAAACTAACAAAATGTGACCAATATGACTGATATAAACTGTGCCCATTTATGTATATGATTATTCTCTGTTAATGACCAATATTATTATTATAATATTAAACCAAATAAATCAAGCACATGCATGCAGGGAAGTGAATGAAACCGTGATTCCAAAATAGAAAGTCCAATGAATACAAATATATGTGGTCTTTGTTTTATACCATTGATCTTGAGTCCCTATAACTTTTTATATAAAGCGAACAACGCATGTAAACTTCAAAGCGCTGGTATATCTGTTTAGTCTTAATCGTTACTTGAAAAATGAACTAATGGTCAAGCTGAACTTTTCAATGTGTACAGTATTATTTAATGGAAATTCATAAAAATGTCGGTAAAACAAACAAAAATTACCCGTAGGATATACAACTACATTTGCTTATATCTTCCCCTGCAATGCATGCTTATTAAAATGCATTGGTTGCTAGTAGGCCTACCATTACATTTTCCTTTGAAAGGAGCACAACCTAATTTGTTTCTCGGAGGGGAAAAATACTCCACTCAGTGAGCCCTGAATGTATTTCATTGCTGCAACGATTATGAGGAAAGGTCAAGTATTAACAGCATCTTGTGTTCCGCTTTGCATGCTAAGTATATTTCAGATTCCAAATGACCCTCGGGGGCGCTCTTCGCACAATGGATTGAAGAACCGGATAAATACAGGACAATTAAATATTTTTGGTGCGTGATTGCATGTTACTGTGTAATTGTCCTATTTGTAATGCACGTTAAGACATGCTGAAGTTCTGCTGGATTAAAATATCTGAACTTTGTATAGGTGGACAAAAAAGTGGATATGTGCAAATCTCTCTTGCTTCTGTTGCACAGTTATATACTTTGCCTGCAATCTAATGCATTAGAGAAACAGTATTCGTGAAAAACATATAGCCAACATAATTGGCCTACAAGCTACAACATTAGACATGGAGTATCCAATAAATAAATTCATACTTGCAGATACTCGTGCATGCCACCTCCTATACTGTATTTATATAATAAACAACATCGGCAAGCCGCCTCATCCTATTTCAATTCAATTCAAAGGAGCTATGTTATTTCAGCACCATGGACAGCGCACATGCCTGATCTATTCTGCCCCTTTAAAACAAACAATTTCTAAATGATGAAGACACATTGCTCATGTCATTTGTGGTTATTTGCTCAAGAAATTTCCACTACAAAATAGCCTATATATGTTTCAGAAGACTGCAACCTGCTGTGAGCTATACGGGTCCAGACTCCAGACGGGAGAAAACTTAACGGATGAGGTGGAACTATTATTACATCAAAATATGACGCCTCGGTCCATCGGTTCAGGCTATATGCTATTTTGAAATTCCATCGAATTTAACCCAAACCCATTGGAAAGAAATGTCCTGCAACTCCTGGGGTCTGGATACACAAGTTTAGACCTACATCCAAAATAGAATTTAAAAGGGAAATAAACCTCAGTATAGCCCTAACTCAAATATGATTACTTTAAGATTACGGACTAATTGCTTGGGGTTCAGGGAGACCTTATACTGGGGACGCCTACAAAAGAGAACGACGAGAGCACACACGCTTCCAACAAGTCATTCTCAACAGTTACAAGCTGCACACAAAGACCACACACCGCGCCAAAGACATGTTAATGTAATCCCGAAGTTCTCAGTTCTCCCCCGAACAAAACAACCCCAGCAAATACCTAATTGAACATAGTTTGTGATGCCGGTAAGATTTCATTTAAAAGAAAAGTCCAATAGGCTAGGTAACCTAAATGGTGGCCTGCAGGGGATATTCTCTTATATAGCTCAAATGAAATCACTCACTCTCGCGCACGTATAGTGCGTATAGTGCTGAAAATATTGCTGAGGGAAATGAAAATGCCTGTATTTTCGAGGCAGCAACTCTGAATACAATGTCACGACTGCTGTGAAATGAGATCGAATCCAAACAGCCCATGTTGAGAAGCCTAATGGCTTCTACAGGTATATATCACTCGGCAGCCCTTCTGGGATTTAGACACGGTTTGACGCGCATGCATGTCTGCATGAAGTCATTCAATTTGCAACATTTTGTGTCGAAATGAGGGGCGAGCGTGATAAACATGCATAGGTCAAAGTAAATCAGCAGATTTAGTCTATATCATAGAGGGAAGGAAAAAAAGTGTATACGAGACTCAAACTGTCAATTTGATAGGGTGCCATACCGCAGCAGGTGGCGACATAAATGCCAGGAGGGTAACGAAGAAGAAAGCATGCCTTGTCAAAACCAACCAAGTGGGCCCGTGCCGTGATGGTATATGACGTGATGTAAGACATAATAGACAGTGATTGATGGGTTGGGTCTTAAACCAACCTCTGGCCGCAATGTTCACCATAGTCTTTTTTTCTCTTCTTTTACTAACGTTTTTATTAAACAAATAGCGTCAGTGTTAATGGTTGGGGAAATTGACAAGAAATTCACGATAATTATAGACTTTAAGATAATCAGCCTATATCAGCAATTTAACAACAATATTTTCGTCAAAGATTTAAAAAAATATGTTACACCCACGATAAAGTATTCAATTATTATTATTATTATCCTTCCCCCCCAGTGAAATGGGTCTAGATCCGAATTATTGCCATCACTTGTCAGGTATAGCTGGACGCAAACGTCTTGAATTATTATGAATTATTATTATTTTAACAAAAGGAATTTTAAATCTCACTGCAGGCTTGTTTACAATTTGACATGCATGGCGAATGGAAATTATAGTATTACACAATGTGTGTGTGTGTGTGTGTGTGTGTGTGTGTGTGTGTGTGTGTGTGTGTGTGTGTGTGTAAAGAGCAACTAATTTCAGTCGTAACCTTCTCCAATCAATTAAAATTGTGCAACGGTAATGCTTTCAAAACATTTGGCAATAGCACACAATATACATTAACATTAACAGCCGTAGGTAGGCCTATTCAAGGCCACTGCAACACGCCATTGTGCTTTGGGGACAAGACGCACTTTCGAAAGAGTGCTTGCACTTTTGAAAATAAATAATAATAATAATCCTTGAAATAAACTAAAACTATATGTCATGAGTGGAAAAATAAAGGAGTGGGTTTGTATTTTAAGACATTCGGTGGTTTGGTTTCCTATCAATGCGCATGCAAAACAAAGAACCTCAGTCCTTTTCTTTTCAATTCACTGATTGATTATTGATAAACCAACTGCTGATAGCGCCAATAGCGCAGAGAACTTGTCTTGCAAGCTATTTGAAAAGAATACCGTGATGTTTGGCCAGGGATTTCATCGATAAGCTTTCCTTTGAGGAGCGTTTGTTTGATGTTGGGAGCCGAGACCTCACCTTTCTGACTCACATTCAGCATATACGAGCGCACACCCGCGCAAAAGAGAAAGTAAAGCCGCGGCACTGGCATGCAATTGATATTATATAGCTTAAATGATAAATCTGTCATAGGCTATAATATGATCAAATTCTTAAATCGGAATCGGTGATACCTTTATGGTAGGCTATTTGCCCCTCGTTTATTATGTATGGTTCATGCAGGGACGAGCAGATTTAAAATTAAGAATTTGGAGCACAATTTCCTATATAGAAATAAGTCATAGACCAATCCATGCTCTGAAAAGCATAATGAAAACATGTCGTTTCCTCAACCGTTTCCTTGTTTCGTAGGCGACAGGCTGCATAATATAAAAACCTATTACAAAGTAGGCCTAATGATAACTAATACTGATAATAATAATAATAATAATAATAATAATAATAATAATAATAATAATAATAATAGGCTTTGTTTGGGTGGGTACATTTGAGCCGATTGAAACCCAATATAATCTATCTAAACAAAAAAAATCAGAATTGTGTTTCCATAATTTATTAATAGGACTGCTTTGTATTAAGTCAAATATCTATATAAGTTACAAAGAAATTAAAACGTACAAATACCAGTGGAACGACAACAAACCGCCAATAGCGTCAAAACTGTATACAACAGATACAGTACCTATCCAGTTGAAACCTTTTACAGAAATATACAATCTAGGTCTACGTTTTACAGTAAATTCAATTATAAACCAGAGCCATCTGTGGGTGGAAAAAAGTTTAAAGGCCCCCCATACAGTATAGGCAATGTCTATACAGGCTATTGTCGAAGTGTTTGGTTCTTTCTTTCTGGACCAAAAGCAGATGGCCTACAACTGCTCATGCTTCCTTTTTTTCCTCAGTATAATTTACATAAATAATCCCCAAGAAACTGCACTTGCACGTTGGCAGCGTTATAGTTCAAAAGTTTCTCTTCTTTTTACCCCCTCAAAAGTCTTTCCAGCCACTTTAAAAATGTAAGAACGAGAAGATCAGCGGTCTTAATGCGCACAGTAACTTATGCAGTCTGTAGCGAAAATGTCAATTGTCGGTTTTATAGGCTAGGTAACAAGTTTCTTTTTTTATACGAGTTGGCGCTCTTGTCACCACGTTCTTCCGTATAACAAGGCGGAACATTGGAGGGCAGTGCCGTAGTCGGCACTGGAGGAGTTCAGGTGAGAAAGGCCGGTCACTTGGGTTTGGAGTGATGGCGGACTGGTTGAGTGTTGCGCTAAATCTGGCGAGTGCCCCGTGCTGCCCACCTGCTGGGTTTGATGTGGACCGAGGCCCGAAGTGTTGTTGGACATGATCATAACGTTACCACCCTGCTGGTGGTGGGTCTGACCGGCGGAGGTCGGCGCATGGCCGCTGCCTTGGCAGGGCTTTCCGTCTTTTACCAGCACTGGCACGGCCACCCGCCGTGGCGACTGCTGCTGCTGCTGACACGAACCGCTCTCCTGTTGCATCTGTTGCTGGGATACCTTGTCCTTAGCCTGCCTCTTCATTTTGTACCGGTGATTTTGAAACCAGATTTTGACCTGCGTCGGGGTGAGGTGGATCATACTCGCCAGGTGCTCTCGTTCCGGCGCCGAGAGGTATTTCTGCTGTTTGAAGCGTCGCTCCAGCTCATAGACCTGAGCCTGGGAGAACAACACACGTCTCTTTCTCCTCGGGGTGCTTGATAATGGACCCATGCCTTTGCCCACATCTGCCAAGGAGCTGAGACTACCCATGCTGCCCATATTCATGCCCGAAGAAGAGCCCATAAAGCGAGAGACTGAGGGAGGGAAAAAAGAAGAGAATTAATTAATTCGTAATTTTATAAAACAAACAAACAGATACATTACAAATAAATAGTCTAAAGCGGTGACATAACTGCTAGGTAACTGATGGGGAAAACAGGGCGATTATAGGCCCTCTGAATCACTAACCCTGCAATTGTTATTCTGTTTACACAGGCTATAACTTATAGGAGGGTCAAAAGCACCGCTGTCAATTAAAATGCATTCAGTCAAACAGAATGCAATTCAATAGGCTAGACTGCATTATGACATGCGAGCGTCGCGGCTGAACAATAGGTCTATTAAGATAACCTAAACAGGTGTCAGACCCGCAAACACAAAGGTATACATGTAGCCTATAGGTATATAGGCTACATGTATATCTTTGAAAGTCTTATTTGAAAGTCATTACAAAGACCAGGATAAAAATCCCTCATCTTTCCCTGATTCAAAGTATAAGTTATAGGAACTGCATGGGTATTACTCACTGGTTGAAAAGCGCGGATCTGGATTGGCTCCGTACCAGCCGGTCGCTGCGGCGCTGCTCCTCATGCCGTCCTGGTACGGCGGAAGATCTCCCATGTTTCCCAGGTTGCCGTTACAGTAGCCCCCCATGGCACTGTGTGACAACTGAGATACACCTGCCGCGGTCATGTGGTAAGCCGCAGAAACAGTCCCATTATGGCCCATGTGGTGCTGCTGCATCGCCGCCTGAGAGACCTGCGGCTGTCGGTAACAAGTGAGGTGTGCCCCCAAGTTGTTATTCTCCATACTTACTTTTTTATAGCTCTCCTCGAGGGGACTCAAAATATCGGAAACAGAAAACGGAGTCGTATGCTTGGGGCTCATCGACATTGTTCTGGGGCTGGAAATGGGGCTGGAAATTAGAAGGCAAGGCAATCTCTCCTCTGTGTTTTTTCTTCGCCCAAAGCCCCTCTGCTGGTTCCTGTTGTCTCAACGTCGATCCCACTGAACACGTATGAGAGCGCCCGAAGTCCGCCTTAATTGGATTGAGTGGGAGCTCGGTGCTGGCTTTCGTTTGTTTTAGCTGGCTGCCAGGTTTAAGGCTACCATCAGAGGCGGGGCATCGGCAACAAAACAAAGCAGCCCTATAGCCTTCTTTCGCCCAGCACTGCCCAGCGTAATTTCACGTTGGCTCCCTACCCCTCCTACTAACAATAACCAGAATTGTACATGATCGATCATACTGTTCAACCTGTCATTGTGTAGCACGTATAGTGATGTGCTTCTACAGATGCATTTGGAGTTACTGACATGTTGCTGGCTGTATGCTCTGATAAGGCAGTATTTTAGGGCTGCGGGAGTGACCACAACAATACACTTTATTAACTGTAGTGATGTTTACGACGAGGGCCTCTTCATGAAAGGCCTATATGGACTTGAGAGTTGGAGAACCACTCCGCCTCTGAACAAGCCTCAGTTGAACTACTGACTTTTAATGGCCATGAGAGGGCCTCCAGTGATTGCAGGATTGTTTGTGTTATGCCTTATCAGACATGCAAAAGTGCACTTGCGGGGAGGGAAATTGACTGATAAGTAAATAAATACACATCCGCGTGTTAAGTGGCTGCGTAAATGATTAACCCCCTTTTTATACCATTGGGTGCAAGCAGCGTGCTACCCAAATTCAGATGCACTGTGCACACTTATGAGATCGAGTCAAAAGAAAATCTAGCCTGGAGTAGGAGAGCCACTCAGGTGAAGTTAACGGCGTTCAAGCACTCTCCTCCTGTAGCACCAGGTAGCCGTCAGTTGCATCTCGTATAAGGAGCCATAGTTGAACTCAATAATATCTATATTGCAATATGTCTGCATAGCCAGGGTTTTGCGCCATTATTTACTTTTGACATTATTGACTTTTCACCTATAGCAAAATCTAAATATATATAATGTAATAATAATAATAATAATAATAATAATAATAATAATAATAATAATAATAATAATAATACTAATACATATTATTATTACATTTATAATAATTATAATAATAATTATTATTATAACAACGATGACAATAATAATGAATGTGATCGTTTAAATTAAATATAGGCCTACAGGCTATACAAAATATTGTATAATTGCGAATAAATCAAACTGGCTAAAGCAATATAGCCTGATGGCAAAAGCCGTTCTGAGCTGTGGCCTGTGATGACAATGTTGCAGTGTTGTGTTTAAATATATAAACAACACGTTCCATTGCATTTGCAGTTTGCATTGCACCGATGATGATTTAAAGACAGTTATATAGCCTGTATCTTTATTTAAAGGAGAGGCACCGTCGTCTGCGTTAAGCTAATTACAGATAGGCCTATAACAGGCTAATGATCATTTTACCACTTAAGTCTTCGTCATATTCCGCATATAGCGAAAATAGCTTTTTAACCACTTGAACCCCAGCATGCGGCATGCCTATTCTGTGGGGATGGCGGATCCAGCTATTTTTGGCAACGAGATTATAAGCGGGTTATAGCGGTCCAAGACTCTCAAGTATAGGCATACAGTTTATAACTGAGGTCCGCTGCACTTATAATAAATCATAGGTTCAGGTGGTTTAGTCTACTGCCGCATGTTAGACCCAGAAATGTTGGGTATAAATCTTTGTTGCTAAAATTTGAGTATAGCAGTAGTAAATGGTATGTGATCATACCATTAACAACCTATACAAGGCTAAATAAAACAAAATGCTCAACGTGCAACTTTTAGCAAACAATAAACTGAATTTCATCCAATAGGCCTATAGATGTAACATTTCAATCATAAACGTTTATACTAATCACCATTTTTGGGTTCATGAAATTTCCAGTATATTAAGGAAACACAACACGGGGTCTTGCTGGCTGTCACAATTTGTGTTTTAGCCTCATTGGATTAAGGCTGAATTCCTGTATCAGTAGCCACGATAAGGTGGGACAACTCGAGTGCGCTAATATGATAATTTTGCCTCGACTTCTGCTTGACTCTGCTTAAGTCGAATTTCACAGACAATTGCGTGGATGATGTGCACATAAAATAAAGACCAATAACCAATTTCAACCGCAAATGCAAATTGTAACCAGTGCAACGATGCCACTTGGGGTATAGTGCTCGCCACTATGGGGTGTTAGATCCTACATGCAGATCCTTAAATGGGGATTACAATTAGTGCGTCTCTGCCGAAAGTATAATGACTTTAAACCAGCTGGCAGCACCACCAAGCAGCCTATTTCATCGACATCGAGCAGTGGAATAAAATATAGGCCTATTCTAAAAATCCTGGACAGAATAAGATATAGGCCTAAGTAAAAATACAAAAGTATTAGCCTATCACAAATAGGCTACCCTATATAGCCTATACAGAACGTCCCATTACAGAAAAATACACATTCCTTTATTGGATTATAATTATTGATGCATTCATCTGTATACCTGCAGCTGGTTTATTTCAGAGCCTTATTTGACCCCTAGATCTCTTAATGCAATATCCCTCCAGTCCTACAGCGTTTGTGTCTCATATTTGCCATTGACAATGAAAGGAGGAATTAGGTCATATGTCCGTGTAAATTCATGGCAACAAAAAACATTAAATGCCATTGACAATGAAAGGAAAATGTATGTCATATATATAGACGAGCAAATCGGCTAACCAATCACATATACAGCTTTTGTCCCCACACGTCTCATATTTGCCATTAAGAATGAAAGGAGAAATTAGGTAAAATGTCCGCCAAATATTGTGGCAACAGGCATTCTGATGGGCCAGTATGAGATGATGCATGATGATGTAAGAGCCTCACTTCACACGGGTGTGATTTTTAACTAAAGGAATCCGTGGATTAAAAGTAGCAGAGAATCTGCTTGGGGTATATCTGCAAGAGGCACGTATAAGGTAAATACCATATATAGGCGCAACCATCGTCATTTTTTACGGCAGATTAGACAAGTTTATATTATGTGACTGCATGCATGCGGTGAGTCATAATTGCGGCCAATTAGAATTACAGCCTGTGTCTGCATGCATGCAAAGTAAACCTAGCCTATATGGCTTCCTTAATTGCGGCATTTCAGGAGGCAATCTTAATCATCTGAATCAGTAGGCCTACATTTTTTGTACTTGAACATGGCTATTACGGTCAATTAGCGTTAATTAGTCCAAATGCTTGCACTAATTCATCCGAATAATGACGATACTTTGAAGTGGCGCGTGCAGAGCCTTTGTTCTATGAACGCTCAAGTTGTTTATGAGCTGAATTATCATGGTGATGATGCTTGTTATAACAACTTTCACCTGGCAAAGGAGAGAACCTTATTATACAGAGTAGCTGGTAGAAATTGTATTTAAATTCAATCTCACATTTGTATTCTACATTCTACAAATCATAGCCTATATCAATCCATAATATTGGGACACATTAAAAATTAGAGAGCTATGAGAGATATGGTAGGATGCTAACGCCACAATGTTCGGTCTGTCCGTCTGTCTGTCTGTCTGTCTCCTTTTGGAATTAATGTCCTAATCTCTCTCTCTCTCTCTCTCTCTCTCTTTCTCACACACACACAATTTTCTTCTGACAAAGATAATAACAGCTTCCATGGTTGAGTGATGGTGACCTTGAGTCAAATGATATATCCTATGAAAGGACATTTACCATTGTGTGCTAAACTGTGTTGATACACATTACTGTTGATTATCTGTACATAATATGGTTACAGATGCGGTAAATTACATATTGGTTTATTCAAATTACAGTTATCCATATGCAGTTATGCACATACAACTGCGGTAGCCTATATTATTACCTGTACATATCTATTCATATGTATTTACAGTATATCTAATTAACTACGGTATTCTACGTGCAATCGTGCATGTGTTGTACATTTGACTGTTGATGCCTATATGCCCATTTGACTGTGATATGTTGTACATTATATTTAGGCTATTTATGTCCAGTCAAAAGTGCAGGGGGTCAGGTCAGTCTGTTTCTATTGGTGATAGAATTTATTCATGATACCTATACCTCTATTCCCACCTACTGGTGGATCATATATGCACACCCCAGTGCAGAGGGCCAGGTTGGATTTTGTCATTTTACATTTGTTGATACTATACTTATTCTGTACTTGTTATTACCTTACTTTGTTTCATACTGCAGTGATGTGACAATAAAAGTCGATGTACCCTGTTTGACTGCATGCTAACTAAATAAACTAAATTTCACTTACTGTTGTCGTCATTTATACATTCATAACATTTACATAGATATTGGTGATCTGTCAATTTGAATTGAACTAGAGAACTTCCATCAAGGGTCGTAAGAATCTGTTTAGTTTTCATTTGTGCTAAAAGTGCATAGACACTATATGCAGAATGGAAATCTTACTTCAGCTTTCTATCCCACACAGAAGCTATAGTTAAATAAGATTGGCAATATGTGGCCATATATATATATATATATATATATATATATATATATATATATATATATATACATACATACCGGTATGAACCTGGCCATACAGTATGGCTGTTAAGGCTCATAGGCCAGTTATCTTTCAGGGCCCCCTAGTGTTATACCCCGAATGAGCAGTCAGTGGGCACCGCCACCTATACCTATAAGCCCTGCATGCATGGGAAGCCGGTTTCCCATGACTACTATATGATCAGGAGGGGTAAAAAATTATTTTAAGCATATTCTTGAATCTATTGCTTAAATTGTATTCAGAGCAAAAAACATTTGGACACAAAGTGTGGATGCTTTGAGCATATATACACACCACTCTCATCTCAGACCCTTAACTTCCATGTTTTGTCACAATTAAGAGCTTAGCTTCCTCCAAAATATATAAAGCAGGTACTGATGTCACATTAAGTCACCAATTTTATACCCCTAATAATTATATTGCTAAGCTGCTGCTGAGGTCAACTTAAAATGCAAACAATGCAATGAATTGTTAGAGCATGAGTTCAGTCCTATAGGGATCCATCAGGGGCAAAACCCAATAGCATGTACTATTCTGCCCTCTAGTGTAGGCATATATATGAAACACCAACAAAATCTCCCATGCATAAAGAGACCTGTATTTAGAGATTCTCCCAAACAGATCTGAAGAAGGTGGCACTCCAATAATCAGCAAAACTGCGAATAAAACTCACCACGTCTTTCTTTGTCCTGTTTAAAAACACAATGAGAAGCATTTTGCATGCCTTAATGGTCGCCATGGGAAATTTGATTTGCTGATTCATGAATCCCATTTTTCTGGGAGGATTTCTATAGGGGGAAATAGAGATGACCCACCGTCAGGTGCTATACCTGACGAAGCACCTGACTAATAAATAAGTTAATGCAGTAAGTTGTCCGTCTCTGTTCACTGGAGTGTGCAGTCCCTATTATACACATTTATACACATATTATTACATTATAGTGTTCCTTTGGTACAACTCCCCACCCCCCTCCTATTTAACTTTCACTGTTGGCCCTATAGGGGACAGTTTGAGCCATGCACTCAAACACATAGATGCACAGCTCTATAATGGTTTGAAGATACCTGAAGAAAAATATTCAGCGTGTTGATTCGGTTAGGGTTAGGGTTATTTTATTGTCATGTAAAACGCTAAAACACATTCAACACTGTTGAATGTGTTTTAGCGTTTTACATGACAATAAAATAAAATCAATTATTGAGCACATTTGGCTGAAAGTTTTTCTAATATAGAAAAGTGTATTAAGAGCTGCTGTCTGTAGACAATTTAATCCATTTGTCTTTCAGTTCCTCACTAGCTGAAGCCTAAACTTTGGCATACTACAAGTCAGACAAATATAAATAGCATAGGGTATTTGTAGTTTTGTATCAAGTGCCAAGTGGTTTAATGCCAGGAGATAACTTGCAGCTCATCTTTACTATAATATTCACCATGAAATGTTTTTCCTTCAGAAACAAAAGAAACAGAACAATATTACTGTCCCTACATTTCTCTTGATTCAATCAAACACCAATTCAGAGCATGGGTGAAAGTTTCACAATTGGTTTAAGGGGAATAGCTAAGTAGGCCAATCTGTCGTGTTCTCTCTCCAGCCATGCATGCCAAGCATTCTCAAGTTAACTGTGGCATGGCAGCTCTTCATTCACTGGGTTCAGGAGAGGCACCAAAGCCAACTCGTGTTTACACAGGCCTGGTTATATGGTGGGATTCTTATTTCTGATTCATGGAGCATTCGGAAAACAGCCTGGCAAACTTGATAGAGAAATGCTTGACACAATAACAAGTTGCAAAGAAAATGTGTCAAACGGCTGCATGTCATTGAGAAACATTTAACATATATAGAAAAAGGAGTGAATCTATTTTATTCTTTTCACAATATTGATAATTTATATAATAAGCCTAAATAGGACTGTGTCAATGACACACAATAACATAGCCAAAGTAAGGTAAGATACGACTTGAGCTGCAGTCCGACCCCTAAGGCACTAACTATCATCACTACAGTACGTGACCGTGATAATGCTATAGGTCTAATAATATTCCACCAATTTGGTATTTTGCTACATTTTGTGTTCTAATCGTATAGGCTACAGAGTCTTTAAGTCAACGCATAACTTTCCGAAAGGGGCCCAATAGGCCGAATAAAACTATCAGATGGGTAGCCTATACTACCAAAACCCTTTTCAGAGTTCTTCTGACCAACTTTAAAAACCAATGGCAACCTCTAAAAGCCTGTCTTTGTCACCCTTAAAACCCACGATGCTCTAAAACACCATTGTGCTGTTAAACCTCATAAATTTGTCGCGGGGACTGATTAAACATTTCGGGAATTGAAACACTAAAGATTTTGTCTAGGTCCCTTTTGGATGACGGACAATGGTCCATTCACAGGGAGACACGCAGACAAAAAGAGTGTTTAAGGGGAGATGCAGCGAGTTGAGGGGCTCGGGCAGTCCCCTCCATATGTGATACAAGGTGGCCCTAGCGAGCAGCACAAAGGACCAGGTGACAGGGACGATGCGCTGCAGGGTCACAGGACGAGCAAACAACATCACAGGGGTCGTGAAAGCACGAAGCTCCATGTTTTCAACATATCAAGCCCCCCCTGTCTCGCTACACATTTAAATAGCCTATACAGCCTGTTGCCTATTTAATAGCTTATCTTGTCCAACTGAAATATTGTAGGTCTATTATTACAAGACTAAAGACAGAAAGAAATGCGCCATCATGCAACAGGCAACAGATATAGCCCCAATTAATTCCAAATAACAAATCTATCTTCTTCTATAGTTTACAATGGGCTCACGATTTCCCCCCCCACATAACAGACGTCAGTTCAGATATGTTCGGAAAATATCTGAGGATGCAGTTAGGCCATAGGCCTAGTTAGGCCATAGGCCTAACTGCTATCAGGCTAACTATATATATAACTAACTATATCAGGCTAATATTCATATTACGAACTGATGTGGCAACTAACCATTTTCAAAGTCTTTGAAATATAGGCTGAAATTCCTCCTCGAACCTTAATAGATTTCTTGTCAAATCCTCGGAAGCTATAGGCCTACTCTTTTTCTTTACTGTCACTATTACGCCTAATTGTGTTAAAGTGAAAAGCAGTGCATGCCCAAACGACAAAAGGCTTTATAGTGTGTATGGCTGTAATGTTTACCATGTATTCTTATGCTGAGCCAAATCAGTCTTTTTACAGTCATGTTTGCTCAGCTTTTGGCTCTCGGTAGTTTTTATCATTATAAAAGCCTCCTGGGCCCATGTCTTGACCTGCTGCATATTTTAACGTCAAGCGTCTAGACTGCCATGGTAGCATGCAAATTAAACAAATTTAGTCTATATAGGCCTATGCAGTATGCAAGACATTCTTATATTTTACTCGTTTATCTTTTCCTAATAAAGTTGTCCTTTTCTCTGTTCTTCCCCACACATAATGCCTCTTTGAGTATAAGCTACTATAGAAAAGCGCTATATGCCTATATAAATCCCAGATATCATTATCAAGCACACACTGACTAAAATATCTTAAAACTTAAAACTTAAAAGGCAATGAAGAAAAATAGGTATATACGTTAAACTGATGGAGCAATTAAAAGGAATATGTGAAATTATTTATTCATAATGTTGTTCAGGGAAAAAGCAACAATTAAAACATGTGGCCGTGGTATATTTCAAGTTACAAATTATTTTACATTGTTATGTCTATACATTTAAGCTAATAGCTACTGCTAACTGCTGCTACGGACTAGTGCAGCCTATAATTATGGCAAACATTATTTAAATACACAAGTTGTGCATGTGTGTGTAGACATAAAACGGCCACAACCCAATACAAATACATTATATTACAGAATAAACAATTGACCCGTCCTATTCACATGTATATAGGCTCACGCTTCAGAAAATATTACGAACAATATTCATATGAAAATAGTCACAAAATACTCAAAATATCAAAATAAAATGTGCAAAATATATCCTAGTAGAAAATCTATTTTTTTAAGATGCTCGAAAATTCGCAAGAGTATAACATTCAGAATACATTTGATGCCATTCTAAATGAACTTGCACATATAGCGCAGTATAGAAGAAACCGTTCATTTGAACGCGTTATATTGAGCAGAATCGTTCATAAAGTCTCTCCAGGCGAAGGTGTGTTTGGAGGCGGGCGGGCCGTGGTGAAAGTGCTGGTGGTATCTGGGAGCCAAGGCAAACGGATGCTGCTGAAAAGACTGGTGGTAGGCCAAACTGAAGGGCGTCTGACAGGTAGCCGGCGCGATGCAACCTCCCTTTTCCGTGTCAATTAAGCAGGTCTGATGATATGGCTTCCCGTCCCGGACCAAGATCGGCACCACGACTCTGCGCAGGAACGGAGGCTGCGGTATCTCGTGGTGCATCGCTCCCAATTCTGTCCGCCCTCGCTTCATCTTGTAGCGGTGGTTCTGGAACCAGATCTTCACCTGCGTCGGCGTCAGGCCCAGGAGGTGAGCGAGCTGCTCGCGCTCCGGGGCGGACAGGTAGCGCTGCTGTCGGAAGCGCCTCTCCAGCTCGAAGGTCTGGGCCTTGGAGAACAGAACCCGACGCTTCTTCTTCTTGCTGCTGCTGCTGCTGCTGTTGTTCCTCTCGGAATCCGAGTCAGTGGCGGCCAGATCGTCTGGTTTGGTCGAATCTGAGGAGGCCTCGAGGCTGCCTTCGTCTGAAGCTGTAAAGTACATAATGTTAATAACAAGTCGGGTTGCATGAAATGCCATATAATACCCAAATTAGATAATGTCGTTATTAACCTATACGAAATAAATCCCACGCGTTAATCAATATGGTACTTACATAGACAAGGGCTCCGGTCGCACTCAATCCATGAGGAATAGGGGGAGCTGGTGCAGGAGCGGACCGGCGACAGTTGCGAGGCCGTCTCTGTGTCATGCTCGGGCAAATCCAGAATGCTCCTGACGGAAAAACTGAACTTTGTTGGCACAGCCATTGCGTCCGCGCACTGCACTGTCGAATCCGTTTGCGTAAAAGCTGTCCAAATAAGGAAACACTAACTATCCAGTAGAAAGCACCGTGGGAATAAAGGCAATGTGTATCCTCTCCACTTAGCGCAGGCTTCCAAAACAATAGCTAGTGTAACCGTGTGTGCATGAGGCTTACTGTTTATATAAACAGCACTTTGCGTCGTTTATAAGGCTCCTCTTCTCTTCGGGGGACGCTAAGTACCTGAATGGCTAGAGTGCTGTCATCCAATGACGGTAGGTGTGGACGGTCAGAAGAATAAGACAGAGGCTCAACAATGACCGAAGGAAACACTCGTCATCATTGCACATTCGTCCCGTATCGTCCAACTGGGAAACAGATAATGGTAATTGTTGGAGGCTTGGAGCTGAATCACGTCTTGGGTGGCAAGTGACAACGGAGCCCATCCCACCCCCCCCCCCCCCCCCCCTCACCAAAATAACATGTCTAATATTTGCATACAAAGTGAGCAATTAGCGTAATGCCCCAAGTTGATTTAACTACATTTAGCGTGCGTATTGGGCGTGCGTATATTTGCTTGCTCGAATATCTTGATATAAGACTATATACGTCACATTTTCGTGCATGTGATGTAGCCTATAATATTTGTCTTCCAACAGTTAGCAATTAGCATTTATTTAAAAAGCACATTTTGAGATAGGCTCTATACTCTAGTCTAGACCTAAATAAATAAACAAATGAATAAATACTATAAACAAATCGTACTATAATCGAGCCTATATGAGACGTCTCTGTGATGGTCTCTAAACACTTCACTGTGGCGCACGAGGCATGCAGGTCATTGTCACAGTTCCCACAACCTGCTGGAGGCGGAGGGATGTGCAGCGCGGTGACAGCGCCGGTCCTGTCCGAGAGGAGAGGAGGAGAGGAGAGGAGAGGAGAGCGGTGCATGGACGTGCCTCCCAGTCGTCCTGGGTGGTCGGACGAGAGGGAACACAAATACATGCCAACCAGAGGAGGGGAACAAAGGGCAAAATGTAGCCCCGCGTCCGAGACCCGTTGGAAGCATTTGTTCCAGTCAAGATTTTGCATTTGTTCAGTCTCGCAATAATGGCTGATTGACGCCCCGGCACAATGTGCTTTAACTTTCTAGGATAAATCCGAGCTTGTTCCGTGTTGTCATGGTTTTGAATGGGACTGAATAGGATCCGGGGTACTATATCTACTGCTTTAAGTCTACTGCTAACGCATCTATAGTGCAAACCAATATTACGATAGCTATTAGGCCTACATTCCTTTTCGTTTTTCCACAGTTCTAGACAAACTATAACGACAACTTCTTATACGCAAATCAAATGGTGAATAAATTGCTTCTAATTCAGCCGATATTTGTGTAGCCTTTTCTATAGGTTAATCACAGAGGGGAAATTATATTTTTTGCAGAATGAATTATGTAATTAATTATATTTAAAAAAGGTGAACATCTATAGGGCTATCATTAACCACTTTAAATAATCCCTAACAGCAGCAACAACAACAACAAACAGTATAGCATCAACAACTAATCTCTCTGGTATGGCTATAGTCTTGAATCTCAAGTGATAGCTTTTCTGCATGTGTACACATGGGCTACCAGTGGTTGACAAACAATTTAGGATTACAGTATAGGGCTATAGGCTATGCTGGAGTGGCTGGTTTGCAGAGGGCTCTCTATTTGAGAGCACAACACTGAAAAGCAAATAAAAGTCATGTCCAGAGAGCGGGAATTTTCTGTTCACAATGACCCTGCCAGCCCTTAATCTATTTAACACCCGCAGGCTTCAGTGAGAGTGGGTCCTCTGCAGCTCCCAAGAGCTCTTCACAGCCAAATATTTACTCTGTTGTTAAACTCCCCATTTCCATCCTCTTTCTCAACCAAATGGATGTTTTCTCACTGGGCTGGGCATTTAGCAGATATAATCTACTAAGCAAGAGCTTGGCTAGCTGCCGGACTTAATGGAAATACGCTAAATTTAAATATAACATGAAAGATTGTACACGCCACATGCGGGAACATGCATGTTGACCTGTTCTTAATTATTTCTATATGATTTGCCACAACGTCTGCTCATGAATGTCACTCATCAAAATATCTCCCCTGATTTCTTGTCTGCCATTCATATGCTGTCAGGTTTTCAAACAATGTGTTGGTCACTCACTGTTGCATGATGGAGGCTGCACCTGCCTCTGGAATCCTCCTCTCCCCAGGCCTGCCCCGTAAATTCAATTAGCATTTTGGTGGGGGGCATCTAATGACTTGGCAGTCAGTCACATCCCTCTCTGCTGCAAGGGGCCTTGTGTGGGTGAAGCTGTGGACCAGCTGTGGGTTCACTTGTTGCTCTGAACAACATTTTAATATGTCACCAAGATTTGGGTTAGTTTAGAAACAAGTGGGTTGCGCACATCCAGTCCCTCGCTGGTGCTGGACAAAAGGTCAGAGAAGAAAGAGAAGTGCGCACACAGCTTCAGCTCCAGTGTTTTATTGTTTTAAAACACCGACATACAATGACACTCAATGAACAAGGAATCCTGACGAATTATACACTGGGGAAATGCCCAGGTTAATAAAAAAACTGAAATGTAAAAATGTTGGGGTAATGCAATTCAGATGACATACTGTATACAGCAGCTGTGTCCAAAGTGCAGCTATACCTGAATTGTATTATGAACGGCCCGCCCAACAGTATGGGACATTTTTACATGAAAGTGTTTTAACCTGGGAATTTCCCAGAGTATAATTTGTCAGTGTTCCTTGTTCCTTTACCTTGATTGCTTGGTTACATTTGGTGATGTGACATAAGGCTGGAAAAAGGCTGAGATACACTTTTTGTTCACAGCACACACCTGACAAAAGACCATTGATATTAAATATTGATGATAGTTAAATAGAATAGTTTAAATCTGAAGGTACATTATGTAGCCCTTGCGTTTTAATATTTTCTAATATGGCCCCTTTGAAAAAAGTTTGGACACCCCTGGTATACAGTATGTCTCCCCTTTGTTTAAAGCAGATTAAAATGAAAACATTGAAATGTACTGACTTATATTTTATTTGCTCAAGAAAAAACAAGAGAAACTAACTTTAAGATAAGTTACACATTACAGTATTCACAATTACAATTAGGAATATATAATTAGAATATAGGTCCCAGGTTCGCCTCCCGGCTGAGGATACAATACTACAGGGTCACACAAAAATAGGACATTTTTAAACTATCTAAAAGCTCATAACATGAAGCAAACCACTGTGAGCTTGTACAGATATGTGTATAGATATGCACATTTTTGGAAAAAAATATTTAACTGAATGTTAAAATGAAAATGGCTAGGTCTGTCTGTGGGTTTTATAAATATTGAAACAGAGGGCTTGTGACTAAATAACTACATTGGATCCATTACTGCAATGCACTTTTTTCTGGCCTGCCAAAGAAAACGACTGACAGATTACAACTTGTTCAAAATCCGGCAGCCAGAGCCAAACTAAGATGAGATAACATATTACTCAAGTTTTAGATTCACTACATTGGCTCCCGGTTGTTTTAAGGATTGATTTAAAATGTATTTTAATTGTTTAAAAAGCTCTCAATGGTCTGGCACCTTGCTACCTCATGACTGCCTGCCTAGATATGTTCCAAACCGCACCTCAGGTCTTCTAGTGCTGACCTGCCCGACGTGTCCACAATGGCATAAAATAAATCACGTGAAGCAGAATTCTGCTTCTACGGCCAGACGGCTTGCAATAAACTCATTATACCCAAGACAGGCAGCCTCTGTAGACGTCTTTAAGCACAGCCCAAGACCTATTTCTTCACTCTTGCTTTTACTGTAGTTGTGAGAGTGTACAAATGGAACCAAATGGGTCTGTTAACTCAGAGAGTTACGTTTTGTTCCATTTGTACTTTGAGTTAAATGAACACAGAGGATTGTACTGTGTACGTTTTCGCACATAGAACAAGCACTGGTACAATGAAAAGGTGGCTGGCATGTTGAGCAGTAACAAAGGAATGCCACCACTTTTCCCAATTCGTTATAAGGTGGCAATGTCAGCAAAAGGTGGCATCATGAGTTGCGAAATAGCATTTTCTTGTAATCCTCATTAGTCACCACCCTAACTCACTTACTTCACTTATTCCTGTAGGCTCCTAGGTGGAGCATAGGGCTGCAATCACACCCTGCCATCGTGTTTTGAGCGGTTTTATTCAGCTGGGCCCACGATAATCCGGTCGTCTTTGCCTCACTCTCCACTGATCTTCTCCAGGTCTGTTTTGGCCTCCCCACTTTTCTTTTCCCCTGTGGGTTCCAGTCCAGTGCTTGCCTAGTGATGTTGTCAGTAGGTTTTCGGAGGGTATGTCCAATCCACCCCCACTTTCTCTTCTTCACATCCTGGCTGATGGAGTTTTGGTTGGTTTTCTCCAACAGGCTGGCATTTGAGATTTTATCGGGCCACCTGATGTTCAGAATGCGCCTTAGGCATCTGTTGACAAATGTCTGGAGTTTGTTGGTGGTAGTATTTGTCACTCTCCATGTCTCTGATCCATAGAGGAGAACTGACTTGACGTTGGTGTTCTGATCTTATTACAGAGGGTCGTAGCGTGGTGAAAACGTGGTCACCACCCTAAAGCCCTGAAGAATTGCAGCAGGGACAAACTAGCATTTAAATACAATATGATAATAGATATTTACATCTTCACTGGAAAGGATTAAACTAAATTATCTGCCGTCTTTACCACAGTTATTTAGTGGTTTATACATTCCTAAACCAAGGTATGTTTAATCTTTGCACTGTACCCTTACAGTACATGGTCAGGAGAAGATTATTATTGAACTGTTATTTCTGCCTATTATATGTCCATCTGAACAGTCAAATCCTAGGTATAAATTTAAAAAGATATAGTGTACATTTATTATTTTGTCAAATTGCACTATTAAACATATTATATCCATATATCTCTTTATAATTTTGATTTGATCCTGCCACCATGCTTTATGTTCTGTCAAGCATCAAGAATACCTGCAAATGAAAAGGATTTTCTTCAGTAGGACGAGATGATATACAGTATTGACTGTACACTGGCCATTTAGGGTTTTCTTCCATTTGGACTATAGCCTAAGACTGGACAAAGGAGTATTACGGCATGGATATAGGCACAACATTCTTGCTTGGAACTACTCACTGAAAACTGAAGCCACCTAAGCTCACTTTAGACCTCTATGTGTTGAACTGTGCACCTTAAAGAGAACAACAAAACACTACTGTATACTGCAAGTGCAAAGTAGTCTGTGAGGCTCTACTGCCCCCTTGAGGCTACTGATTTTTACTTGGTTGCATGCTGGCGGTGTTGCACCTCAGCACTTCAAAACTACTGTATGTTGTGTTGTGTGTAGACTGGCTATTTTCCAGCCCAATATGATGTAAAAATCAACCCATAGGCCTGATTTTGTAGTTTGTTTTCCAATTCAAGTTAAAAAGCTGATAAACTGTTGGCTAACTTTCATGTTCTACCCCAGATTTTAACACAGGTCTCCTGCGCAAAATAAAATGCTGGATTATTTACCACTGAGCAAATAGAACCTGCCTGCTTACTCTTGGGATAAATTAATTATGTCAAAGTCACGTCCAACATAAACACAGGATCTAAATGTCTCAATAGAAGAGCAGGGAGAGGGAGACCATGGGACCAATGGGACTATGATCTGTAGTCGTGGTAGAGGACCATTCTCTAGAAAGACACGCAAATTGGCTTCATCCCTCTTATTGTGCCAATGGTCCATGCCCAAGTTCGATTGGTCAACCCTAAAGATAAAAATCACACCTGTGTGAAGCGAGGGGCGCTCTTATCATTGTACATCATCCATTCATTGTCAATGGGAATTGAATCTTTGTGTAGGACAAAAATAGCGGATTTGATCATCTACATATGACGTATATTCTCCATTCATTGTCAAATGGGAATTTAATGTTTGTGTAAGACGAAAATCTACACTGTAGCTGCTAGCGCCCCTCAAAAATGGATGAGGACAGAATGACAGTCATCAGACAGGTTTCAGCTTCTTTAAAAAAAAAATAGTAAGTAGGCTAAGGATACTAGTCAATTACATCTATCTTAAATTCAGCCAGCCAGACAGGAAATGGACCTGGATATATGCATTTTATTTGTAATGTAAACTGGGGTTAAGGGTGATGAAGACCTTGACTTGGAAAGAAGCTTCGGGGAAAGAAGCTTTTGCATACTGGAAACAGATTGCAAAAAAACGTCTTTCCCCGATCAATCAGATACATGAACGAACTGTTTAGAACCAGAGTGAAAAAAAACACACACACACACACACACACACACAATTATGCTCGAACTTTCTAATTCTAAACTAAATGTGTTGAATGGAAGATAGCCTCGAATTGCACCTTTCTAACGTTTTGCTGTATACACTGTATACTATACTATACTATATTATGGAACATAAGCTTTACCTAACTTTGCTACTACAGGGAAAACAACATCGATAAACCACCAAGATACCCATGTACCTGTCTAAATACGTCCTTAATGTCAACGAAGTCCACACCCACAACACCAGAGGGAGCTCCATGTGCAACCCAGATTTGGCACAAACAAGGGACTAAATTAATTTAGCTCCTATGCCACCAAAATGAGGAAGCGCACATATACACAATTCGAAACTGGCCCCCGGTAAAATCTGATTCCCCCCACCCACCCTTTTTCCCCTCACTGTATGTTTTCTTTTCCCTTTTTACCTCCTTTATGATGATGATTTCCAGTTTTTTGGCTATATAGAAGTGTATATTTGTATGTCTCTAAATGTTATGATGAATTGAACAAGGTGGACCCTCTTGTAAACAAGTGTAGTGCTTTATTGGGTCGTCCACTCACAGTTAACAGTTTTTGTATTGAGTTGGGCTTGAAATGTACTGTAATTCTGCAAACTGTTAATAAATACTTTCTTGCACTCTTTATGCTATCCCTTTGTTTGCTGTGATCGTTGTTTGATGTTATGTCATCTATGCTGCTGCATTGTCTGAAGGAAGCCAAACAAAAACCTCTTATGTACCTGTACACAAGATGTAACAATAAAGTACAACCTTGAACCTTGCAAAGATCATGGGATTTGTATCGAAATGACCAGGAGATGGCGCCACAACATTATGGGATATATTAGAAAAGTCTGATCAAGGATTGTCAGCACTGAATCAGGGACACAGCACTGTATAGTTCCAAATCTTTTACAGTCTATGTTCCAAATAAGGGACTGGTTCTTTAAGACAATGACAAAACATTTTGTGGATAATTTGATACAAACAATGATGTATAACTGTGCTTCAACTGTTTACTTATTCACATAGGAACATTTTGTTTCCTAAAAACATTTGAATGGAGTTTTGGAAACTTTGCCTCAGTTGCTTGCTGCCTGTTGGGAGTATTAATGTATAAAATGTTGAGTGTATCACCATGATTACACTACCACTGGAAAATGTGTTGTTGGGTTGTCATAAAAATGGACTCAACCTCATACCTGTTTATCATTCTTCTGAAGCGGCTGCTTGACACAAGGACCAGTTTACCCTCAAAATCACCTGTAAAGAAATCAAACATGATTCAATTGGGAATTGCCAGTTACCCAGTTTCTATACATAGTATTGGCTACATACTGTGTACACCCTGCAAATGCAAACAATTAGCCTCAATTTCTGTTGACAGTATAGGGTATTTTAGCATTCCAAGCATAGTGTTCATTACCCATTGTTGTTTATATTCACACACATTAAAACATTTAAAATACTGTACTTTATTAAGTGTATGTGAGATACTGAATCCCATCTATCCCAGGTATGTTGAAAATAACAAAATATAGAGTATAAGCCATACAATAAATGTACCCAATCAAAAAAAGTCAAAAGAAAACAAAGTTAAAGGCTTGAGGCTGCACTTTCCCCCATTTGGGCGATTATCAATGTCTCTTTTATTTTAGGGTTACAGGTGAGGGCGGGGTGGCAGGTGTACACCTCTATATTTTATTGAATACCGCCCCCTGTGGGTGTGTTAGAAAGGGAGGTGAATGGTGATTTAAATTGTTTCTTGGATATAAAGAAAGTAAGTAACATTATTATTTGGAAATAAAATTGGAAACACAGATTCAAATATATAATCGTTTGTTTGTTTTATAAAATAGAGATAAAGATGGTTTATTTTGAAAATGTAGTTAGCAACAAAACTTTTCTGAATTACGGAGATATGTGGTTATACTACAGGCCCATGAACATTATATAATGTTATAAGCTGTATAAGGTTAGAAGGCAAGCATTTGGACAAACCTTCCTAATAAGTCATATACATAGATTTCATCATGTTTTCATTCATTATCACCGAAAAAATCTAATGGATTATGTCCCCAATGTCTTTTCCCTGCATAAAAGCCAAAGGCATAACTTAATAATGAAATAAGATACTCTTGAGTTATAATGAATACTGAGGATTTCACTGGTGTCTTCTGTGAGTGCAAAAACAAAGTGTGTGCCCAACACTGACCCAAAATTAGTCACATGCAGAAATGTGTTTGTGTTTGAGCATGCATCATATAATATAATGAATGAAAAATATGAATATTGACATTCCTAAATTGTGAGTAAATGCTTCCTGAACTTTCCACTACAGCTATTTACATTGTATATGCTTTGCATTTTCATTAAAATATCATGACATCATGCACACTATATAGATTCCTCAGTTTTTCCAGTGTCCTTGGTCAGACAGGACAAAGAAGGTTCCAAATTAGAGTGGAATGTAATATTTAATACTAATGAAGTCCAGGTGCCAGACGAACAGATGTCAAGAGTGATGGATGCTTAAAAGTGTCGTAAATATTGTTTCTTTTGTCCCTCTCACGTGAAACCCGGCCCTGGCCTCTGAAACACGACTACATACGTCGTTAACCTGCGTTCGTCCTCATTAAGGGTGCACTAAAGTTACAGGGCCACTCAACCTTTGAGAAGTGTTAACCTGTAAAGGCCTTTTAATGGCGTCACCACCATTTGAACGATAAAGGTTAGAGTCATCAATGGTTATTATTTCAACAAGGGTTGGTTGAAGCGATGGCATTTTCCAAAGCAACGCAAATACAATAGTTCAATATGTTCTATGTACTGTAATTCGTTCTTATAGGCATGATGATGGGAGCCCAAGCCGTTGTATGAGATATTAGCCTTCCCTAACCTTTGCTGTAATAAGAATTACTGCACCTCCTTAACCCATTCTGACCTGAGATCAGATTCATACGAGGTTTCCACGGGACACACACTGGTCTGATTAACCCATTCTGACCTGAGATCAGATTCTAAAAATGTCAGTCGTTCTTCGAATTTTTCAAAAATAGCAGACCTACAAGCTCGTATCGCGCCACTCGGTGGCGCGATATGAGCTTGTAGATCTGCTATTTTTCAATAGCTAAAGCATAACATGATGCCAACACCAAAATGGGTGCCCGGTCAGAATGGGTTAAAGCCCATTAGTGGTTATTTGAACTTCCCACAGGCTAATGCAGCAAACATGCATGGTATACTACAACATTTATTCATCACTGCTTTAACCATGTGTCATTGGAGATCTGTGAGAATCCAAAGGACAAGGGAACATTGGTCCATGTAACAGTCGCGCCACAGCGCCTGCACGAGACCAAATTATGTTTTTGGGAAATCACAGAAAAGGGGATCACAGAGAGCATTAGAGCCAGTAGCCTACTGTATATTTATCAAGCCAATTCCATTAGCTTTTTATGCATTGTTGATGTTTAGCCCCACAAATCCATGTATACTATCATGTTACAATGAATTTCAAGCAGATTTGATTATGGTCAAGTCAAGTCTTGGATAAAACATGTGAAATGCAAGCTCAATGGAAACTACTGAAGGAGACATAATATTAAATAAATAAATAATAATAAATACATTTAAGGGGGAATATATAGCACCTATAGGCTGGTAATCCGACACCTGCGACAGCGTGTCACGGGTTCGAGCCCCAATCCCGACGAACCTTTGCTGCGTGTCTTCCACCCCATCTCTCTCCCCGTTTCCTGTCAATATATCAATAAAGGCAAAAAGCCCTCAAAAAAAATCTTTAAAAAATCTAATAAAGGGGGAATTTATAATCCATAACCAACCATCACTCCATAAAGCCTTGCAAATTATCCTAACAGTTCAAATGATGAAATATTCAGTCAGTTATATTGAAATATATGTAATTGTCTACCAAATTTTAGGCTATAGCCAATACAGATTTCAGCAACAACTGACAGAAATATGACGCCTTATTAGACCTATATTGAAATGTTAAATTGTGTAAAATTCATGAGACTGCATGCAGACATTTGAGCCGTGACCTGCTACTTAGCGTCATCAATGTCTTACCATGACAAATCGTGTTTTCTCTGGAGTCTGGACCGATAGCATAATGTCCTCGTAAGATGCATCACGCATATAACTGTATATGTAATATATGTCTTTAAATGTTCTGATTAATTGAAAACGGAGGACCCTGATGTAAACAAGTCTTAGTGCTTTTTCTGGTTTCTGATTTTGTATTGAATTAATACAAATTTCAATCAATCAATCAATCAATCAATCAATCAATCATCCTTATTCTGCTCTGCGGCCATGCACAGCTGCTGTGCATGGCCTATATTTTATTTCCGATATTCAAATATATGCACATTGATGGCGACCATAGATGTTAATTGAGCTAGTTTTATCTCCAGTATTTATTTAAGGCCTGATATAAATAATCCATTCACTCTATAAGTCACGTGCTGTTTCCCCGCCATCAAGGACATTAATTTTGTTCAGTAGACTATTCGGTTTTTTGACTATGCCTCATTTTCAGGGAGGTATGCCTAATAATACTATATGATAACAAGCAATAACTAATAAGGCTACCATCACCAAGATCAACGTCGACATGTATAAACCAACCAATTCAAATTATTTCAACATAAACGTTGGCCATTAAAACGTTTAGCCATATCCCAATATATCACCATCGTTTAAATGAGCTTGACCATTTCCAATCAAGGGACAATAATGACGAATATAATGCCGATTCTTAATTTAAATGTGAATTAGGCCTATGACTTCTTCATTCAAGCATCCATATGAGCGCGTCAGCATAATATGCTTTGACAGGTGGAATATTAACAATAACCTAAATGCATATTGATATAAAAGAATGTACCATATGGTGATCAAATATTTAAAGCACAACATTTAGATCTCGACATATAGAATCTTTTTTAAGTTCTAAGTTTGGCGATGCAACGAAATTATATGAACTGGCGTCATTTAGCAATTGATTGGACTCTGATTAGATTGATTGTTCACGCTAACCCCTAAAGCAATTGTCGATATCTGGTTGTTAATTTACTGTGTAGCCTAATTTGTAAACTTCCTATACTTTTTTTAAACAGACTTAAACGAATTCCTGAGGCAAGCGAATTCCCCGACTCCGGATTTGTTTTACTTGCTGTAAAGCAGGCCTATGGGCACACAGGCCCACTGCTACAATTAAAGAGATTCTCACGGCTTGGTGCGCTGTATAGGCTGTCACTCACGGCTATATGTTCTTAACTGCAGTAAAACAACCAATTTCACCTGCTGAAAAGGATGAACATTTGGTCACAATAAAACCAGAAACAAGTCTGACACTTATCTATAGACAGAAAGAGAAGATAATGGAGGTAAGAGTATCGCAGCCTATAGGCCTATATCTCAGAATAGCAGATCTGGGCTTTGTGCAATTTGCTGCCATCATTCATCGTCGTCTTTGGGCTGTCCCAAACGAGACTTCGTGGCGTCTTGAATCCAACAGCAAAACAAAGGAAAGGGGAAGCCCGTGCAGTCATTTATCATTATATTATTAAAACGATGCATTAACACACAGATCCCTGCACTCTCGCATCGTCAGTGGAATGGAATTTAAATTAACTAATTAATTCTAAACTTGGGGAGTCGTAGTTACAGTCAGACTTACTAACATAACATTATGTTGCGTTCACTGTCACATGCACGGACAGATGAAACGATGCAGTCTATACCATTCATTATCAATGGAAGCCAGCGACATGACGTTGCAAAGACGGAATGATGCGCGTCTTTGCATCGTTTCATCTGCCCGTCTGAACGCACCATCGGTTATCATATAATCACGTCACCATCCTCACTATCATCATCGCCATCATTAACCAATTTGGAGCCGCATCTGGCCTTATAGGCTAATATAGAGATCCAACGATCTAACGACATTCAACACACCAACTGAGAACAAAGAACTGCAACTTAATTCATCCCAAATCAGCATAAGGATCTCAGCCATGGCATGCAAACAATCTCAGGCTATAGCCAAGCAGTGAGGCACGTTTACGTTGTTTTACTGAAAAGGTAAACATCGAGGCTATAAAGCACATGCAGACAAGCATGCAAGCACGATCCTGTTGGGATAGCTTAGATATGTAATGTTTATTAAATAGATTTGTTTTCCTTTGAAAAGAGAGAGAGAAAGATGAGATAAAACTGGAAACAGAAAATGAAGGATAATGCATGCTTATCCTGCATCACAACATCACGTGAAAAGGCTGAGGCAATGTACAGAGGCCTATATATGCCGTTATATTATTGAGTGTCGATTGACTGACATTGAACTTGATTGGTTAATCAACGATTGCTGATTTTATATAAATTGCATTTCCCAATAGTTTAATTATAGATAGATACTGAACGGTCACTAAGTTCATGTTAGTCATTTTAGTTCAGCTTGACATTTATGCAATAGAAGCGACTTCATGCAATAAATGCATGGTGCGCTCCTGGATAAACTTGACATAATAGGCTACCAAATCGACACTGGTGGAAGGGGGTGGGTGCTGGATGCTGCTGTAACAGTTCTGAATTGACTGCTGAGAGAAAAATATCACAGTAATATTTCTTAAACATTTTGAAGTTGGACAAACATATGACGTGGATTAGTAATGTGCACTGGGGCTGTGATGGCATCTCATTTCAAATGTCATGCGCATGCCGTTTCCAAAAATCATACAGATCTTGGCGTCTCATGGGAACACATTTGTGTGTTTACAGAGGTGGGTCTGGCCCCCTTGGCTGCCTGCTCGACAGGACATATATCTTATAAAATCAGTTAAAATATAAATATTGCAGGGTTTTGAACACAATAAAGCAGTGTGCCCAAACCGTTCTGTTCGATTACATATTTTGAATATCCTGCATGCAATGAATTGATATATAGGTCTATATCTCGGAGTATGATTTTGCAAATTCAATATTATCACACTTAAAGGCGCTTTTATTTCAAAATAGCCTTAAACATCCAAATGGCATTATAAATCTTCTACGGGGCAATAAGGAGGCTACCAGACTGCAGAAAGACATGCTATAGGCCTATATAGGCTATACTGCAGTATAGGCTACTTTAAAATATTCTTTTTTTGTTTATGTCTCTCCCATATATCTTTTTGTAAATAAAATAAAAGAAACCCAACTAAATTTAAGAAACCAAATAAGCCAATTCACTATAACACAATAATCCCGTCTAAGGAAATAACGCGCGGTGAGGATTTAAGCCTGCTCACCGCTCCTTGTTACACAATCAATAGATCACAAGTGATGCGTTGCCTTCACGGGCATGTATGAACAATTCAATTCGACATGGACAGTTTTGGCTGAGTGGACTCAGTGTGAGGCATAACAACCATACGATCCATCCATAGCTTTTAACTGATGGCCTTTCTGCTGAGGAACTGAACCATTAGACAACACATAATTCAACTGAATTATTCAATCCCATAAATTGTCATTTACCAAAAGGATATGATTCCATTGTAAATATTAAGCATCTAATGTAAATCTATAAGCACACATCATGCATGCACAGAATCTGTTGGACATAATGTGTCGTGTGGCATTTCCATGCTTGGTTAAACTCGCGTGCCTGACTTGCTCGATCGATGCCCCATGATCAGCAATAGTTATCCAATATCCTAATTAATTTATACAATTATGGAATTGGCTTTTTTAAGTATAAAAAAATAATGTATAACAATAATAATTTAGACCCAAGTCTGAATTATTATGTTGAGGCATAAAAAAGTTAATTTGTAAAAAATATTCTAAAAGTAATAATTTGTGATTCCAAGCAGTTTTGTACAATGCACAAGGCTTTTAATTGTGCCAAAAAGTTTTCCAATTTCTTTATTATGACATGTTTCATTGGCAGAGAAACGTGTATGGACAAAATGTGTAGCCTACATAAGTTATAACCGAGTTGTAATGGCATGTAGCCTACGTCCTATATTGCTGCCCCGTATTGTCTCAGGTGTGCAATAACAGATCAATGCGCACAAGTTCACTTAGACCTGTTGCCCCTGCAATTGTCGTACTTTCTTATTATCCCGCATAGGTTATTTTGAACCTGGAAGATCGGGACCTCTGATCCCTAGAGTTGACCTTTTGTTATTTCAGCCACCGGAAGCACCTCAATGGAAACAAGTTGAGCACGTTTCCCAATGGTAAACATTATGCTTGACGCATTAGTGGCATGGGAGCGTGGGGCCAGGGGATCGACCCCTCAAACGCCCATAGCGTCAGGGAACGGCAACAAAGTCTAGGCCTATAGCCTACTTGTTCTCCATTGCTCTCTTGCCACTTAAAGCCTATATCGATTATCCAAATATGCCATTAATATTTACAACATGCTGCAGTAGGCTATATGGCTGCGAGTGATTTGGTGTTTATGTAGTGTTGAGCCCCTGAAATCTATGGCATGGGCGAAGCTTACTGCTGTTACGTGGCCCCTTTCTTGTAGTGGCAAGGGAAAACAGCGCATGGATGAAATGGAGAGAAAGAAGCAGCTCACATATGGCTATACCTAGTGAATGTTTATTTCTCTTGTAGACAAAGACACGTGCCTTAATTATTGGGCACGGAATGTCTATAGAACGACTAAATGAATGCAAAGGTATAGGCCAAGAGTTTAATCAATTAACAAAATATATTCCCCGTCACAATGACCACAATGACCACAAAACATTAGCCATGTTACTGTGCTCTCAACACACACAACAATGGAACTGTTTCATAATTGCATTCGATCATTGTGATTTTAGCGCGACGATGACACGGTGATAATATGCGCTTAATTATTAAAATGAAGAGAGAATGCAGGCCGACATTTTGACATACCGGTAAGCAACAGCACGTGATTTTAGGCCTATATATGTGTAACAAAATTCGAGAATAAATGTTAGCCGTTAGGCCTACACGCACAAATTAATATAAAATGAAATAGTCTATGTATTTTCTGGGTATAGAAACTTTGCGCGTAATATACAACTTCGTCCTATATGTCTAATCTAATTTATATACACATTTTCCAGTCATTCCCAGCTTCATAGTCCAGACGGATTTTCTTAAAAGGGTTCATGATATTTACCGTTTGATGGCTTTGTTTAGAACAAGAAATAGCATCATGGGAATGACTGGATATGTAATAAAGTCTGTCATTCGCTCGTTGATGATTAACGGATACGTCTCAATCCACCTGGGGAATATACTTGGTCATGTCTTGAAATACAATGGCCCTCAAACGCATGGACATATGGTTTGTAAACCTTCTAAAAGTATGTTGTACTCAAAACTAACCATTTACCCTTTTGCCCGCTCTTCTCTGCAAAGGCTCGACTGTGTTATAATGAAGATCTGATTCATATTCAGAATCACAGTCTGGAAGTATGAAACTTACCATATCTGTGTGAATAACAGATGCAATGCATCGTGCATGGTATCCCCGCTCAGGTTCTGATGGAAGAGGGGGGAAGCCCGTGCACGGCACATGTCATGTCAAAGTTTTGCGCCAATAGAATAGCAGCTGTGCGCGATCTAGACATCCTATTGGCGGACTGACGCTACCAGACGGGGAAAGTGTTGGAAGTCCAGCCCATGATTTGTGCAGATTGAAATGTAAGCCTGTCTCCCAGACCATCAGGAAACAGATCGCGAATTTGTTCCTCTCGCTCTTTATCGTATACCCGTGGCGCACGAGGGGATTTCCTTGACAGCATTCTGGACACTCGCAAAACTGGACACAGGACCGTACCCACACGGGAGGCGTGATTGCGACACCGCGTTCATCATTTGTGGATATAACGCAATGGGTAAGTTGATGTTTGAACGTTTTGG
Source organism: Protomyctophum bolini (assembly GCF_963924005.1). NCBI lineage: Eukaryota > Metazoa > Chordata > Actinopteri > Myctophiformes > Myctophidae > Protomyctophum > Protomyctophum bolini. The sequence goes on from NC_137876.1 coordinate 32,446,997, forward strand.
TGTCAGGGGATGGAGCGATCGGTCGAACTCGCAACGGTATGTGGAAACGCGCGGCATATTGTTTTTGCACCGCGTTGCGATTTCCTCACGATGTAATCTAACTGAGGAGAAAGGCTGTTACGCATTGTTGAACGAATCAATTATGCTTGAACGTTGGCAATGGCCGCTGTCTATTCAAGCACGCAGTAAAATATAGGTTATCCAAACATCAAACTCAAAATTAAACATTGTGAGAAATATAACTAGTTAGATCACCAATACGTTGATGAAGACCGTGGTATGTAGAGGGTGTTTTATTATTATTATTATTGTTATTAACCCAAGACACTGGGCTTTGCTCCTGGTCGACTTGATGCATGCATGATGCTCAGAAATATATTGGTTCTCGAAAAACCGTGCCAAAATAATAGACCTAACATGCAGTCAATATAGTAACTCACTTTATTAACTTCAGTTTAGCCTAACATAGCCCACACTGAAATGCATAAACTGGTCACCGCATCAAATGATCAGCAGACGTACAAGTGTAATCACTTTAGCCTACAGTACTAGCAAATTGGGGCCTTGCTGCTGGCGTGATGGGTTACATTTTCTTCTCTTTTGTGTGTTTTTGATTATACTATAGAACCAGCCTTCGGGGAGGTGAACCAGCTGGGTGGTGTTTTCGTCAACGGTAGACCACTACCCAATGCCATCCGGCTCAGGATTGTAGAGCTGGCCCAGCTGGGAATAAGGCCGTGTGACATAAGCAGGCAGCTCCGGGTCTCCCATGGCTGCGTCAGCAAGATCTTAGCTCGGTACAACGAGACTGGCTCTATTCTCCCGGGGGCTATCGGAGGCAGCAAGCCGCGGGTCACCACGCCCACGGTGGTCAAACACATACGGACATACAAACAGAGAGACCCGGGGATTTTTGCCTGGGAGATTCGGGACAGACTACTCGCTGACGGGGTTTGCGACAAGTTCAACCTGCCGTCTGTCAGCTCGATCAGTCGGATCCTTCGCAACAAGATTGGGAATCTGTCCCAGCAGAATCAGTACGAGTCGAGCAAGCAGGGTCACCCACCACCACAGGCCGCTATACCGTACAATCACATATACTCGTATCCAACTCCCATCGGTGCCACGGGGACCAAAGTACCCACTCCCCCCGGAATGCACACCCTTCCCGGACACATGGCTATGCACAGGATATGGCCTTCCTCGCACTCGGTAACAGATATTCTTGGGATACGGTCGATAACAGAGCAACAAAGTAAGCATGTTGTAGCCTATACTTTGGAAACTAATTGTGTTTTTGAGGTTCTATACGAAAAGGGCACAATGTAATTTCTAAGGTTTTTGTGCGCTGCTGCATGCATGCATGCATGCATGTTTGCTTGCTCGATGTTGCTATAGTGTGTATGCGTGTGTGTGTGTGTGTGTGTGTGTGTGTGTGTGTGTGTGTGTGTGTGTGTGTGTGTGTGTGTGTGTGTGTGTGTGTGTGTGTTAACAGTTCTTCAGTACTCTCAGTACTTCAGTACTCTCGTTTTGTAGAAGTTACAACAACTTTGGTTAAAGTGACGCTCGAAAGCTGATCTGATTTGTAGGCCTCTCTGCAGGGAGTGAGAGCAAATCATATCCTACTCCTCGGCTCCGATTTGTTATTGATGTGAAAGTATAGGCTATAGCACTGTAGTTCAAACGTCTTACATAGAAACAGATGGTTCAGCTTGCAGTAATAATTAAGAAGCGGATGTGGAATAGCCTATTGGGTGGACAAACCAAAGCAAGGCGCAGTGGCGAGGTGAACGGAATCAGAATTAGGTGTGCACAACGTTTGCCAGGAACCAGACATTTTGTATTAGCGCTGTTATTACCAAACACCACACACACACACACACACACACACACATTCAAAAGTATGGCTATAGAGTAGGCTATATACGCTCTTCGATTTTAAGGGATTTCATTTTAGTCGAGTCTGGACTGCGATAAGCTACTGTTTACTATAGTGCTAAAGATTAACGTTTTACGATGGTAATTTTGATTGCATATAGATAGACTATATAAGCATATTTGTAGGGCCAACATGCAGGTAGCCATAAAACTTCTTCTTGCACTCAATAGCACCGCAACTGTTTTGGAAACAGTGAAACAGGATCCTCCATAAATCACTGTTAATGGTAGACAAGTTGTTGTGAAACTTTTTTTTCTTTTTTCCCTGAGACAATGTTTCTTGTGGCAGCAAGGGAAGTGTTGTCAGCCGAGGGCCCGAGCTAGTACTACTGTCAGGACAGAGTATACCTATATAGCACGACAGTGCCTTGCAGAAACATGCCCAGCCCAGCAGACAGACAGTGCTTTGATTTGGGAGGCCTCGGCAATTCTATGCAAACTTAACTCGGTCAGTCTAAACAACACATTGTCTCTCAAATGCGAGGCAGATATTTCATGCCGAACAAGAAATTACTAGGGGAGGAATGTGTTCTCAAAGGCTGCCTTTCTAAACAATTTATGCATTTCCAAATTATTAACAGATGTTTGCGGCAGGTTTGGAAAGCCGAAATAAGTAGCCTATACCATACACGTGACGTGAGGCCTCCTTTAGTGTCACAATCATTTCACCAGCCATATGATTTCATTAAAAAAATGAATCTTATTACAAAGGACAGGTATAAGCGCGTGCCTATTACCCTGTAATTGTAAAATCAAAATAGGGACTTAAATATCAGGCTGCTATATAGGTCTAACACACAACACACACACACACACACACACACACACACTTATGATGAATTCATTATAGGCCACTATTAGGCCTATCGAAAAATATATTTTCGAGAAGTATAGGAACAATTATAGGCTGAATATAAGCTATCTTAAATAAGACACTCTTTGTCTTGAGTCGCATCAAGTTACAACACCGGTGGGCTTGCTTTCCCCATCTCTATTCTTTAAACGTTGGGAGCCGTGTATAATATATCCATCACGCACAAAGGGGAAGCGGTTAAAGTAAATCTAATTTGTCCCCCCACAGGAAGGCGTTTGGTGGGCTAAATGCTCCTGGCTATTACACGAAAGGGTCGTCTTACTGCATTGCGTTCATGAATTGGCCTTCAGTTTGATCAGCGGCTATATGGGGGCGCGCACGTTCGCGCACGCTGATTTCAGCAGGGATGGAATGAAGCTGTTTTGTACGGCGACGATGCTTGTCACAAACGTGAACTATTCAGTCTATTGTTCGTGCGGGAAAATACTGAATGAGTCAAGCAAAATGTTAGCTTATATAGGGCCGGTAGTATGTATATGGTCTATAGTCTGGCAATGGGGTGCAGATCTGCAAAGATAAATGCATGCATGAGAACTAGAAAGTGTTCAGGTATTTTCTTTATCTTCTCTGATGTCCCTTATCTCCTGTCTGTCTCTCTTTTGCCCCCAGTTAGTGACAGTCCGTCCATTCCCATGCAGTGCCAAACTAGAAGAATTAAACGCTATAAAACAGGATTTTTTTCCTCCAGCGAGCTCTACCATATAATAATAATAATTATAGTCAATGGCGTGGATAAACCGCATTTAGAACCTGAAGCAAAATACACATGCAGGTAAAAGAAAAATAAGGATCTCTCTCTCATTTACTTAGAGTTCCACTTTCGAGGACTAAATGCTAGCATATAGAGACCTGCCTGGTGTTAAACACGGTCAGTATAAGAGTCTGGTAATTAAGGCTACGATCCTAATGCCAAGCTTAATGATCTAATAATAAGTATATGGCCTGGAAAATTGTCTCACGATATTAATACATTCCTTCTGTAGTGGGCGCACTCAAACGTTGTCATTTGTTCCAGTGTCGTGTTGGATTGGTCTCTGCACGACTGCATTTAAGTGAACATTATAAATACTTTTTCCATTCTTTATTTTCATATATTTTTTGCAGAACCATGCACGTCTAAGCTATATAAAATGAATTGCAGCCCATATAGGCTATACAGAAGGAATGACAAATAATTCCTAAAGACATAAGACAACTTGTTTATTTTCGGATTTCAGCTGCATTTTAGTTGAGGATGTGTTTCAGTGGCATTAACAATTCATTTGGCGCAAAAATGCGTGATTTGTCCACAAGATTTGTCAAAAAAACAAATAAATAAATAGAAATAGTATATAGCCTATGAGTATGACCTATGTCCTATAAGACGAGTCATGTGGAATGGGCTAAATATTTCGAGCGTTGTAAATAGGCCTATATTTGCTTGACTAATTCAAATAGCCTATATGGGAAATTAAGCATTCAACAATTCTATTGTATAGCCCATTACCAGTCATTGTATAAAAACTGGAAACTGCATAGCCTATTAATAGCTTGCGCATTGTTATTATGTAGGCTCTAATGTTATTAAATACAACTGACACAATTGTTTCAGTTTCTAAATAAAATAACGAAAACTGAAAAATAAATGCATCTCAGCCTGTCAGGGGAGGACTATTTGTTTAATCCAGAGGCTTTTTGATTAGATTTTCAAATGATTCATGGTGGCTACAATTATGTCAGCGGCACATGCCAGTATTTAATTATAAAATAATAATAATCTCATCATAAGGCTATTTTGATTTTCTGAAAACGACAATGGCGGGATATGATGACGCTGTACCTGTGTGCACGCGTGCGTGTTGGCGTGACAGTATATGCGTAGGCCTATACGGTAGCTTCAACTAATGCGCGCGTGGTCGAGCATGTGTTGGCACATTATTTTTCGTGTAGGCCTACATGGCACGCGATTCCTGGTGGAGACAAAACCATTTAAACAATTTCAAGCCGCATAGTTTGGTTTCTACGCTCATTTTTATATAAAACAGCATAAAGCAACAGATACAGTCAGACATTGAGGGCGTGTGAAGCCTTCTTCAAAGTAATGGCATGCACAACTCTGTGGTTAGCCTACAAACTATACAGAACGAGTTATAGTGCAAAGCAGAAAATGCAGAAAAGAACAACTATAAATTACAGACTGCATTTCACGGCAAAACAAGAATGTTACAACAACTATTTCTCAAAAGGGCATATAGCCTATAAAAGCTTGCTCTTTTGCATCAGCCATTTTATCTGCTGCACTGTTGCCTACCTAGGCGTGCAACATTTGAGACCGTGCGTGAAAAGGCGTGAGTGAGACTGAAAGAAAATGACAGACATAAATCCCAACCGATGTTGTACGATATTCACGCTGTGCTTGTTGCGGCTGTATGGCAACCATGCATGATAGCAATTCTTTGGCGCAAATTCCACAAGACATCTCGATATCCACACTGCACCCAAATAAGCATATAAGCTAAGCTTATTTTCCTCTATTGCCCTAAACGAGAACGTATATAGGGTGACGAAAGATGTTCTGGGTCATTTGTGTCTTTTGGCGTTATTTCGGTCCAATGAGAAGTCGCAAATAGCCCCTGCAGTCTAAACGCCGATTGGCTGTTTGGCCATTGGCCGTAAGCTATTTCTAGAGGCACTGCAATCAGATGCGCCCATGGGACTATCAGACGATCCTCATTTGAAAGAAGAATTGGATCATTAAATTTCGATTCAGGGTTAATGTATGCGCACAAGTCTAAACAGAGCCTGCGGCTCGGAAGTCATTCATAATGCCCACTTTCCGTCCCCGTGTCTCCAAAGGACTGAAACGATATATCAATCAGACACCGTTTATAAATTGCGTTTCCAAATAAACGAAAATTTTAGCAAACAAATTTAGGTTGCCATATTTCAGATTAACATGCGTTAACGCCACAATAGCTGATCAAAATAATAATAATAATAATTATTATTATTATTAGTAGTAATATGGCCGTGCACATTTGACATGGTTATACAAACATTTATCAGGTTTGGTTTGAGTTTTTCTAGGGCTATTTATTGTCAATCATGCAAGCGTTTTTGTCTTGACATTCAGTCGAGCTTTTAAAGTAGGCTTGGATGGATACTATACAAATTGACAATTAACGGAGATGGAAATAACTCAATTAACAAATAATTTCGAAACTGAAGAAATGTAGACCTAGTCTAGTGGCAATAGGCTATAAGATGGTGATCTTGATGGGGGGGGGGGAGGGGAGAGAAAATAATACAAAGATCTAACATATGGAACTATGAATCAATCTACATTCTATACATTCATACATTTTAATTTCTATCATGACAGTTTATCATGGGGTTATTTATTTGAAAATCTATGACTTTGATAATGATGTAACACTTTTAAAGTCAATTTGGCATTTTGTGGAATAAACTAGCATAATCAGATCAATTTGCACAAACTTCCAAACACACTGACACGCATAAACACCCCCAGACATGAATGCACACACACACACACACACACACACACACACACACACACACACACACACACACACACACACACACACACACACACACACACACACACACACACACACACACACACAGAGCTATCTTAACAGCAAATCCTAGTCAAACAGGACAGAGGAACAGAAAAAAGCATGCAGCTCCACCAGTGATTGTCAGTAGTCATAGACCACCCAGGAATATAAATTCTGCCCCAATGTTGAAAAGCTTTGTTGAATTCCTCCAGTTAAGTTTTGTCGCTCCGCCAGCAACGCTAGACCATTCATGGTGAAAGCCTTATGCTTGCCTCATTCTCTATCATATTTCAACTCTTCCTGTCTTTTCACTCCCAATCTCTTGTGACATTTGTATTGCGGTGAGCCGGTGCCCCCCACCCCAACCCAGACCTCATGTCTCCCATCATCTGGCATGGCACTTTGCCACTTATGTAGAAAGAACCCTGCCTGCATCTCGAGTCAACTTTTGAGACATTACGATCATAACAATAATATAGGAAATTGAGGAGTTAGCTATATATGTTCCAAAACGGCATGCATCAATTTCAGAAGAAGCAGTCATTTGAAAAAGTGACTCTCTCACTTTCAACTGCCTTAATATATTTATGATTATTATTACTTATTTATTTTTGATAGGGGCCTTAAGAGAGACCGTAATTTAAGTATTACTCCAATAAGCTTTACTTTCATTTAGCAAGTGCAGATTTGACTGTTTTCAAATTGTGGCATTTTGTAACCAACTCTTACTGCACAGCAAAACCCTCAGTGTTACGATTTAAGTCAGTCAACTGAATCAGATTTTGCTGCATGGTCCTGAATTGGGTCCATGTTAGAGCTGCTCAGTAAATGAATGGGTTTCACGAAAATGTTAAATGAATCAAATTGACCAAGATTTGAGTAATCTAGGAGACAGCATGAGCTATTCAAGTTCTGTTCTTTTTCACGGGCTCTTATCTCTCCTGCATTCCACTCAGCCTTGCAGGTAGCCTCAATGTTAAATTTACACTGAGGATTTTACAGTGCACAAAATGCAGCTACAAAGAAATTGTGTGTGTGTGTGTGTGTGTGTGTGTGTGTGTGTGTGTGTGTGTGTGTGTACACTCATAGTTTAATTGTATTCTACTGTTAGGTTCTTATAGCTTAGTTATGATTCAATTTGTTATGTATGTATTACCATGATGCATGTGTTGTTAACTTGTTCTTGCTTACTGTAGTCGCTCTGGATTAAGAGCATCTCCTAAATGCCTAAATTGTAAACATACGTCTACCAAAGTTGGGATTACTCATTTTCAATTCACTCTGTCCAAAGTGTAAACCGCAACTGACACATGAATAATGGGACCTTCAGTCTGAATTCATTAACAGAGTGGAAGTGAGGACTTTTCTGTGTGTAATTAATTTCCTAATTTCTGAACTAGGAAGACAATTCACATTGCGATACCTTATATTCATATATTAGTCCTTATAAGATGGCACCATTTTCATCTGCACGCTCTGCATCTCAGAGGGCTATCATGGACAGTTCGGAAACCTATCTACCAGTGACGTCATCATGGGGAATTCAAGCATGCTTACTGATGATGTCACTGGTTGGCAGGTCTGTCCACACCCTGGTCCCCAAACTATAAGTATATCTTCTCAAAGCAGAAGCGTCTGACACAAAGTAGTTAAGCCCTTAACACAATTTCTTTAGAGATTCATAGTAGAGATATACCCTTAATAACAACTCTCTTTTCCTTCGGTAGATGCCGAGTGGATTGCCCACAGTGAACAGCTATGTCACAGCTCCCAGCATCCCTCCTTACCACCGTCCCACCCAAGTGTCGCCCTACATGGGGTACAGCGGCACCACGTCGGCCTATGTGACCGGGGCCACATGGCAGCCAGCCAGTGGCAGTGCTCTATCTCCCCACAGCTGTGACCTCACCACCCCACTGGCCTTCAAGAGCAGGACAGCCAAACCGTGACGCTGTCCACCCCGTCACAGCTTCAACACTGTAAAGTCTCCACTAGACAGAGACAGGACACAGGGGAGAAAGGAATAGGCTCTATGCACACAGTATAAATCTTCCTATACTTCCGAGCCCCTTCCCTACTTCCTTCAATCACAGGTGTTACCGATACAAATGTAGGCCGTTACATTTTGGTAAAACAGAAACACTAGGCAGTGGGACTCAAAGTGTCCTTGAGTGTGTTACAAATGGCCCCGTATAGGTGTGTGTAACTCAGTGTTCAAATGGAACCAAAACGGTTCCATTTGTACACTCTTGAGTTATGGGGGTCCTTGAAATTAAAGGGTTTGAGAACCACTGTAGAACAGAGCCTTAATTAGTATCATCGGTAACACACAGGGAGTAAGAAAGGGGCACAGAAGTAGGACGTTATTCTGTGTGCATAGAGAAAGGGGTGGAGAAAGGCCAGGGGGCAGATGGCTCAGGTCTGTCCGCTTCTGGCCTGCGTCACCTCATCATCACCACAATCATCTCCTCGGTACGCCCATGAAGGACCTACAGTACCAAGTTACCCATGCATGTTTGTGCTGGTCTCAAACACTCCATAGGCCCTATGTGAGAAAATGACACCAGATAAACATGGCCCAAAATGGGGGCGGACTGGTCCTTTCGTATAAAGAATGACTCTGTTGTGTTGAAAGAGCTGATGAGGGACAGGTGTATTGAAGGACTGGCATGACAGCTACTACACGAGGACATTTTGCCATCCATCTTCTTAATTTTCTCTCAATTTCATGACTGCATGCATATGCAAATGTCTTTGGGGAAAACAGTGGTAATGACTTCATGAATAAGCCATTTGCATTTAAGTGTTTCAGGGTGCTTATCAATTGTTAGGTTTTATGTTTATGCTTTTTGGTTTATGTTTTTGATAAAAAATATCTGTCTTATGGACCATTGTTTTTCCCCCACTTCTCAAAAAATGTAGCCAGTTCAAGAGCTCCCAAGAGAAGTTCATGTTTATTTATTAGACTAAGGTACGTTGAATGAAGTGCAATTAGCCTCACAGACAGCACGGGATTCTCCACGCACATTTAGACAAAATTGGCATTTGGTCTTATGTTTGAGTCGATAGCGTTAACAGATGAGCTGCACAGTTCCAAATGTTGCACAATGAAATTGAATGTATCTTATTAAATTGTTTTGATGTTACTGAGCTTTCTGAACCACTGACAGTTTTCTGCTGGAAAATCATTAGCATCTTTAACAATTTTAAAGCGTGACGGTGGCAAGATGAAAGACGTATATATTTGCTTCCTCTACGCAACTGAAGCGAGGGTCAAATTCAACGCAGACTACACGCCAGCTGCCCTATTTTAGACAGGCAGGAAATAGCATAGCATCGCGTGTAATATCTGCAAACAAACCACACAGAGTTGACTTACCAGCGAAAGCGTGGCCGCCTAATTCCTTTCTTCAAACAATATGATGTGCATGTGCTTAGGCTACTGCTTGCTCGTAGAATACACGACGACCAGCCGAATTCATTGCTAACACTTCTGGGAAGAAGGACATAGCCATTAGCCTGTTTGACATGGTGGCTGCAGCCGCTGCACCTTGTGGTGGTATAGGCCCAATATGAGAAACCATTGTCAAAAAATAAAGGAAAAACAGTGCACTCTTCTTTTCCTTTCAATTTGACGGAGTCAACAGTCTGTATCAAGAGACTACAGGCCTAATTGACACCAGATAGAAGAATTCCTGCTGGGGAAGAAAGTAAAAAAAAAAAAAGAAAGAATCATAGACAAATAGTTTCGTTTTATTAAAACGTCAAGGCATTCGTGCCCGCCCTTAATTCTGATTCGGGACAAAATTGGTGAGAATTCTCACCCATTTATAAAACGAATGAATAGCCTATTAGCATGCAAGGGAAATAATAGAGGCTAATAAGATAATCTTCATTGTTAATGAAATCCTGAATTTAACAATGGCATGATTTGTAATGTGGGCAGCCCACTTTACAAAATCATGGCAATAATAAAACAGGCATATACAATAAATTCATATTTTAAATCGGGCTTTTTTGTGTCTTCTTAAAACGCACAAATGCACCCACATGGGACCCATGCATTTGCATTTATAATTTAACAAAACTAACCTGCAGTTGATGATTTACATAGTAGACCTATTATTACCCACCGGGGTACGGGTGAGGGGATGGATATTTTGGTTATGCCTTCCCCACCACCACCACCACCACCAGCCGCACCACCCCCTCAATTCCTGCTGTGTTACAGCATAAACAGTCCCTCCGTGTGACAGTGTAAACAGTCCACCCTCTGCAGGGGCTGATTTGACTTGGAAAGCACTCTCCCCCGCATCCAGTGGTCACGGACCGTTGCTCAGGGATCGTAGTGTTTCTTTGACCGTACATGAACCACATCACAGGGACGTGCTGATCATATGCTCGCTGTACCAGCCAACCCTCCCTGCTAACAGCCGTCACGTTCAAGTAAATGATAGTTGCCAACAACTCTCAATCGTCGCAGTTCTTATGGCCAAATGGCCAAGGTGTCTATTATAAATTACTAGTAGCTGCTACTATCTCTGGATATAGGCCTGTCGTCAGTGATGGACAAAGTAGCCTACTCAACCATGAGTAAAAGTAGATAGTCCTGGTCAAATATTAGCCTACTCAACTACAAGTGAATGTTGCTCTGTTTGTACTTGAGTTAAATACTTTTTTAAGTATTCAAAAGTAGCCTACACATTAAAGTGCATTTTCATTTTAATATCAATGCATTGCTGTAATTTAGACAAAAAAAGTAAGGTTTTCATGCAGACTTTAGAAAAAATATATCGATAATAATGAAAATACCAGATCTACAAGCACATAATAATGCCTTGTAGATCTTCTATTTTCAGATACATTAATGGTCAATTAATTAATAATAAGTTTTTCCCTTGTAGAAATGTAGTGTTGTCAAAAGCACAATATTTGTCTTTGAGATGCAGTGGAGGGAAAGCCATATAGGCTACGTATCCAAAAATACAAATCAGGCCTATACTCAAGTAAAGTAAGATACTAAAAATGTTTTACTTAAGCGCAGTAGGCCTACTATAAAGTAAATGTATAGGATTAGGCTACCTCATTACTGTTCAGTCCACCACTGTCTGCAAGTGGCCAAGGTATCGCCTATCTGTCGTGTTGTTTGCAAGCAACTTACAAGGGCTACAAAAGTATATACTTGAGTAGGCTGAGGCTTAATTTAAGTCACACAATGAAATTAAAGTGTATGATTTTCTGGAGCCCAGCACTTTAAAGGAACTTGGACCATGTGTTGCAGTGGGAGAAAGTTTCTCTAAAGCATATAGTGTATTTCGTTGCTGTCCAGAAGAACCACCTAACTCCATTTTTGAGGTTTTAGATTTTTAGACATAAATCAATGCTATTGAACACCCTTTACGTCTGTATTTTTTAGACAAATATTGAAAAAATGAAAAGTATTAAGCGCTTCGACAAAAAACCTTTCATTTCCTGAAAAATGAACATTTTGGAGTGGTTGTTTCTTCCAGACAGTAAGATATACTGTACCTAATCTGTGTTCTTGTACTGTAGTCTAATGTAAGTGAACCTTAAGGAAGCGAGGTCTACTGGCATCCTTTAAAAAAATAGGGGAAAACACGTGTTTATAATTAATGATGTTGAGTCTGACTTCAATGTCATATGGTTATCTTTACTTCTCGACATGCAATCAGAAGCGAGACAGTGCTTTTTCAGAGTAACACTGAACAGGGTACATAACACTACTGCAATACACTATGCTTTATGTATGTTCTTGCTCACTGGAGGAGTTTAAGGAGAAGCTGACAACAGCCAGATTGTTTTCCCAATGCCTTAAAACAGCAAGTTTAAACACAGGTGAGAAAACCTTTTTCTTGTTTTAAGAAAAAAGAAATCAAATGTGCTCACAGCTTGTCTGGCTCGTGGCTCCTTCTGTGCTACTGTGGTGTGTGTGTGTGTGTGTGTGTGTGTGTGTGTGTGTGTGTGTGTGTGTGTGTGTGTGTGTGTGTGTGTGCCTTCAATATCTAATCATGCCAATATGAACCTATACAGACAGTACTGCAAGTCTCAGGGCTTATTAATGAATATTAATCATTAAGTTTCAGTTCACCCTGGCTCCATAGGAAGACAGGTCCAGCCACGTCCTGATTGCATGCCTGTCAGAGTAGAGCCAACTCAGCCAAGGAATGGAAATGTTGAAGTAGACCTATAAGGGTGAGGATGAGGAATATATGGGATAGGGGTGCAAAAAATAATAAGAAAGGGGGTGACAGAGAACAAGGTTGTCGAAGATTTATGGTCATCATGGTGTGCAAAGAATTCAGGTGAAGGGTGGTCACTGTTACTACGCAATACATGTTACACACACTACAAGTTGTCAAGACCCAAACAAACATATGCATTCAGCACTCCCGTACAGAGTGCAGGTTAAAACGTTTACAATTCCTTCAATCAGCAAGTCACAGTTGTTCGTCTATCAGCACCGGGCCTCCGGGCAAAAAATAAAACAGGAGTCTTTTCCATTTTGGCAGAGGGCAACTCCGCTCACGTTAATGACAAGTGTTAAATGAAAACCTGACTCAGTATGAACCATGACTGCCAGAGAAGCTTAAGATGGGTTCGCAAACAGTTTAGATCAGGGATACTCAAATAGATTTACCTGTGGGCCACATTACAAAAATGGCAAGGGGCCAGGGGCCAGTAGATAAAATTACGACATTAATGATACTTGATAACTTCTCTCTTTCAATTGCTTTATTTTCGCAAAATGTATCAAAGTACAATGTGCATGCACACAATATGTAAATAAATAAATGTGTTACATTTTCTTGCATAAACACAGAGAGCTGTTTCCATAACTGCACAAATTATTGCACATAACATGAGTAGCTGTTATAATAACATAACATGAGTAGCTCTTTGCCTGCCTGCCTGCCTGCCTGCCTGCCTGTCTGTCTGTCTGTCTGTCTGTCTGTCTGTCTGTCCATGAGTAGTTATTTGTCTGTCTGTCAATGAGTAGCTGTCTTACTGTCTGCCTGTCTATGAGTAGCTGTCTGCCTGCCTGTCTATGAGTAGCTGTCTGTCTGCCTGCCTGTCCAATTGTCCATGAGTAGCTGTCTGCCTGCCTGCCTAATTGTCCATGAGTAGCTGTCTGTCTGCCTGTCTATGAGTAGCTGTCTGCCTGCCTGCTTAATTGTCCATGAGTAGCTGTCTGTCTGCCTGTCTATGAGTAGCTGTCTGCCTTCCTGCCTGTCCAATTGTCCATGAGTAGCTGTCTGTCTGTCTATGAGTAGCTGTCTGCCTGCCTGCCCAATTGTCTATGAGTAGCTGTCTGTCTGTCTATGAGTAGCTGTCTGCCTTCCTGCCTGTCCAATTGTCCATGAGTAGCTGCCTGTCTGTCTATGAGTAGCTGTCTGCCTTCCTGCCTGTCCAATTGTCCATGAGTAGCTGTCTGCCTGCCTGTCCAATTCTCCATGAGTAGCTGTCTGTCTGCCTGTCTATGAGTAGCTGTCTGTCACGGCCCCTTGGCCTGGCCTGCAGGGCCTATGCTGACTATATAGTGTACTGCCCTGTCTGTGTATTCTCCCACAGATCATGTGGGCGTCGGCCCACTTGAGACAACTCGTTAGGTGCATTAGGAGCACCTGATCAGTGCTCCTGGAAATCCTATAAAGAGGGCTTGCCAGCCATTCTCTTGGTCCCACTCAGATGACAGCAACCTTCTGTTTGCTGCTCCTCACCATTTGATTTGCACACTACAACACACCGTCACCATATTAACCACACATCCACACTGACACCACTGATCTTACTGACTAACACATCTCATACATTCTGTAAGCTTTATTTACATATTAAGTTATTATTAGTTATCTTACAAATAAATTATTGTTATTTTGAACACTGCTCTGTGTCCTCCTCAATTTGTCATGGCCCAACGGGCCGGGTTATGACACTGTCTGACTGCCTGCCTGTCCAATTCTCCATGAGTAGCTGTCTGTCTGCCTGTCTATGAGTAGCTGTCTGACTGCCTGCCTGTCCAATTCTCCATGAGTAGCTGTCTGTCTGTCTGTCTGTCTGTCTGTCTGCCTGTCTATGAGTAGCTGTCTGCCTGCCTGCCAGCCAGCAAGTTGGTTAACAGAAAATAAATTGTTATGGCTGAGTAAAATAAAATACAATAAACACAATTTGCCTGAAAATAGATTACCCAGCTATGACCTTTTTCATGAAAAAAAATGAGTAGTGATATGGCTGACTGAGTAAAATAAAACAATCTACCTGAAAATAGATAGCTATAAGTGAAGAGCAATTGCCGCAATTACCATTTCCGCAATTTCCATTTCCGCAATTTCCTCAATTTCCATTTCCACCATTTCTGCAATTTCCGCAATTTCCGCAATTTCCATTTCCGCATTTCCGCAATTTCCGCATTTCCGCAATTTCCGCAATTTCCATTTCCACCATTTCCGCAATTTCCGCAATTACAATTTCCGCAATTTCCGCAATTTCCATTTCCAACTATTAATGGCAGCTGGGTTTCATCATTCAAATAAAATAGAATTCTGTCCGTTTAGCTATAAAATGATGTCAGGGAATAGGGATACACAGTATATGTCTTTCATTTGCATTGCATCTCCCCCCCCCCCAAGCTTTTATTTTCGTTCGAGTAATAGTACAACTCTAATAGTATTACTTATAATAATGTAATTAAAGATAACTTCATTCAGATTTATTTATTTTTATTTCATTTTCCAGATTTCTTTTTCTTCTTATTTTTAGATTTTCATTGGTGGGCCAGTCATAATGGTCCCGCGGGCCTGATGTGGCCCGCGGGCCTGAGGTTGAGTATCACTGGTTTAGATTGTAATGGCCATATTCCATTGACCTGTTCACCCATGACAAACATATTGGAAGTACACTATATAAATCTCTAATGCAGAATATATTTATTATCAGCATGGGACAACCCAATATAAGCACAACTTCAGATTGTACAATTGCATAATTATTGGGTAGTTCCAAAACTATATCATAGAATTAACACACACATTAATTAATCAAAATAAGTCAGTGAAATCAGGTGTTTATTTGGAGCATCACACACACACACACACACACACACACACACACACACACACACACCTGAGGTTGAGCAACTGGTGTACGTGTGTGTGTGTGTGTGTGTGTGTGTGTGTGTGCGTGCATGGCTGCGTGTGTGTCTAGGGGGTGTATGTGTTGGTGTAAGAGACAGATCAGTTCAGGGAGTGTATGCGTGTGCAGTAACCTCCATTCCTCAAACCTATTTGAATTTCTCGGGGCTTGTTGTTTTAGCTTGCAGTCAGCTATGCTGAAGCACTGACTCATCTCTACAGGGAGAGCAAGAAGACTGACACACCGTTTGGCTAACGCAGCCACAATGGCTGACAGGTTCTCAAACAACAGTGGGCTCTAATGGCGTGGGGTAAGGTGGAGTGGGGTGGGTTGAAGAAGAGGTAAACTAGAGGGAAGTGGCGTGCCTCTATTGTAGCACTGCTGCAATCTAGAAATACTTCTCCCATTCAGTTCATGGTACGTGTAACACAAATGCACGGGAACAGGACACCCATGTGGCGTATTTAGGCCTATACTCATGCATGCACATTAACGCATGTGTGACACGCACGCACGCACGCACACACACACACACACACACACACACACACACACACACACACACACACACACACACACACACACACACACACACACACACACACACACACACACACACACACAGCTGACACAAAACAGACTCCACAAAACTGGGGCAAACAGACTGCACAAATTAAAACTGCTTTTAATTTGGTTACCAATACAGTGAAAAATACAGTATTGATTTTCTTTTCTTCTAAATAAAGCAATTTTTGCTTTGTTAACATAAAGTTACACAATTTGAACATGGTGACGTAACACGTAAGAATAACACACTTTGTACTGACAAATATAAAAATTTAAAGCGTGTATTAAATTACAAATTACTTATATATATCAGGATATACAAGGAAATAGATGATGATCCATTGTGTTCAACTGGACAAAATACAGAATTCAGTAAGCTAAATGTGCATGTTTATTTTATTCTAAATCATTTATTTCGTTTGTCAAGTGAATCCTAACCAAACCTCCACAGAATGCAATCAAAAACACATTGCACATTTAAAAAAGTACTGTAAATGAAATCTAAAAATAATAAAATATACATGTTTTCTTTCTCTGAAGTCCTGAGAAATTGAGTTTATTATGCTTTTTTAGATTAAGACTAGTTTCCCCAACAGCAATTTTGGTTAAACTTTGGAATGCCTTTAACCTTATACAGGTCCATTTTCTACACACTCGAAGTTAAATGAACACTCCAGAGTTTGTAGGCCTATGATTGGCACAATCAAATTGTGTGCGTGCGTGCGTGCGTGCATTGTCCATAATGGCATTGTGCACACTAGATGAAAATGCTTTGGATGGCACAGGTCCAAAGTCCGTATAACACTTCATAGAGTGGGTGGAGCTACCAATTCCGCTGCAGCCATCCAGACATATATTCATAAACCAGCAGCATCACAGCTCCACCTGTGACCAAAGAAACAGGAGAGATAGATTAAATAGGAGGGTCACTGCACTACGACTGGTTTCCCATCACACTCTTCTTTGCAGAGAGTCTACAATCAAGCAAAGTTCTGGGAGGGTCAAATAGTATTTACAGTGAAGAACGCTCAGAGTTTTGTTTCAAACCACCGGATGTTTTTTGTGATATCAACTGTCTTATTATATATCATATCCTATTATTATACGAGACTAAGCTCCACCTATTTGGCTCCAGTGTGGCTTAAAACAAACCACAAAAATGATCTGCAAATATTATTTGGCCCAGGACTTCTTTAGTAGTGAAGCGATTTTTGGAAACCCAGCCCAGACTAATTAATGGAGATTTTCCGTTTGCCAAAATAATGATTTAAAATTGCCCTCCAATTACAAAACAATTATTCAGACAATATTAAGACCAATCTCAGCCACCTGTGTCATGCCACTCAATATGACTCTTTTAATATCAGCAGCCATGAGGGCCAAAATAAATGTTGTTTACCTGGTCCAAGCCTCATTATCTTTGGAACTAATCCCTTGTACAACGCCAAGTATCTGCAGAAGGGAGAAACATGATGTTAAATTATGTAACTGGAATTCAGTATGGCAGTGTACCGGTTATGGGAGACAGAGGAATATGGTTACGTGTGTGTGTGTGTGTGTGTGTGTGTGTGTGTGTGTGTGTGTTTGTTTGTGTGTGCGCGTGCGTGCGTGCGTGCATGTACAATACTGTCTATATAAATGTGCGTGTATGTGTATGGTGGCACAACTGGGTATGTGTGGAGGCGACTGCCTGCCTGCCTGTCTCTCACCCCAGCCAGGTACAGAGCGAGGCCTAATGGCCAGTGGCGGAGGGTACCTGCCCCTTAATGTGTTCAAGGTGATCAGTGGCTGGCCGCCTCCGCCTCGCGCTCCCCGTCCCACTGCCTGCCCCCGCCACTGGTGGCGTTAATAAGGCTCGACCCACTTCCTCCCTGGCTCTCTGTCTGATTAGATTGACCCGCGGAGCGCCGCGCGGCTCGTTAGGGCCTGCTTAACGACGTCTCCCATAGGGACCACTAATTAGCTGCGACTGTGTTGTGTTAGAGCAGAGGGACTGGATGTGGCGGAGGGGGCACCCCCTCTCTGCACCCCTGGAAAGACGGGGCTTCGGTGCCATTTCTGTGGAGCAAGGCCCCTAGGCTCTTGTGTCCTGCACTAACGACAAACATCTCATTGGCCCACATCTAGTGTGTGCACTCCAAGCTCTTATTTCTTTTGTTTCATATCTGATGCTCACTCACACCATTTACTACTGGAGGTATGGATATAAGTTTAAATACATACATACATACCGGTACATACAAACCGATGCCACAAATGGCAGATTCCCATATTGCATGAAGTCATAGAAGAGAATAATATTCCAATAATGCCATTTTGTGATGATAAATATATTAACTAATCTACTCCTTTTCAATGGAGGCTTGGCGGCCAGCTTCTGTCCACAAGCACTTCTGCTGTAGGCAGGGGAAGTAAACACTTTCCATGCAAGTGATGGTAAACACTGGTTGTGGCTGGTATTTGTGTACTTATGGAAAAGCACAATATTAGAATATCTGATTGTCTGCTGAAGTGGTGGTCTTCATTCTTCCAAAAAAGAAAAAAGAAAAACAACAGCAACACAAACAGGCTAATTGTATATAACTTCTGAAGAAGATGGTGAAGCTTATTTAAATTGCAGTACCACTTATGGCGCACAAAGTACCAGTAGCAATAATTTTGGAAGTAGTGGTGAAAATTGTATAGACCTCTCCTATACCAACTTGCCATACCCAAAATTCTACTGAGGGTGCACAAAGTTTCTCCATCAATCAGCACAGTAAGTGGCACCAGGCATGACAAACCCCACTTCCCTTTAAATAGAACACTGAGCAAACCCTGACTTTTCTGGGCATTGATCCACTTATGAATACAATTATATCTCTGAAATAATAAATGTAGCTATATTGTTGAGGAAGTTATGGCAAAAATATATAATTTGTAATTTGTGACCCACAAGATTTCAACTTTGAATTGGTAAATATTAATACTAGTAAGTTTGATTCCTATTAATGTTATGGAGAAAATCTATTTAGCCAATTGTCATGGCCTTTGACTTCGACCCAACTGCCACAAAATGTCATCTAGGGACCATTCTCCACCTTTCATGAAAGTTTCAGTTGTCATTCCAAGCATGTCCATTTCCAACCCAACAAACAAACAAACATACATTACATACATTCACTCTTGCTCCATATAATTTAAAATGAAGTAGGAGATGATCATACCCTTCCTCACGGTATATCAGGGCCATGGACTGGAAACAGGTGCGGTACTTGATCTCTCCTGGTACAGGCTGAGGACCTTGGATACGGCTCTTGGCCACATCGAAGGGAATATTCACACAAGAGGAAATAGTGCCGGATGCCAGGCCAATGACAAATTTCCTCATAAACTCCAAGGTGGGATCCTATAAGATGAGAGGAAAGACGGGTTGAAAAGTGAAACCTGAATTATACAGTACTTCGTTGCAAGCCAGTGCCACGTGCCAAAATAGATTATGTGTTGTGAGCTTGTAGAGCTGCAATGTTTGGTGCATGACACTGCGCAATGTATACATTACACTTGCATGAACACATATCTTTTCTTCAACTGTTTGTGTGGATATATAAATGTATCAAGCTGTATGTGCAAAACCGTTACCTTTCAGGAAAGGGAAAATAATAACCTGTGTTCGAATGCATCCAATGTAGTTGTATAGACAGTAGACACTCTTGTTAAAACCTTTCATTGGTTGAATACTCATAAAACAAGCTTGTGACGCTTTGAGTTTGGAGATTTGTAGATATGTTCACTACTTTTAATTTATGAAAAAACATAAAAAGTTGAAATTGAAGATACAAGGCTTCTGATTTGTATCTTGCATGTCTGTATTCCACATGCATGATTTTATTGGAATGGATGTTTCAGGCGAGGAGGTCTGGTGATAAATCTGGCTGCATAGTATCAAAACGAAAATAGCACGTCATACCTGAGGCAGTGAAATATAGGGTAAAGCGAGCACATGGGGTTGATAAAAGGAAAATCAGAGATAGTAGGAGTTTGTGGCAGGGGGAGAGAGGGAGCGAGTGAGGGTTGGGCGGAGGGAGGGGGAGAGCATGACGGGGTCTTGAGCATATGATTGCAAAGCTGGCATGAAAGCCCTGATCATTTTATGGTAGCGGGGGGCAGATTAGTGCTTCCTGACTGCATTGCGGGTTTCTGATTGGCTGAGCAGAAGCACATGTTCTCTGGTTGAGGCTGAGGGAGAGGATTTATAAACAGGGTTCATGCAGGCAGACTGGGGAAGGCATATGGGGACAATTTGGGTAATTGGGCTGTGACTCGACACAGGGGTATTACTGTACCAAAGAAGCCCAGACTTGGAGAGCTCTGACAGCTAATTGGCCAGGATATTTTTACAAATGACAGCAGCCTCTCTGGTCCAGGCCTTTCTCAAGACGGCTGGACACCCTGAGAGCTGCGCTAAATCAACAGCTAATCCCACTTCTTCTAGTTATTTTTTCTTCTCTCAAGTGAGATGTACACAGGAAAAATCCTCAGTGTTCATTTATCCATTTGTAACTCAGAGAGTGCAGATACAGTATGTAACCAAATGGACCCTTTACGTATCCATCTGTGCAATCATGGAGTTAAATGAACACTCAGGATTCCGCTGTGTATGGGGAAGAGAGGCAGTATGAGTGCATCCATCAAGTGACATGCTAGCAGCCTTGAGCAAACATCTCCTCGCACATATTCACTTCTGAATGACGCTAGTATGCCACATCTCACTCGCATATTCAAATATCTCGATATGCGAGAGGCCGAGACTTTGAATTTGACTACGGACACGTTTGAGTTGCGAGCTCATTGCTCACGTTGCTGACAAAAGTATGTGGAGGGAGCCCATCATCGGCTTGATCCTTGGAGCTGCCAAAGGCCACAGCATTCATTCTATCCAATGTACAGTGGTCATATGTCACATGTATGTCATCTCTCCTGTATACTAGTCTCGTGTAGCCTGGCCAACGGAAATCCCCGCCTACAAATACATCTGCTGACATCTAAATTCAATGTAGTTGAACTGTGTAGAACCGATTTGGATATTGAAATAAAATATTCCATTGCAGAATCAAGGAAAAGACATTGGGGCTGTCGTTCATATTGGGATGGTGATGTGATTTGTTTTCAAAGCAGTGGGCATAGGTTCGTTAGCGGCCATGTCGGCACATGTAGTTCTTGCAACTACATAACTAGATGAGTAAGATGACAGCAGACATACCGCTAGTACGTAGACTATATACCTGTCACTGTCAAAGACCAGGTTGGCCTGGGCCGTGGCTCAGCGGTCCAGGCACCTTAGATGGTAATCCAGTCTGGCAGTGTGCCACGGGTTCGACTCCCAATCCTGACGGCCTTTACTGCATGTCACCCCCCATCTCTCTCCCCATTTCGTGTCAGCCTACTGTCTATCCCTCCATAAAAAATAATAAAATAACATGGCGAAAGCCACAAAAAAACATTAAAAGAAAAGACCAGGTTTACAGCATAAATGGACCCACATTTGTATACTCCGTTATAAATGGATAAATGAACACTGAGGAATGTACTGTGTAAAAGCAATTATATCAGTGCCAGTGGGCTATACATCATTACAATTCATGTATGAGGATGACGTCTCTGTGTCAGCATCATACTTTACTGGAAAAACGTCGAGTTCTGCAGCGATCAGGATACCGCAGCAAATCCCACTGTGAAAAAACGGTACTATTGTCTGCTTCCAATTAGTTCATTGGAGTTAATCTAATGCTCCAGTTTGTACATGTGGAACTGGCGTATGGTAACGTTTCCATTAAACAAAATTAACTTTTGTTTGGGCCATCAGGCCCTCCCGGATGTGTAATCTGAGACTTTGAGGATGTTATGGAGCGCAAACAGACGAGGTATTAGTGGGATTGATCTTACAAGCTCCTCTCTGATTTCCTTCCCCTCCCTCACCACGGTAACTCGGGCCAACCAATCATGCTGTCAAAAACTCGCTATTCCCCACAGGCTAAGTGGTTAGGACACGTGGATATCATATACACAGGAGGTTAGTTCAAAGTTACTTAAGTCCTGTGTGTAGCACAAAGTGTAGAAGATTGCCAGTAACACTTGTCGCGTTATAGGGGCTCCATTGACTGAAATACTCAATGCGTAGTTGGAGTAAGGAAATGGCACCAAAAGGGATGGCTGAACCATGCAGAGTTTGAGGGGTCTCAGTGGGCAGGCCACCCATGCTAAATGTATGTGCTCATGTTACTGTAAAAGACGCAAGAAGTAAGATGCCGTGATGGTTTTAAAAGTCAAAATCAATCACATCAGAATTCTATTGAACGTCATTCACGTTGTTTGTTTTATCATGCTTACTTCCAAAAAGGTTCCTGCTCGCCCCGTCAGACATACAGTTAGTATGGTTCAGTGATTTACCACTTAAGCCTGATAAGTACAGTGGTACTTCAAGGCCAATCAACTAGCTCACAACTCGCTGCGTCACAATGCATTGTGAGCTCGTATATCTGCATAGATTCTGATGTTTTACCGGGCTGGCAGGAATGGCGTCCTTGACATTGAAGTAGAACCCAAAGTAGATCATGTTGAAGACACCATGGCGACCTAGCGTTGACGTTAACCCTTTATTGAGTCCTCGTAGTCCAAAGCCGCCAGAGTTGATGATGTGGCGAGCTTGCCTAAATGCGGAGGGTTGCTGTGTTGGGAGTGAGAGTATATGTCAGAAACAAAACTTTGTCTTCAGTTGTTACCTTGATGCCATGTCAGTTATCACTTATGGACCAAATGTTGATACAGTATACAATATGACTAAATATTGACATTCTTTTCTACATAGAA
>NC_137876.1:32474934-32547434 GCF_963924005.1 Protomyctophum bolini
CTGGTAGATACGGGTTAGAACAGGTTAGTACTTTACAGTTATCTGAGTCATGATTTAGATTATTTTGAATCTTTTTCAAAAGAATCTGTCACAAACCGAGCCCTGTTGAATGCTACAACAATCTGAGTGAAATACCACACTAGTAGCCACTAACTAGCCAGTAATCAGAATAAGTATACTTGTAGAGCAGTGGTTTCCAGACGGTGTGCTGAGGCACACTAGTGTGTCCACGTGTGTCTTGGGATTCTGTGACAAGAAACCACACATTATCAATGCAATAACATGTAACTATACAAAAACTTGAATTTACTATGTCGGTACTATGTGTGCACTAGAGACCACCTCTAGTGACCCAACCAAATCATAATCATGCGGAAGTGTTTTGAAATCAGCATTAGAATGATGTAACTTGGCCAGAGCAGAAGAAAACGTTATGAAAGGTTAATCATAATGAATTGTTCCTTTTTATTTACAAGACTGTCAACCAAAGATAATCAAGAGTAGAGACACCTGAATAGAGCCTATTATAGTGAAACCTTTATTGGCACAACTCCACTCTCATGTTTGTTCCCTACGCGGGAACAGCTACTTCTGTATGTTCCCTATTTTGCTAAGAGTGCACAAATTGTGTTGTATACACATTTCAGGAAGTGCATGCAGCATGCATGTGCATTATTACATTTTTGTATACAAACACACAATGTGTATATTGAGACAGCATTTTCAAATCCTTCTCAATATTGATTGCAACCTGCGTTGGGGTAGCCAAGCAGTCACTTTTATATAGCTTTGGATACAAAAAGGAAAATTTGCATTAACTTGACTTTCAATTGCTTTGCTGACACTCATATCAGTTGCTACGACAATAACATCATTTCAAGTATTTGCAGAATATTATGTAATAAATTGTGACGACAAACGGCAACCCCTCAACTACCACATGCTTTATCTAAAGCAGGGGTTCTCAACGTTTTTGGCCCGGAACCCCCGTCACGCACCCTCCCAACCCCCAATATAAATTCACTGCTACAATAACCTTAATAACAGAGACAATACAGCATAAATAACTACTGAAACCAGATATAATCATTAGGTGTATGCATGCACTATGTACTATATTAAACATGGAATGAATTCTGTACTGGCCATATATGGAGCGTGTCTTAAGTGTACAGGGTTTGATGAGGTCAGATCAGCATATGGAATCTAAGGGTGGTAGCGGGGGCAGTGTCTTGAGTGTACAAGGTTTAATGAGGGCCCAGGTAGGGCCGGGACTTAATTTTCGGGCCTGTTGAGAACTCTAGTTTTCGCCGGCTGCCGGGCGCGGCTGCACTAATAACTTTGGGGCGGGCCCATCTACAGTTTGAATGGACAGGTATCAGTCAAAAGGGAGATATCGAAGAAGGACGGGTGGGGAAGGATCAACATATGGAATGTTAGAGCAGGTCAGCTCCATATGGAGATCTAAGGGTTTGAGGTTTAAGGTCAGATGTAGAGTTGGCTGCATGTACGCAACACTCTTGAAAACATTGCATTGTGGGTTTGAGCTGACAGGCCCTTTTTGATCAATCAATCAATCAATTAATCAATCAAGTTTCCTTAATTCAAGTGGCAGGTGCCAAAAATACTTTTAAATTATATATATATTTTAGGGGCATGTCATGTGGTCTACCTGCACAGCCTTTGTGATCTAGTTAGATCACAATCTACTTTTTGGGCACCCCTGATGTACAGTATATGGGAATGCAGTCTCCTCTTGTTGTCAAATGTTGTTTTACCAACCATGAACAGGTTGAACGGGTCTAAATCTTCAGGTCTAAAATGACTACAAACATCATTCCTTTGTGAGAATTAATACAGAAGTTCATGGGAACTTTGGTAAACATTTGGAAGTTACTAGTCGAGAGGGAGACAGAATAAAGCTAGTGAGACAGTGTGTGAGCTGACTGTCCAATTGGGGACCCCTCCGCTATGCCCTATCCTGTTTTCCTTCTATCTCTTGTCAAAATATAATATAAATATAAAAAAGGAAGACAAAATAAGTAGGAAAGTGCATATTGATAGTGAACACAGGTCTGTGGACATGGTGGACAGTGTGGCGTGACCAGGTCTTGTATGTGAACTCAGGCCTCCTCTGTTGTGGCAACACCGCTCCACAGGCCGGTGGAGATGTTCTCGGACGATTGCGTCCAAGCGTAAATATTATTGTTTCTGGAAGTACAGATGTCACGATTACGTGGAGAAGGGACGGACGGGAGGAGCATTTAAACCTCGAAGTGGGATGCCTCCCAGAGAACCCTGCAACGACCCAAAGCTAATGACCAAAACACTTCTCATCAAATGACAGCGTCAACCTATTTCGTCAACAAGCTGAAGTCACACGGGCAGACGGGTTCTGAGTGATACAGCCATAATAATGCAGTGATAGCTCCAGGGATATCCCTCCTGGAAGTGGAAATTAATCCCCTGTATTGTCTGTGTACAAGTTATTTCAGTCAGACGGAAGCCCATGCCCTCGGCTCTCTTTGTCCATGCAAATGGCTGGCCACAGGTTTCCCGGGTGTGGTTAGGTCATGGAGCCACCAGGTGACAATGTGAGTAAAATTTGTTACAGGCCCAAATATGGCTGTCCAGTGACAGGCCGTCATTTGAATCCTGATTTGACTGTCAATGTAAAATACACACTAAGTCCCCCTTTTGGCTTTCCTAAACAAATCCATTTTCGACACAGGACTAGCTACTGCGGGCTGCCAGCTGGCTAGAGTGTGTGCTAATGTGTGTGTGTGTGTGTGTGTGTGTGTGTGTACTGTGTATAGGCTACAGTATGTTAGTATAGGCATGTATTACTAAATGTGCATGTTTGACCTGTGAATGCACACGTGTAGTTGTTGAGCGTGAGTGCATGTGTGCACTGTGCGAATGTGTGTGCGTGTGTGTGTGTGTGCGTGTGCGTGTGCGTGCGTTTGTCTTTCATTTTCATAAACTTTCCCTTCTCATAACCACCTCCATCCATCTGGGGAGAAACTTAACACACCACAAAGGGGACAGAAATAACCAATTACTTAAATTGGATAATCACAATCATTCACGTCACAAATGATCATTTCTCATAATTAGAAATGAACAGGATAACGATGTGTTAGTGATCGTATGAGGTTAGAAGAAAAGAATATGTGTTGTCGACCACAAGTAATGGTAGCAGAGGTTTGATTAGTGTATCCCAGGCCAGTCATTTTGGGAGAGCTCAGTTTGGCTCACTCAAAAATAGCAGACCTACAAGCTCGTAGCACGCCACTCGGTGGTGCGTTATGAGCTTGTAGATCTGCTATTTTTCAATAGCTAAATTATAACATAATGTTTAAAACACCAAAAGGGGTTCCCGCCCAAAATGTGTTAATCGGCATCGGTCTGATTTTTCAAACGAAATAATCCCAAAGTAACATCCTGAACAGATCTACAAGCTCGCAATATTAAATATACGGTATTAAAGTTAAATCGGACTTGCAGTGCAGATATCCTGTATTTTTTCAGAATGGACAATATTTTTATAATTTTACAATTTCAGAATTAAATCATATCGACATCGGTAATATCGGTTATCGGCCATAACAGCAATTATTTATATATCGGATATCAATATCGGCCAAAATGTCTCATCGGCACATCCCTATTTTACAACATCGGCGCCAACAAGTGGATGGCTTCACACGTCAACGAGTGCACCAATCCCAGTTGGCAAGCCGCAGTACACAGAATATGTGGCGTGCATCTCAGCCACAGTGACAGGGCGGAGTCTTGACGACAAGTGGTTGGAATTGCTAAATTGCAACAGCGTGTTGATTGAAGTCGCAACCTTTAACCCATTTAGACCGGGAAAGCATCTGTGTCATTTTAGATTTCACCTGAAAAGCATTATTTTACAATTTACTATTAAAAAATAGCAGATATACAAGCTCGAGCTTGTAGATCTGCTATTTCTGAAACATCGTGAAAACCTACCCTAGGGGACACGGAGAACATGCAAACTGAGATTAATATAATAAGAAAAAAGAATAACAATAACAATGATTGATAGTATTACCATTTTTAAATATATTTCAAGGACAGAAAATAGTTGTGATTATATCCAATATTTAGATGGCTGCGTAGTTTTGCTGATTGTAGTATCTTAAAGTCTCACAGTACAGTGGGAATCCTTGAGAAGCGAGAGTAGTTACAATGTACTGTTTATCACCATCTCAAACAACCAAAACAAACGTTTTTGTTTTCCATTTACAAGTCAATCTCTTTGAGGACCCATGTAAACATACACAACATTTAGATGGTCAAACCGATTGCTGCTGACTCCGTCTTGAAGTTTCACACTATACTGTGAGTCATCACAGACAACTCCTTCACCAGCCTGTAAACAACCAGCATGCTTTATCTGCAAATATTGTCATGTTTCCCAGTGATCTAACCTTGACATTGTCACCAACAGCCACAATACAGCCCAAGGGTCACTGATCAGGTTTCATGGTACAAAAACGCACACACACACACACACACACACACACACACACACACACACACACACACACACACACACACACACACACACACACACACACACACACACACACACACACACACACACACACACACACACACACACACACACACCCACACACACACACACACACACAGGCAGCTCTATGTATGTTTTAAAGATCTGTTATACTCATTCTGTTTAACCAACATCGGTATTATAATCCGAGTCAGAATCAGGAACACTCGTTCTTTGAACTAGATTTCGTGTTTAATCATGTTTAAGAGTCAAGATATGCAAGATACAGCTCCACGAACGAATCTCATCCTATGAATCCAAACGTGTATAGGATGTTTATACAGTAAATACACAGAATCACTGCTTGGGTGACTGTCCCCCACATATCTCGAGAACCGTCAAATTGATAGACTTCAAACGTTCCCAATGGGCATCAGTCTAGTTTTTATTTTTTATATATAAATAAGGAATCAATGTACTGAGATGGGTGATTTTCTCAGGGACTATTCCACACATTGCCGGGGGCGGGAACTGAACCATGGACCTTTGATTTCCCTGGCAGTTTTTCTACGCATTCTGCTATGATTTATGCTAAATCATACCATTGGAGTGCAATGAAAATGGACTATGAATATGGGTGTAGTGAAGTAGGCACAGCTGATATATGCTAGAATAGATTGCTCATGAGCCCATGTGGTATTTGCGTGGCTTTCAAACTTTCTTTCCCCCACCAGGGAAGCACATTTTTTGTAAGGATTTCTTCCCCCTTTTGTCCCAATCCAAACTGTGGGCTATGGTAGAAACCCATGTGACATAGAATTTTAACTTATTTCTTTTAGTGTATAAACACATTTATTTATTTAAAGTTTGACATATCTTACATTCCAAAGAGCAGGGAATGCTAGAGGGTATGCGCGTGAAATCGTCACTTTAGTAATTATTACGTTAAATAAATAATATTTATTGTGCCTTATCTTTGAGTGCATGCATATTGAACTTCTCATTCTGTATTTTACAGAAAGGGGGATGTGCGTAAAATCTGTATATAAATGCATGTATTATTATATTGGTGCTGCTGCACTGGAACTGACACTTGCCTTTACACCGACATGTGTGTCTGATATCTGCTATTAAATTCTGTTTCTAGGTTTAATTAATGCTACAGTATATTGCTATGTTTTTTTAAATTACTATTTTACTCTAATGCTAGGAATATTTGACATATCATATGATGAAGAATCTGACTTGTTTTCCTTGTTTTATATTTTTTATCTCTTCCATTATTCTCTAAAACTGCAAACGATGGGTGCTTGTATGTCAAATAACTATAGGTTACTTTAGTAACCCCAGTTATTTAAACGACTGAGCGAGGTGAATCGCCCTATGGGGAGTGCCATCTCTGGCATGAACACACAGAATTAAACCATATACTTCACGAACAATTTCATTGGTCGGGACTTCTACCCGCCCATGGCATGATCACCCCTCCCACCGGGGTGATGACGTTCCTCTCATGCCACACGGGTCATTCCATGTTAACCAGATTGGCTTCTGCTTAGTTAAGTCAGAAGGGTAGTCTTTCGGGCGATTCACCTCGCTCAGTCGTTTAAATAACTGGGGTTACTAAAGTAACCTATAGTTATTTTAAACTCCTTCACTCAGTGAATCGCCCTATGGGGAAATATAAACTCCCGTATAGCTACCTACCAGTTGAACAAGTCCCAACCAACGTCACAGGCTTTTTACCTGTGACGGCCAACCCAACCCACCTCTTACCTGGAAGCGACGTCTAAAACGGCATGAGCCATTGCAGACGGCACCACATCCAAGTTATAGTACGTGGCGAAAGTCGAAGGGGACGACCAGCTCGCCGCCGTACAAACATCCTGAATGGGGACACCCTTAGCGAGCGCCCAGGATGCAGACATACCCCTAGTAGAGTGAGCCCTCAAGCCCCCTGGGGGCTCCACTCCTCTCTCGGCATATGCCAAACGAATGGCTTCCACAATCCACTGTGAAAGTCTTACCTTCGTTATCGGTTTTCCCTTACTTTGGGAACCCCATGACACGAACAATTGATCCCCATTCCTGAAAGGAGCAGTTCTGTCCACATAGTGTCTCAGCGCTCTGACCGGGCATAGGCAATTCAACCTCCTCTCCTCCACAGAGGAGAAAGGTGGCGGGTGAAATGCCATCAGATCGACCGGGGCGCAGCCAGAGGGGAAATTCTTAGGCAAGAACGCGAGGCTCGGCCTAATAGAGACTCTAGAGTCGTTCCCGCTGAATCTCATGCAGCTCGGGTTGACCGAAAGCGCATGTATGTCGCTGGCTCGCTTCGCAGTCGTCAAAGCGACCAGCAGAGCAGTCTTTAGTGTGAGGAGCTTCAAGTCCACTGTCCCCAGTGGCTCGAAGGGGCCCTGTGAAAGGGCGTCCAGTACCAGAGTCAGGTCCCATGACGGGACCAGAGATCTGGAAACTGGACAGGCTCGCCTAACGCCCGCCATGAAACGACGGACTAGCAGGTTCTCACCTACTGTCTTGCCGTCTACCCCCACGTGGTACGCCGAAATGGCCGCCAGGTTGACCTTCACAGAGGATTGGCCTAGACCTCTGTCCAGGAATTCCTGCAAGAAGGTCAGAATGTGCCTCACCGAAGCCTGAAACGGGATAACCCGTACAGGTCTGGCCGCACACCAACGTTCGAACACGGTCCAGGCCGTGTTGTATCGTTGTCTAGTAGACGGGGCTCTCGCCCCTAGAATCGTCGTGATGACGTTCGGGGGCAGGCCTTCGGCATCCAGGTTCAGCCCCTCACGGGCCAGACCCAGAGGTCCAGGTCCTGTGGACGTGGATGGAAGATCTCCTGCCCCGCTTGGGTGAGCAGGTCCCTCCGCAGCGGGAGCTGCCAGGGCTGGTCGTACAGGAGTGGGACTATGTCCGACCTCCAAGACCCCCAAGCCGGGGCCACCAGTAGCATGCATAGGCCCTGAGTCCTCACCCTGGCCAGGGCGGGGGGGATCAGGGGCAGAGGAGGGAATGCGTAAAGCAGGCCCCTCGGCCAAGGGTGCGCCAACGCATCCATGCCCAGAGACGGGGACCCTGTCAGGGAGAAGAAGTACTGACACTTCGTGTTCTCTTCCGACGCGAACAGGTCCGCCACCGGCGTGCCGTATCTGGCCCATATCTGAGCTGCTACTTCCTTGTGCAGCGACCACTCGTGGTAGCGGAGTGGGCCTCTGGACAACAGGTCGGCTCCTGTGTTCAGGAGTCCTGGGACATGGCAGGCCGTGATCGACAGCAGATGCTCGTGGCACCATGTCAGTAGCCTGTGTGCCAACGTGTGCAGGCGCAGGGATTTGAGCCCTCCCTGCTTGTTGATATAGCACATTGTCGTGGTGTTGTCGGTTCGAACCAGAACGTGACACCCCTGGATAAGCGGTTTGAAGTGCCGCAGGGCAAGGAAGACCGCCAGGAGCTCCAGATAGTTGATGTGTGCACGCCTCATGGCTCCGTGCCACACTCCTCTGGCCGTCCTGCCGTCGTGGGTGGCCCCCCACCCCGACATGCTGGCGTCCGTGGTGACGATCTTCCTGGTAAGGGTCTGTCCCAGGGGAACACCCTCCACCAGGACACCTCTGTTCGACCACCACTTCAGGGCGAGTACACAGCCTGCAGATACCGTCACTCGCCGTGACAGGCACCTGGTGGGCACACCTAGGGACCTTATCCATCTCTGGAAAGGTCTCATGTATAGCCTGCCCAGCCGTACTAGGGAGATGGCCGACGCCATGAGCCCGGCCATCCTTAGGCAGGTTCGGAAGGGGACCCTCTGTCCCGTCCTGAACAGCGTCACGCACTGTAGGAAAGCGTCCATCCTCGCTTGGCTCAGTCGAGCCGTGTAGGAGACTGAATCCAGTGCTATGCCTATGAAGTCTATCGACCTTGTGGGGACCAGAACACTCTTCTCGTGATTGATGGTGAACCCCAGGGAGGTCATGTGGAGCACCACTTGAGTGGTGTTCCGCATCGCCTCTCGTGCAGAGTCTGCGCTTAGTAGCCAATCGTCGATGTAGCTCGCTACGCGGAGACCCAGACGCCGCAGCGGGGCAATCGCTGCCTCGGTGCATTTCACAAAGACCCTGGGGCTCAGGGACATCCCAAAGGGGAGGACAGTGTACTCGTACACTCTCCCCTTGAAACCGAACCTCAGGAATTTCCTGTGAGGTGGGTAAATGGGAATATGAAAATAGGCGTCTTTCAGGTCTATCGACGTGAACCAGTCGTTCGGACGTATGGAACGTACGAGGGACTTGGCCGTCAGCATTTTGAAGTTGAAGGTCTTGAGGTACCGATTGAGAGCCCGTAGGTCCAGTATCGGACGTAGCCCCCCCCCTTTTTTCTTGACCAGGAAGTAGCGGGAGTAAAAACCGCTGCGACTCTGAGTCAATGGTACCTCTCTGACGGCCTTCTTCTCCAGCAGGGACTGAATCTCTGTCTGGAGCACTTCTGCCGCTTGCCCACGAGCTTCGGAGAAGAGGACTTCTGCGAAAGCGGGTGGTCTCATAGCAAACTGGAGCCTGTAGCCCTTCGCTATGGTGCGTAGGACCCAGGGGGATGCCCCGCACAGTTCCCACTGCGGTCGGCATCGAGCCAGAGGGTTCTCTGTGGCCATGGGAGCCTCCACTGTGGCAGTGGAGCTCCCTGGACGAGAGAAAAATTGGGCATGACCCGTCCGGCTCGTGACGAGTGTGCCCGTCGAAACGGGTGCACTCGGCACCGGAAATAGGTCCCGTCTCATTGTGTCGGGAAACCCAGGGGTTTCCCTCCACAGCGAGCTCATGCCCCCCCGATATTGTTGTTGTTTGTGTTTTTTGGGCAAAGCCTTTATTACAGAAACATGACAAAGTGCATTTGAAAAACAGGGTGCATTTATGTGAACAATATCTTTGGTCTCCGTGGAGAGCCTCATCCGCTTCAGGGGCGGCCCGAGTGTGAGGTCCGAGACCACTACATCTTGGCGGAAGCCCGGAGCGTGAGGGGGGCTGGAGAGACGTCTGGTCGTGTCCCTCCGAGGCCAGGCGTCGGTCACTTGCGCGACCCAGAGCCGCGGCCCCGTCCGCGCTTGGTGGCGGCTGGAGGGCCGTCACGGCTGTGATCACGGTCCTCACGCTTGTGGGGGCGTGATTTGTTGCGGCCTGGGGGGGGCTTGGAAGAGCCCTGTGAGGCGTCCTTGACCTGACGGGGCTTGAAGCTGGCGCGGTCGCCCGGTTTCCCGGGCGGACGCTGAGGCTGGCGTGGAGGTTGGCGTGGCGGAGGCTGACGTTTAGGCGGCTGCTGGATGTCCCTGAAAGCGTCAACCTTCTTCTGACTGTCCGCCAGGAGAGTCAAGACCTCCATGTAGCCCTCGAAGAGGCCTCCCGGTAGGATGGCCAGCTTCTGGAGCTTGCCCCTTACTTCGTCCTGCAGGTCAGGTGAAGCGTTGAGCCATCTCTCGCGCTCCTGTAAGATGGAGGACGTCATGGCCCTCCCCACCTGCTGTGTGACAGTACGGTTGAGGAGTACAGACTCATTGTGCAGGCGGCGGATCTCCGCCATCTGCTCTGCGTTGGGAGTATCTCCCACCTGCAGAAGCAGTGCCGTCATGGACCCCTGCAGTAGCGCTCCTGCGTTAAGGTGCTTGCCGGCACAGGCAAGGCTGGTAAACGCCTTCTCGTTGAGCAGGGAGGCGTCCCTGTCGATCTTGAGGGGTAGAGTAGGGGCCTTGGTCAGCGGGGTGATGCGGGGCGCGTTCGGGTTGAGCAGGAACGCGGCCAGGGTCCTGTCCATGACCGGCATCCCGGACAAAGCCACGGAGGCCATGTGCTCTGTCTCGAGAGACAGGCCTTCACGGCTCCGAGGCATCGGAACGGGTTTCAGCGGTTCTTCCCACTGGGCTGTAAAGAAGGATTTAAAACCCTTAGCCAGGGGGAGGACGGTACGAGGAGTAGGTTCTGGACCGTCTTCCACCACACCCTGCCACTCATCGTCCTCATCCACTGTGGGCAGAAACTCTGCCGGCCAGGCGCGGTCGCACCTGATGCTTGCCACCTTGTAGATGGTGAGGAGGGAGGACTCATCCCTCGGCAGGGGAGGAGCATTGACTGCTCTGGCTCGACCCTGGAAGCCTCCTGGGGCAGCCTGGTCTCCGTCCGTGAAGGTCACACGGAGGGGGGAGGACGCAAGGCGGGCAGACAGGTTGTCTGCACGGTAGTTGCCCTCGTAGTCCGGCTCCGGGGAGTCATCATCGTACTCGTAGACGGTCTGCTCGTACACGGCTTCATCGAGAACCCTGTAATCCGAAGGGGAGCCCTGGAAGGGGAAGTCCAGGGGATCCACGTCGTCCATGTCGTCGGCCCACTCGTCGTGCCGTCGTTGCAGGGAAGCCTCATAGTCAGGATAGTAGCTGGGCCCGGCTGCAGTGTAAGGTGCAGCAGGGTGGCGGAGCATCGGGGGGGGTCGCTGACCTGCTGTCGGTGGGGGCCGGGCCTGTCTCACGGCAGGCTGCGGCGCCGCACCAAAAGGGTTAACGAAGGAGGCCGGAGCCCGTTTTTCAGCGGGCTTAGGTACCTTCTTAGCCGGAGCGTAGTCGTGCCCATCCCCCTGGTTCCAGGTGCAGGCTGCTGCCGGTCTGGTGACGGTGGATGTAGGCTTAGGACGAGCCCCCGTATTGGGGCGCTGGTCCAGAGTGGAGAATTGTGTTCTCAGATCAAAACCTGGGTCGTCCAAGTTGGCATCGCGCTGGGCGATGCGGGCCTCGACCCGCTGAAGACGCCGCTGCTTCCGTCGGAAGGAAAGGGGAAGACAGCATGGACAGAAGCCCGGAGCAAGGATGGCCTGGCGAAGATGTTCGGGGCCCAGGCAGAAGGCACAGCTTGTGTGGAGGTCATCTACAGCCAGAAGGTTGGAGCATGACCTGTGGAGACAGACCCTCTGTGGAGTAGCTGCTATGCTGCTAGCCTTGGTGCTAGTGGATGCCAGGTTCTTGTCAGTATCCATGTTAACTAGAGTGGAGTTTACACAAACACTCAAGATAGCAGAGAAAACCAATTTTTTGAAAATTTCCAAAAAAAATTCAAATTACTAGAACCCGGGTTACTTTCGTAACTTTCGAGGAAAGTACTACAACCAGAGTTACTTCAGTGACTACTAGAAAGTGGTCACTATCCGCGGGTCGTCACGTGGGTCACGTGGGTTATTGTTTACACTAATAAACCCAGTGGTGAGGCCTCGTCTTTCGGCGATGGCCTGGAAGATGCACTCCGGTCTTTACCGCGGGAGCGTGTAAAATGTCGGAGGCGGAGAGTAGCCTCGGCGGCGAGTAAACTAACGTCTTTCGGCGGCAAGTAAACAAGGTCGGGCCGCGTCGGCGATGTGTATCCAGCGGCGCGGAGCGTAGCGGCGAGTTAGCTAGTGTCTTTCGGCGTCAAGCTAACAAGGCAGGGCCGCGTCTAAGGCTCGTTGTGTATGCGAGTGCAAGCTAGCAGACAGCCCGGTCTTACGGCGCGGGAGGAGGCTAACGTTGTGTACTAGCGAGGCTAAGTGGCGTCTCTCGGCGCTGCACCACCGAGCTAAGGCTAGCCGAGGAGGGCCGCTAGCTAGAGCTAACGACCGGAGGAGGAAGCTGGCTAGCAGGCTAACAACTCTACACTGCACAAGACCTTTGTTACGCTTCTCAGCGGCCGGTAAACACTTACGTGGTCTTTTGCAAGAGACGTTTCGTCGTGAAGAGGGCTACCGGAGGGTTTGCAGAACACTGTGAATCTCTTGGTACAAGCCGATGGCCCGTCTTGGTGAGATACGGTTTCAACAGGTAAATACAAACAGGTAGCGTGGCTTAACGTGCGTTCAGCAAGCAGAAGACAATCGGAATGACCCGTGTGGCATGAGAGGAACGTCATCACCCCGGTGGGAGGGGTGATCATGCCATGGGCGGGTAGAAGTCCCGACCAATGAAATTGTTCGTGAAGTATATGGTTTAATTCTGTGTGTTCATGCCAGAGATGGCACTCCCCATAGGGCGATTCACTGAGTGAAGGAGTTTAAAATAACTTCAACATTTACTCAGTTCAGTGTGGTAGGGAATGTACTAGCATGCAGTCTGTTAGTTCCTGACTTAGGGGAGTCCAGTGTCGTAGGGAATGTACTAGCATGCAGTCTGTGTGTGACTTAAGGAGTCCAGTGTGGTAGGGAATGTACTAGCATGCAGTCTGTGTGTGAGTCCAGTGTGGTAGGGAATGTACTAGCATGCAGTCTGTTTGTTCCTGACTTAAGGAGTCCAGTGTGGTA
This sequence comes from Protomyctophum bolini, assembly GCF_963924005.1. NCBI lineage: Eukaryota > Metazoa > Chordata > Actinopteri > Myctophiformes > Myctophidae > Protomyctophum > Protomyctophum bolini. The sequence goes on from NC_137876.1 coordinate 32,487,806, forward strand.
GGGAATGTACTAGCATGCAGTCTGTGTGTGAGTCCAGTGTGGTAGGGAATGTACTAGCATGCAGTCTGTTTGTTCCTGACTTAAGGAGTCCAGTGTGGTAGGGAATGTACTAGCATGCAGTCTGTTTGTTCCTGACTTAAGGAGTCCAGTGTGGTAGGGAATGTACTAGCATGCAGTCTGTTTGTTCCTGACTTAAGGAGTCCAGTCTGTAGGGAATGTACTAGCATGCAGTCTGTGTGTGTCCAGTCTGTAGGGAATGTACTAGCATGCAGTCTGTGTGTGTCCAGTCTGTAGGGAATGTACTAGCATGCAGTCTGTGTGTGTCCAGTCTGTAGGGAATGTACTAGCATGCAGTCTGTGTGTGTCCAGTCTGAAACACTGAAGCACAAGCTCATGTTGCTGCTGCAGTGCCTACACTCCAGTCATGACCAAACGAGAGGTGCCTGTCAGGCATGTAACAAAGCCTTAACAAATATCGTTTGCATGCATTACATGCCAACAAGCATGAGCTATTCCGTACTGGTACAGTAAGTTATATTTTCCTCAATTCTGCTCCAAAAAACTGTTAAAAAAAGTCATTATTAACATTAAAAATGTGGCCAATGTTTTGACAGGAATAACATACAAATATAGTACAGTAGTGATTTCTCCAGCGTTAATAGTCCTAATTTTATCCAGCTATACAAATCCTACAGACCTGAGTACTTTGCCAATACTAAACAGCGCTGGAGAGCCTCTGAGAGACGGAGTCACAGATGTGCGGGCCTGCGTGTCTTTCCTCAGTCTAATCACCGTGCTAGGGCTGGGGGCTCGTGTTTCCTCTCCCTCATTGGGCTTAAGCCCAATGTATACTTTGCCGCGTGACGTTGCTGCATGCCAAAGAATACCGATCTACAAGCTCACAATGCGTCGCATTGGGACGCACTGTGAGCTTGCACACTGGCTGTTTTTGGCGCGCAACACCATAAGGATAAGATAAGATATTAGAGAGAGAGAAAGACTGAGAGAATAGAGAAAGTGAGGGAGAAGGAGAGAGTGAGGCGCGAAGACATCGAGGGCACGAGAAAGAGAGAAAGAGGGAAAGAGACAGGGAGAGAAAAAGAGAAAGAGAGAGAAATAACAAGACAAAAAGAGACAGATCAGGGTCTAGAGTCAGTGGCTCAGCCCTGCCATGTCCCTGCATGAGTTTATTTTTAATAATAATTCTACAAGAGCTGGGGCCTAAAACTACTATTTGTACAAATTATAACTAAGTGGTTTGGCCTGGGGGCAATCCACTACTCGCCACTAAGGAGTGATTATGGCCTCAGCGAAAATATACTGTCAGTGATAATTGCTCTGTATGCAAGAGGATCTTCTGTCTACCAGGTCTCCCTCACATACTGAGCCATGTTCACTACATGTGGACACAACAAAACCCTGAGTGTATACACAAAGACAAGTGTCACATATGTATACAGTGTATGGTGGGAGTCGTGGGACGTCTCTGACAATGTTCCTGTGTGTGGCGGTATCGGTATGGCATGTGAATGGCATGTCTGATGTGTTTGGTCACAGTGTGTGTGCGAGTGTGTGTGTGTGTGTGTGTGTGTGTGTGTGTGTGTGTGTGTGTGTGTGTGTGTGTGCACGCGACACAGTGCGCGCGTGTGTGTGTGTGTGCGTGCGTGCGTGATTGCGTGCATGCGTGACACTGTGCGTGTCTGTGTGTGCGCGTGTGCGTGTGCGTCTGTGTGTGTGTGTAGTGGTGGTGGCAGTGGGGGAGAGGCACAGTAGCAGGAGAGATGGGTGCTGTTGAGCATCCACTGCTAGCTGGCGGCCTCCCTCCTCCTCATCCACTGCTAGCTGGCGGCCTCCCTCCTCCTCAGACTGTCAAGAGATTGGGCCCTGGGGCCGGCCCTCTCGCTCTCCTGGAGCGCTCACTCACACACCTCGCAGCAGATCCATTTTATATCCACAATAAAGCTGTCGACTCACCATAAACAGAGCAGAGTGGCCAGCACTTTCTCCTGGGGCCTGCACTGTCTCAATGTCCTGTCACAGGGCCAGACACATGCAGGCTTGCATGGGGATTGGGATCACGACTACCGTTTCTTTCTAATTGGTCCTTATCTATGGCACAACAAACGTCTTCTTCTACACAAGGCTATAGGCAAGTGTCTGGGGTGTTGACACAGAGCAGAGGCAAGTTGTGAATCTCATTAATCTGAGCATTGCAAATATTAAAAGGGATAATGAACCAAGTTATCTTCTTTCATAATGCCCCTGGGTGATACTTGGAGTAACATTAATATAGGCAATGAATGTAAGCATACACATATTTCATCGCACAATATTCCGTCATACTTGTGTTGTTAGTCCTCACAACGTGCCCATGACAGCACAGTGGTTAAAGGGATTTTTCAACAAATGTTCAGTGCCGAATGGCCTTCACGCTTGAGTAAGAACACTCTGTGATTGGCGAGTGCACTTGTGCAAGGACGCGCTGTGATTGGCTAGTCGTACAAATGTGATTTGTGACAGTCCTAACCCTCCACTACACTACTGGTGACAACCCAAAGTTTATTCTCCTTTCATCCTCTTTCTGTTTCCACAGAAGCACGTTGTGTATTGTATGCTATAAGCACACCCTTTATTCCACCATTTTCTACACTGTGTTTTAGACTGTACAAATATGGCAATACTATTGACTGATTCAGGACAGAAGTGCTTGCATCAGTTGTATCATCAGCATTATTTTATTGATCAAAACTGTGAGTGAAACAAAGATTATGGAAATTATACTGTGACTATAATATGTGTGTGTTATTTAGTCTTAAGACAAGAGCACATCGCACTCATAGTTTCTGACTTGTTCTCGTTTGCTCCCAATGTGTACACTGTTCCAATACTCATACAGTAACTCTGGGCCTGTCCTTCAGTAGGAAACAAGGTCACATAGCCAAACGTAAAGTTTGGTCATTGTGACCGAAATTGAGAAATATAAGATTTTACACAAATAAATGTCAAATGGCCAAAATGTGAAGCATAGAAAAACTTGGGATAGAGGTTCTTTCTTGACTGTAAGTGTGTGCGCAAAGCTTCACGCTGATCATCGCAGTGGTGATAGGGGACAAGTCCTGCATTATAAGCAGCAGTAGTGCACATGTACAGAGCAACACAGATGGATCTGTCGAGCCGGTTTCTGGTTGGAAAGAAACGTCACCTTCACCCTGGGTACAACATCATCCACCACTCTTGTCAACACCGCCATAAACTCGTTGACATTATTTCCAGAGCTGATCTGAAATATTCCTGCTGAACATGCAGGCGCCCAGACAGCGACAGAGAACACCCACCGCTGCTCGCTTCCCACCCACGGCCATGGCCAATGACCACTCACCATAGCACCCATGAAATATTCTGTGAGTAAAGTGCCTTCGACACAAAAAACTATATTTATATAGCTACAGTAAGCAACTGGTATAGTAATAATTCTGATGGCACTTTATTATAGAGTTATATTCGTATGCCCGTCTACACCTAATTGCAGATCCAATCCAATACCATGAAATGTATGTTGTGAAACAACATTTGTTTTATTTGAATGATTCAGTTCATGTTGCACTACTGTTTTACACAATTATTAACAAAATTGTTATTTATTCCTAGTTTGGAATCATTACTCTGTATCGATGCAAGTTGCAGGTATCAGAATCGAAGGAAATATGGGAATATCTGTACTTTACACAATGCAAGGGACAACTACACGAGGAGGATTGATGTAAGAGGAAACCACATGTATCTCTAAAGTGCCTTGTGTTATACTACAGCTGTCTGCTGGCAGTGACATCAACATCCTACTGTACCTTTCACTGCGATAGATGGTTCTGAAGCAGTCTCCCAAGCTCTTATAGCTATTGGGGTCACCGGTTCCTCGCTGGATCTGGAACCTGAAACAAAACATACAAAAAATGGATTGATGGGAGGCATTCTATTGAAAATATTCGCAAAACAATACCTCCCCCCAACCACTGTGCTGTGTTATACCAGTACCATGTACAGTGGACAAGCCAGGTTAAGAAAAGCACTATACTCTTGCATTATGGTGCTAAATAATAAAACATGACATTTTACAATGCCGCGCAAATGCGGGGCTTCATCTCCCTTTTTTCATCATAGCAAAACACTTTTTTTGATTAGACAGACAAAACAAAGGGAACCAAAATATGTACGACAGTGCGTGCACGTGCACAACACAAAGGAGTTCAGCACCACGGACAGCGACCAGGTCATTTTGGAACCCACTTCAAATAATGACAAATACCGTAAATGATCAATAGATGGAATGTTTTCCAAAAAGCAGTGGCACATCAAGTACAAGAACACCATTCTATTGCAGCCAAGTACTACTCACCACTATTTATCAAGTACTACTAGTGATCTGGTGCCACCCACATATAGAACAAAGATGGGTAAATTCACTTTCCACAGCACTGCCACTCAGGTGTGGAATGCCCTGCCCCCTTCCCTTAAAACAAACAAATCACTGGCTTCCTTTAAAACCGGTCTGAAAAATTACCTATCAATATCAGCTGGTCAAAAGGAGAGAGGATGACTGCCATTGTGCCCAACCCCGATTTATTTAATTATTTGGTATTTAGATTAATTTAGATTTGTTGGTACACCTGCAAATAACTTTCATGTGTTGTGAGGTATCCTCGATTACTATCATCACTGTATTATGAATGCATTGGGACCCGAATGGAAACAAGACCGCAAGGACTTTTTTCGGTGCCATCCTTTTGGATAAAATGTGCTTTTTTGACTGTACCATGTACTGTTTTTCTGCATATGATATATTGTCTAATAAAATAATCAATCAATCAATCAAAAAAACTCACCACTATTTATCAAGTACTATTCACTGCACTATTTATCAAGTACTACTCACCACTATTTATCAATTACATGTGATGGGCCTGCCCGACATGCTAGGGGGAGGGGCCAACACAGGCCTAATATAAAATAAAGTTCAATGTGGCTGGCCTGACGACGTCACATATAACTCCCTTCTTCCTCTCTCTCCCTCTCTTCTCTTGTATGCGTCTCTGTCTCTCTCTCACTGACCGAGCTCTGGACTGACGATTTGCTCCGACGTCAGGGGTATATGTCCATATTTGGGCATGATTGGCCGGTCCGGACTTGAATGGGCTAAACATGCAATAATACAACTGGTATAGGCTACTTTATGGTGAAGTTCATTTGAATGCATCATCATAATGAGCTCATTTCCCCCTCACATTCCCTTCTCTTCTGCCTTTCATCCCGTTCCCCTCAGCTGAAACGAGAGGCTCCTCCCACCACCACCACCACTACCAGCAGCAGCACAGAGGAAAACTCAAACATTTACTTAACCCACCCGATCCAATTAGCTGCCCAACTCCCCGGGACGAGGCCTTTTGCAGCGAGCGTTTCTGCTGCTAACACGCTAGTAAGTCCATTGTAACAGCTCTTCAGTTACGTGTAAATTTTTAATATGATGGAGCCAGTCGAGGGGCTTTTTTTGGGTTGCAGCAAAAAAAAAGCACTGGTACCTCCCCAATAAAGTCTCCTGAAGCTGTGTGTAAAGCTTTTACATGAGAGAACTGTTGGGCGGGGTGGTGTGGTGGTGGAGGATCTGAAAGAATGGTCCAGAAATTAAGGGCTGGCGATATTGATACTTGGAGATGATGAGAGGAAACCATATAGCCAGTAATAAATAACAGCACAGAACATAACAGTCTGATGTTTTGTTAATTCACCTCCGACTATTTCAGTAACATAGAAGCAGCACAAATGAAAGCATTGGGCCAATACATTTCATATTAACGGCTATGGCACAAGAGAGGCGCAGAAAGAGACATGCTGGGGAAAGATTCTCTCCTCATATGGCTCCTACTGCCAGGGTCACAAGGTCAGCAGTAAGTCGTCCAGGCGGGTGCCTGATGGGGCCATAAAGAAGCCCCCAGGTTCCAGCAGAGGGTTTGGAGCGGGGGTGTGGGTTTTAGTGGGGTGAGCAGCCTTTCATATCGCTAACAGATTAACATCTTAGAGGGGTGCTCCCCCTCAGAACCCCCTATTTGGTGGATTCCCAAATAGCTTGTAACCCGTGCCTGAAAACCAGTTAAAACAGCATAATAAATGGATGTGCGACACCGTGTTAAAAGAAGAGAAAAAGAGAAGAAGGAACTTGAGGATAGAAGCATGAAAGAGACGAGGTGATGGGGGTTGGGGTGCACAGACCCGGAAGATTTAAGACCAGTGGGGCTTGTAAACAAATTCAAATCGGGCTTAATTAAAGGCATATGTCTCCCAGGGTCAAGGATGGAAGGGGTCCTCTGTCCCCATGCAGGATCCATACTTTGTCTCTCTGCCCTCTGCTCCATCTGACCCAACACAAACCGACACTGAGAGAGCAAGAGAGAGGACACGAGGGAGAGAGCGGGGTTGGCAGAGACTGTGGTCCAGGTTTCAGCCGCCTGACTCCACTCCTGACCCTGGGGTCACCTCATTTCCTCATGGCCCTCTCCTACCCTGCCATAAAAGCTGGACCAAAACGTCAAAGCCAAGGGAGAGGAAGATAATGGGGTGGACTAGAGGAGCTACTGGGCAGCGGGGAAAGCCTCCGGCCCCCAGGTGGGGAAGTTTCTAATGCCTTTCACAACAGCACAACAGTGGAAACAACATTGGTGATAGCAGGGAGATGTGTTAATGACAGGCAGACAAGCCCATGGTACTGTATGAAGCCACTAAAGGTCACCTTTAGGGATGTCCCGACTCCCGATTCATTCATTCATTTCCGACAATATCTGTGTTAGCCGATGCCGAATACCGATAACAGTGTTGTGATCTTGTGTTGTGTTTATAGCTATACTGTAGCTATATAACTCCAAAGCAAACTCCACTCCAACATTTTATTTACCTGCCATAGTTTACCCCTGTGTCGGATGGGTGGTTAAACTCGCCGATACCGATATGACCCGATATGACAAATAAAGGCCGATACCGATACTTTTGCAGATACCGATACAGTATCGGGACATCTCTAGTCACCTTTCACAACTACTAATGTTGAAGACAACGCATGCTAAGCACGGTAAGATGTATAGGGAAGTTGTGTGCAGAATCTGAGTAAATGTCCCGTTTTAAATGGCTTATAGACATGGAGCTACATTAATAAGGCCCAAATGGACAGAGGGATGTATATAGCCTTGGCGGTTTGGCCTTGGGAGCCAGCCCATCCTGATTGTAAACTCAGTAGACAGAGGAACAGAAGAAAGCCCTGGGGCCTCTTTAAAACACGTCGCTCCCTATAGCAACTCCTTCACTTTGTGGGTCTCAACAACGGAGATATACTCCGAGGTGATGAGATCTGTGAGTTCATTGAAAGCCCTGTACCTCAACCTCAACCCCCCAACCCCAGTCCTGCTGGCCCTGCTTTACAGGTCCCTGAGCTGGCCAGGTGAGGGTGATCGCAAGGGCAGGTTGGTGCTTCTGTGAGTGAGACGGTAAATGATCCTCAAACCCTCCACCACCTGACCTCCACTCCCTATAAAAGTGCAACTTTCAGGCATCCGCAAAGGAGGCAAAAAGGTAAATTAGGGCAGAGTGGCGGGCTAGCGCCCCATTCTTTGTATTTTTTTATTGACCGGAGCGCGGTGTTCGAGGGCCAGGCGAGGCCACTGGTCCAGGGTCGTGTCTGCTCCTAGACCCTGGTGGTAACAGGGCTTGGGTCAGGACCGTTCCTAGACCCTGGTGGTAACAGGGCTTGGGTCAGGACCACTCCTAGGCCCTGGTGGGTAACAGGGCTTGGGCCAGGACCACTCCTAGACCATGGTGGTAACAGGGCGTGGGCCGGGTCTGTCACCCAGGAGAGGACGAACTGGTGAAACTCAATAATGATGGTGTTAAAAAGACGCCTATGGGAAGCGGGGTAAGGTTATTGGATTGATCAAAAGACAGAGGCTTGATGGGTCTGCTTTTAAAGGGGCAGGTCGTGCTTTTAAAGGGGGTCTTTTAAAAAATGACCTTGTTAAATGAGAAGGTATTCCCTCCACACCACTCCTATGTCAGGGAGAGAGCGCAATGTCTCATTTCTTTGAGAGCCAGCACTTTGACTACCAGAGGACTAAAAGTATCAAATACAGTCTTATATATTGTAGCTATATTAAGAATAAAAGTTACATATTAAAACAATGATGTCATCTACAAAGTGTTATTATTTTTAGTTATCCATTATCATGTAAGACTTTAATTGACATGGTAAAAATAAATGATTTGGTGCCATTAATGTGTTCATTTGTTAATGAGAATTTGGGCTGATTGCTGTAGATTGTAAGCCTCAATCTGCTTACACCTTCCTGCGTGGAACGGCAAGCGGTTTGATGGGACAAAAAAGGAGAGGCAACCCCCCTCCTTTAAAACAAAAACAAAAAAACAATATAGCAATGAAATGAAAAATGAAAGTGAATGAGCCAGAGGGGAGGGGACCAATGTTTGAAACACTTTCTCAAAATAGATCTTAGCTGCATAAGACAATCCAGAAGGCAGCATTAAAAGAAAATCTATTTTTTACAGCCAGACAGTTAATTTTAATGAGCGGGATCATAAAGATGGTAAAAGTCCATTGCATCGGTACATGAGGTTAAAAGCATTTTCCAACCTAAATGATCCAACATGGCAAATGCAGCCATCCAATCCAGTCTCGCCTTCAGCCGACCAATGGCTGTCCGGTTCAAACAAGAGAGAACCAACAAAATGGTTCCCCTTCCGTCCAATGGCTGCTTGCTTCAACATATCGCTGAATAATAGCACTGAGCTATTGGAGTGTGTAAGCAGAACAAGGTACCAATATACAGTATGTATGAGCAAAATGAGCCCAATGAATACATTTAATGTAATGAATACATTAAATGTATTCATTGTCTATTACAAATAATCATAACTCTGGTCTCTATTCACACAATGAATCTCCTGATACTATGCCAGCCAAAGTATTTACTGCATGATTAAAACTCATTCTGTACCACTGATGAAAAACAGAAAATACGTCACCACCGTATGAATAGGTCTGGGTTGCTATAGGCCAGTGGTTATTAACCTTTTTATACCAAGTACCACCTCAGAAAATATCTGTCTCTCCAAGTACCACATAATAACTGATGTTAAAATACAGGAGAGTAGACCTATTCAGCTATGCACAGTTAACACAGGAGGGAAATGTAATTTATTATTATTTTCTCTCTCTCTCTCTCTCTCTCTTTCCCTAAGGCAATAATGCTGCTGCTCTGACGAAATGTCAGTCTAATCAGCACAACTGATGATATTTGTAACGTGATTCATCCGTTCTCAAATCTTCTATTAACGGCTAGGTGGGCTGTCATGCTCATTTCAGCACGTCTGGAGAGCCTATTTCAACCAATTGCTTGTAGTAATACAAATATTTCATTCCACTTTTGACTTTTTGACCTCCACCACCATATGAATAGGTCTGGGTTGCTATAGGCGACCGAGCAAACAGCAAATGAACCGGAAGTGAAAAGGTCAGCCTCTGTCCGCCTCCATGTACAGTACATACAGTAGATTTTTTCAAATGCATTTATCTCGGATTCTGTTCCCAGATTGCTTTTTTAATCAAAACTGGCTTTATTCACTAAAGCGTTCGCTGATCGCGGTCACAAATAAAAAAAATCGGGTGAATTAAAATAAGATCGCGGGACACGTAGAATTGGCGGAAGAATTAATTAATTAAAGAATTAACTAGAAAAGTAAAATCAGATGAGAGGTGAACATGTTACCTTCAGCAAACTGTCAGTAAAGAAGGTGCGGAAGGGACTTCGAGTGTGGCAGTCGGAGGCCAGTAAAAACAGACCTTTGGAGGGAGAAATACAAAGATAAAAAAGATGCGGTACGGGTTTGGGGAGGGGAGGGTATAGAGGGGAAGTGATAAACTTTTGGCGCTTGTGACACGGCAGGCTGCTGGGGCTTGGTCTGGGCCAGGGCAGCTTGGGTTTCAGCCAGCACTGCGGGCCTGCTAGAACCTGCATGGGACAGGCCATGTTATGAAGCAGGCCGCACGGCCAGGGGGGGTACAGCAGTTACATGGCTGTTAAAGGCCTACGACGTCTCTCTGCCATGCCCTCCCGTTCTCTTCTGGTCCTTCTTCTCCTTCTTCTCCTCCTCACACAGATAAAACTGACTGCTCTGGTCCCCTATGGTGATGCTGGGACCAGTTTGCCGGCCCAGATGTCTCCTCATATACTGTGACCTCTCTGACCCAGGATGAGACTGAGTTGCAATACAGCAGCAGAGCAGGAAGAGGTGCGTAAAAATAAAAAAGAAAGGCCAGGGGAGAGCTGGGGCAAGGCAACTTCAAATATGATCAAGTAACAGCAATCATTACTCATTTATGGAATTGAAATGAAAGAAACTGAAGCACATCACACATGAACAGACGTCATTAAGCATAATGCGAGAGCTTGGTCTGGACCAGCGAAAGCAGGCATCATTGAAAAGATACGTCATTTTTGTTGAGTGACATGTCGCGCGACACTTCTCTGCCAAGGCATAAATTAGGCTTAACTTGTGCCTTTGATGTAAGGAAATGCCGCGAGGATTGTGGAGGCTCCCCCTGACAGCAGGGAGCAGGCAACCCTTGGCCATAACACACACTGGCCGCTCCAGACACGAAGACATCTGCCCTGCGTGTTTCCAACAGAGAAACCTGAGAGTCTATATTACAACACTGAACTGTCTTGTCTTGTCCACCCCCTGCCTCTAGAAGGCCAAGCCCCCTGAGAAAAAGTAATACATTATAGGAGGAGGGGAATGTGCAGGATGTTGGAAGATGTCTCCACAAAGCATCTGCACAGAGGCTATAGTGGACACAAATACGTTTTCATCAATCCCCTTACTGCTTCTTTAAAATGGGCCATTTCAGCTCACTGAGATGTTTTTTTCCCCCTCCTCCATTTAAACACGGGTAACTTGATGCATTCGGGCTATGACACCTACCTGGACCGGACCTATTTAATACCAGGCTGTAACGTGCTGTGGCAGGGAGAACAGCAGGAGTCAGGGAGGCCACTCCTGCACATCCTTGAAAGCTACTAAAAAGCTCATTTGATATAGGAAGACTCCCGGGTTTAGGATACTGTACACACTGCGGCCGGTCTATATACCCTAGAACCTTCTGCAATACACTATGCCTCCCAGTTCCTCTGTCCATCTATCAAAGTCTAGCTCCATTTTCCTGTGTAACCTAGTATATTATTGAACAAGTGAAACTTAGTTTGGTCTAGTATATTATTGAACAAGTGAAACTTAGTTTGGCCTAGTATATTATTGAACAAGTGAAACTTAGTTTGGCCTAGTATATTATTGAACAAGTGAAACTTAGTTTGGCCTAGTATATTATTAAACAAGTGAAACTTAGTTTGGTCTAGTATATTATTAAACAAGTGAAACTTAGTTTGGTCTAGTATATTATTGAACAAGTGAAACTTAGTTTGGCCTAGTATATTATTAAACAAGTGAAACTTAGTTTGGTCTAGTATATTATTGAACAAGTGAAACTTAGTTTGGCCTAGTATATTATTGAACAAGTGAAACTTAGTTTGGCCTAGTATATTATTGAACAAGTGAAACTTAGTTTGGCCTAGTATATTATTAAACAAGTGAAACTTAGTTTGGTCTAGTATATTATTAAACAAGTGAAACTTAGTTTGGTCTAGTATATTATTGAACAAGTGAAACTTAGTTTGGCCTAGTATATTATTAAACAAGTGAAACTTAGTTTGGTCTAGTATATTATTAAACAAGTGAAACTTAGTTTGGTCTAGTATATTATTGAACAAGTGAAACTTAGTTTGGCCTAGTATATTATTAAACAAGTGAAACTTAGTTTGGTCTAGTATATTATTAAACAAGTGAAACTTAGTTTGGTCTAGTATATTATTGAACAAGTGAAACTTAGTTTGGTCTAGTATATTATTAAACAAGTGAAACTTAGTTTGGTCTAGTATATTATTAAACAAGTGAAACTTAGTTTGGTCTAGTATATTATTGAACAAGTGAAACTTAGTTTGGCCTAGTATATTATTAAACAAGTGAAACTTAGTTTGGCCTAGTATATTATTGAACAAGTGAAACTTAGTTTGGCCTAGTATATTATTGAACAAGTGAAACTTAGTTTGGCCTAGTATATTATTGAACAAGTGAAACTTAGTTTGGCCTAGTATATTATTAAACAAGTGAAACTTAGTTTGGCCTAGTATATTATTAAACAAGTGAAACTTAGTTTGGCCTAGTATATTATTGAACAAGTGAAACTTAGTTAGGCTTAAAACTGTGAAACACAGATTGACAGCATTATTAGTGATGGATATGAATGGGCAAAAGTGTGTTGGTGTGTGTGGGTGTTTGTACATGACACGTGGCAATTTGTGGGAAGCTAATTCAACACTTTCAACTCATTGTGAGCCACACCAGATAAGCACAGCAACCTACGGTCACAATCATCATCATCATCATTTTCATATTCTCAGGTACAGATTTGTAAGTCTTAAGCTTGTCTCTGCAGACTGAAGATTATGTTATGTACCTATAATCTTTATTATGTGACACCTTTTAATCATAGCCTAGCTATATTTTGTCCATTCAGTGTCTTTAGTAGCTATTATGACATTTATCTCTATTAAGTTATTGTATGACTGGAATCTAGTTGAATAATCCAGGGTATCCTGCTCTGGTCTTGACTCAATTAGACCCAGCCTTGATCTTGGCCCAGACTCAACTCATTTAGTCTTAACTGCTGCTCGCTCACCACACTGTCAGACTCCATTATACAGGCTTCCCCGTCGCTGTCTGGTCAGTGGAAACCTTGTATGTCCAAAACTGCTGGAAATGTCAAAAGGAACCTGTGTGTTCCGATGGATCCAATGTCGTTATTATTTAGGCACAAGCTCTTGATAATACTTTTCGTTGGTAGAATATTTATAAAACCCTCAGATGAACTTAACCACTGTTTCAAAATGTTCCAAAAGTACTGAGTAGTAGGGCATTCATTTAAGGGGGAAACAAAGTATGGTTAAATATGGATTGTTTTTTATGGCTGGCTTTCTGCCCGGCAGCGATGATATTTTCCTGGAGTCCACACTGTGAGCCTCTTGCCTATAGTCTGTGTGTGTGTGTGTGTGTGTGTGTGTGTGTGTGTGTGTGTGTGTGTGTGTGTGTGTGTGTGTGTGTGTGTGTGTTGGGGGAGGGGGGGGGGGTAGTTGGGGGATTAGGAGCTGACATGACGACCTGACAACCACTGACCTGCCTGCTCCTTTACAAGGCCAGATCAGCTATCAGGCTCTGTAAGCTTTGTGCCCTGCTGTTTGAAAGCTGTGTCAGGGATTCCTCCACAAGTGCACCGGGGTTCACCAAACAGTCGGGGGCGAGAGTTAAAACTGGGGAAGAGGGAGAGAGAGGGGCAGGAGAAGAGCCTTCGGGGGCCATCCTTAAAGCGCTGCCACCCGTCTGCCCCGGCGGGATGGAACAGGATCATCATCTGTCAAAGCCCCAGTCAAAGATCACTTTCCAAGCCTCCCCAAGAAGGACACGCTTTCATGCATGCTGTGGTCATATGGAGGCAGATGGTTGTCATGGCTACCGCTGTGAGAGGAGTGAGGGCCGAATCCCCCAGGTTTTTCCAATCAGCCCCTGAGTCTTGGGACAGGCTGCTGGCAAGGCTTAGTGGTTTACAATGCGTCTGACAGCCATGTCATACAATACAATTCGTGCAATTACACAACGTAACGCAATTGCTCCACTACAAATGTAGAACAGGGATATAAAACTAAACATTACATAAGCGAGTGGCAAATAATAAAGATCGGAAACGGTGATACGAGCTGTAATGACGCATATGTGCGATCGTTATCATTAAATAGTTACGCTTAGAATGCTAAAGGTAGCGTCATTGTTATGAGCAACGAAGTGGCTTCCAAGATGGTGGCTGAATTGCTAATGTTGCCCAGCGCAGAATGCTTAATGGATGAGGAATAAGGAGTAGGTGGAGAAGGAGGCTGTCGGTGCAGAGAGGGAGGGGCTTGAAAGTTGATGAAAGAGTGCATATCTGAGAAGAAAATAGAGAGGGTGAGTGAATTTGCAAGGAATAGAGGGAGAGAGAGCGAGAGAGAGAGCGGGAGAGAGAGAGAGAGAGAGAAGAAAGTGAGGGTGTGGCCGTATCCAGACAGAGAAGACTAGCCTATGTTGGGTTTGTCTCATTAGAGTGTGAGGGAACATGGTGACACCATATGGAACGATGGTGGCAGCGACTGGCTTGTGGCTTGTGCCTGTGGATGGAGGAAGTGAAATGAACGATGGTAAGGATTTTTAGATGAATCGCGCGGGCACGGGCATGTGTGGCTACATGTCGCTGCGACTGTGCGCACATTTATTTGGAAAAAAGTTGAGTCGACTATTTGTGTGTCTGTGAAGGGCTTAGTTTCATGGCGACTGAATGCACGCGCATATAAGGGCGGAGCCCTCTGCGTAACTGGATCTGGACGTGCAGGGGGAAATGCGAGGGCTCTGTGGCTGCCTGCTACCTCTCTAATGAGAGAGAGAGGGGAGGGGACATGATCAGAGTCAGATGGAATGCCCCGAGCGCACAGCCCCCCTGCCCAAAGTGCCGCCCCGACACCCTTTGTTACCTCCAAGTGAGCTGAGACCAGCCCATGAACCATGTAACTAGGTGGTTTCCAGGTTAATGAAATGTTGTAACTCCTGGGCCCACTGTCTCTCTCTCTCTCTCTACTCCCTCTCTGCCAGTCTCAGTAACCACCCCCTGCATCCTCACCCCCGCATTCCTGCCCTATACCCCATGGAGGTAGGTCAGCGGCGAGGGCAATTAACTGTTTACTTTGTGTGAAATATACTACAGTACATTTGGGTTCAAGTTGTTTTGGTCGATGCCCTTATCTGGTGTGGCTCACGATGAGTTGAAAGTGTTGAATTTGCTTCCCACAAATTGCCACGTGTCATGTACAAACCTTCTATAGGAAGGAGTCCGAAAGACAAAATTACAGTGGCCGGAGTTGTTATGGAGTTGTTACAATACTATAGTGTGTATTTCGTTCCCCATGAAGCAAGTTGAAACCTTTGTGTTTCAATGCGTGATAAATATACCCCAATAACTTAATTCTAATTTCTCATAGGGTGACTTTATGTATACTAATAGCAGTACATACCATTGCTGATATATTCTGCTAAGTGACATCTTCATCTTGTACTCTTGTGACTTGTGTCTGTGTTACAGGTAGTCTGCCGTATTCTTTTTATTGAACACACACATATAGCCTACTGTATATTTTATATTGTTGTCCTGTTATCTGTCTTTTTCCTCTGTTTATTTCTCTATTGTATATATTATTTATCCATTGTATATTATTAACTGCAAATCACTGGCGCTTGTACGGAAAATAACTTCACCCACTAATTTACCGCCATAAACATGTGACAATAAACTTGAAGTTGAAGTGTGTTACACTGCCCTGCTTGGATACCATGATCTCAAAATGTACATGCACAGCATACGTTTATGGGAGTTTAGATAGCGATGAAAGAAGTTGTAAGTCATGTTGATGAAAGGTGTGTTGCCCCATAGTCTTTCAGATGGATGTGGTTGTTAATAGAGGTGAGGCACAGAGGTCACGGCTTGGCCGGGAAGTAAACACACTGTACCGCGAGGGACACGCAGAAAGGCAAAGGCAGAAGACGCGAAGTTCAGAATCCTCGGCTGAACAATTAGTTTTGGGTCAAATACAATTACAATGTTAGCATTTAGCAGACGCTCTCAGAGCGATTTACAGAAGTACAAGTTCAACGTAAGTGCCATGAATATTTATCAAACAGGCCAAGTACTCAAGGGATTTGAGTGCTAAAAGAAGTAGGAAGTGACTCGAGAAAAAGTAAGCAACACACCTAGCATTATTTAAATAGTCGACGAAGGAAGTGCAAAGTGCAGACAGTAAGTAGGCTACTGGACAGGGGAGCAGTGTTAATTTTTACACCAAATTCTGATTTAGTCTTAGTCTTTTGAATAACACACATAACATTGTTTTAATCCTATTTAGTAATAAGAAATTGTTTAGCCTTAGTCTTTTAGTCTTAAGGCCCAAACCGCACCAATGCAACTCCTTGCAACTGCGATTGTGGATAATAGTTTCATTTCATGCAACTACTCGCAAACGTTTGGTTGCAAGGAGTTGCATGGCAAATCATTGGTTTGGGCCTTAAGTCTCAATGTACAAAAAAAAAAACACTCTTTAAGCAGCTGTATCAGGGTGCAGAAAGCTGTGTAAATGGACAAGACTCTGAGTGGTTCCCCATAAACAGTGTGTTGCCGCTCCAGTACTCTTTAATTGTGAGACTGCCAATCAGCTCAGTGAGGCCCTCAGCGTGTTCGATGAGGAGACCAAAAAGCTCGGCCTGAAGATAAGCTGGTCCAAGATCGAACTGCGATGGACCTGACCCGCCACCCGTCCTATTTGATCGGCACCCCTGTCCACTTTGTCCCTATACCTTCAAATATCTCAGCTCGACACAGACAGTGTCCAACACCGGTGACCTCAAAACAGAGGTCGACCAACGTCATGCAGTCCCTATGGAGTCCATTGTTGTGGCGTTGTTGTGCCTCTGTCATCTCTGTACATACATACATACTGTACATACACCGATGGCGTAGAAGAAGCTGAGTTTGATCTGTCGGGGGAGATTGGAGTTCCATACACGGTTCATGCCATTCAGGGCCCTCCATGCAAGTGTCTTAATTCCTCTTGAGAGATACACACACATAAAAAAGCTACCAATTCAAAATGTCCCCCTCTATTTACCATTCCAAGTGTGTTCTTCTTGTAATGCCAGCACCGCTAAATGTTTAAACTAGGGATGTACCGATGAGACATTTTGGCCGATATCGATATCCGATATAATTAATTGCTGTTATGGCCGATAACCGATATTACCGATGTCGATATGATCTCATTCTGTATTAAGAAAATGTATTCATTTTTGCCATTCTGAAAAAGGCTTATAAACTCTGAATTTAAAAATGTTCCAACTTGTTGACCGTTTTGAAAGCTTCCCCAGAAAACATTGATATAATTTGCAGCCTTCATCATAACAAAAGCCTTTTTCTGGCTTTTTTATTATTTTTTTCAACATAATAATTATAAAATAAAATATCTGCTAAAGCCGATATCTGATACCGATTACAGATTATCCTTTTAAGGCCAATATCGGCTGATACCGATGTGTTTGCCGATTAATCTCCCATCACTAGTTTAAACTACTACTACTGTATGTTTTAACTATTTTCAGCAAAGGGATGATTATATTTTTGGTAGATATAGATCTTGTTGAGCTGGTAATTTTAAAAGTAGCCTAGTTCTCAAGGCCTACACTGTACAATCCTTAGTGTTTTAATCCATTTTGGGGGCGGGAACCCCTTTTGGTGTTTTAAACATTATGTTAAAAATTAGCTATTGAAAAATAGCAGATCTACAAGCTCATAGCGCGCCACCGAGTGGTGCGCTACGAGCTTGTAGGTCTGCTATTTTTGAAAAATCGTTAAAATGTGGCGCAAATCATTGAATATATATTTCAGAGTGAACATTTTTAACTAAAATATTGGCTTCTGGGGGTCCCTGGAACTACATATTTTGAGATGGGGGTCCGTGGCCCAATAGAGATAATTCTGGGGTTCCTTGACATGAAAAAGGTTGAGCACCTCTGACCTAGAAACATAGGGTTTTTCAGAAAAATAGGATTTAGAGCCTTTTTTTAATCGACCTCAGTCCAAAATAGGTTAATTTAACAACTAGACCCTTATTGGTCCATTAAGTTCCATTTGCACTGAGGTTTTTCCTGTGTACTGACGCTTCTAATCCTCATCCAGCACTTAGAAGTCACCACGGCTCCCTCCAGGCTCCACCTCTCTCTGTGCACTCACACGATAGACCCCTCATTTGGAAAATAAGTAAACATCAACTCCCAGGTTCACATTTTGTCAGGGTTACCTTCCGAAAGAGTGGAAAAAAAAGAGAATGCCTTTGATATTGTGCTTGGTGGAAAAAAGTAAATTTACTCCAGTCCCAGTCCAATTTGGACCAGTGGACATTAAAGCAGGAGCCAGGGCTAATAAGAGCCATGCCTAAGAACCGAGAGCTGAGAGCGAGAAGGAGAAAGACAGAGAGAGGGCAAATTAGGGGGAGAGAGAGAGAGAGAGAGAGAGCGCGGTAGAAGAAAGAGAGGGGGTGAGAGAGAGTGAGCCCAGAATGTGTATGTGTGAGAGAGAGAAATATATAGAGAGGAGAGTGGAGGTGTGTCTGGGCCTGATTCTATCAGCCAGTTGACTCCAAGGTTCATGCTAATGGCTTTCAACTCCCTCTCTCAGTGGCCCAATTAGCTAGCTGCTGTGTATGCTTGGTCTATAAACTCATGTGTATGGATGTTAAACGAGTAAACTTGTGTGTACGCAGACGACGAGACGAGTGACTGCATGTTTATGTGCACATCTGTGTTATGTGTGTCTGTGTAATGTGTGTGTGTGTGTGTGTGTGTGTGTGTGTGTGTGTGTGTGTGTGTCTGTGTGTGTGTGTGTGTGTGTGTGTGTGTGTGTGTGTGTGTGTGTGTGTGTGTCTGTGTCTGTGTCTGTGTGTGTGTGTGTGTGTGTGTGTGTGTGTGTGTGTGTGTGTGTGTGTGTGTCCTTTAGTCGCCAGCAGCCTACTATGGTTCAACAAAGGCCAGTCCAATAAACGTACCACGCTACTGGCCATGACTATGAGTCCCTGTTCAAAAAGATACAACTGTGAAGACTCTTCTGTTCCTTCCATTTATCAAAAAAGAGAAGAAAATAAAACTTGACAAGCGCCTAAGTCAAGAGCGCAAGGAATCAATTTGTGCCTGACCAGTGACCATTAACATAAACACGTGGAGACACAAACAGAAAAACAAACAGATAAACCTGTCCAGTTTAAGTGGAGCTTTTACCACTTTTAGGGAAGAGGTTACAAAGAAAATAGTGTGTGCACTTTTAACCCTCACCCTGCATGCAGATGGACAAGCGTGGGGCTCCGGCCATACCTGTAATAAACCCTCATACCTTCTACGCATGACCATCAATCACGCCGTGAGGCCTTCAAAGTATCGAGTATCGACTAATACGGCTCCGCTCGCCCACTTTGGCTTTTATCCCCCGCGTTTCCGCCCGCTCTCTTCTGGTGGTGGCATGGGCCTTCAAAGTGCAGCCATTTTTTTAAGGCACCCTAGCCCCTAACCCTAGCGGTTTATTTACCAAGAAACTGCTGCCGTAAATGACAAAAAAGCAGCACAATTTACTGACAAGTAGTGAGAGGGGGGGGTGGGAGGGGGTGCTAAGAAGTGAGCCAGAGGTCTTGGCTGGGCCTGTGAAAGACTATAAAGCTTTAGTAGTGGCCCACGACCTGTTTATGGCTGACTGAGGAGCTGTGGTGTGATGGTCCTGATCACCCTCTGCACCCCAACAGGCTGCCACAAGAGGAAGGACGGGGAGCGAGGCAGAGGACGAAAATGCCCCCCCCCCCCCCCCCCCCCCATTTAAAAATAATAATAATAAATAAATATATATATATATATATATATATATATATATATATATATATATATATATTACGCAGATCTCAGAGAGCAAGCTCAGTGGCTGCTGATTCATTCTTCCTTTTCTCATCTTTTTCTTTTCCCTTTTTTCTTTTTTATAAGAACCACAGGCCATGCAACAAAAGATGAATGGGATTAAATGAAATAATATGAGCGATTTGCTCAACATTAAAATGTGTATTACTTTAACATTGTGCGTGAAATGAATTCAGTAAATGATGCATTTCATTTTCCACAAAATGGTTAAGGCTCTTGGCATTGGTGCCCTCCTTGCCTGGAGAATGCAGAGCTGGTCAGGCCAGGCCCACTGAATCAGGGGGAAAAGAGCTGGTATGCAAAGAACTCCAATATAGTGCCATTACTGCGCCCACGGAGAGGATTCAAGGCAGATGTGGACTGGAAAAAGATTTAGCTTTTTAGAACGCCAGACTTATAAGTTCAAGTCTACGACTGAGGAGTTCATGTATGATTGGGAAATGCAATCAGAACATTGCATTTGCCAAGCACAATCAATGTAGAGGAATCTGTCTTGGTGGCTACAGAGACATATCAACTATGAAGTAAGGCCTGATTTAAACGTAGTCGTACGTCGCAAAAATGTCCCAACAACAGTACATTCTGACATGTATTACATGATGACAGATCACTTGCAGTACAGAGCAAATTAAGATCAATTCATGATAGACATTTTGGGAAGTAACGGATAATATTGCAATATATGTGTAACTAATTTGTTGTTACAGTTACAAAGACAAATGCTGTAATTCAACTACAGTTTCTAATTGAAGTGTTGAACTTGAATATAGAAAGAAGCATCTCATGGGTAAAGGTCAGGGTTGTGTTGTGTGTATGCAGGCAGCAAAGACTTCAAGACAGGTAGCAGTAATTTAGATAACTATATATTTTAATCAAATACCAAAAAGTACACAAGGTACACCTGTCTTTTTTGGTATTTGGTTTAAAATCAAAACATGATGCTTCTCTGATATTGAAGAACCTTGAGTAAGATATTCTTGACAGTAAACAACTGCGTGCTTCTGTCATTGTGTGTTTCACTACACTAAACTAGAACATTGCCTGCTTTTATGTAGTTAAAACTGATTGATTTAGAAAGCAATAAATATGTATCAAAGGTAACTAGGTTACTTTGACCAGTAGCAGATGAATGGTTAATCTGTAATGCATAACATTTAAACAACAATCTTCCCAACCGTGGGGGTATCTGAGGATACATACCTTGTCTTCACCACATCCAGTGGGTGCATTAGGAGGATCTCCACCAGGCCTAGAACAAACAAAAAGCAAGGTTAGTAAAAATAACTTACTGTTTATGTTTAATCATGCCAAGTATGGCTACAATTAAAGATTTGAAGTGATTCTTTCTTAAGTTGTGCCAATGCTGTATGTGATATTAGGAGTAGTTCAGGTCGCATGTGGAGGACAGAAACAGTGACAGAGTAGTGTAGAAAATAAGCCAGAAATCATTCGATTCTCATTATTTCCTCGACTAAAGTGTCAAAACTGCTCTTTTGCACGAGCAAAAAGTGGTTGAAATCGAATTGAGTTTGACGTTTTTTTCTGTAAGTAAAGTTGGGACCTTCTCCCAGACTCTACCAGGCTGCCAAGGTGGCTGGTGGATAGAGAAAGAAAAAAGTCAACGTACAATACATTTCCCAGGAACAGGTGCATGAGCTACTTGAGCAAAAGAAGCTTTTTTTGTTTGATTATGACTTTATGGCAGTATTTGACGTTATTGATCACACGCTCATTCTTGAAAAGATCTAATGTTCAGTTGTTCGTATCCAATCTAAGGAAAAAATACATAATATGTATTTTTTACAAATACATATGTATTTACTATTTTTTGCTGATAAGTGACCCCATGTCCTCAGTCCCAGCTAAGTCTTTTTGGATATAAGATCTACTTTGGGAGATCTTTGGCATTACCAGTTGGAAACCTATAATCTCAGAATTATCAGGACACATTCCTTTTCAGTTATCTCAGGTAGGTATTATTTAGGCACATGTTTCTCTTAATTTTGAGGATATGATTAAAATGAATTTAGACTCAGTAAAAGTAATTTAGACTCAGCTTTTTTTCCCTCCGATATTCTGATATTGTACAACTCTTAATTTCAGATTCCGATATCAACTAATACCGATATATGCAGGTGTTTTTTCACCAAAAGTAAATTATATCACATATATAATAAAATATAATCACCTATATATCACCTTTACAGATGTGCAATAGACAGTAAAACAAACAAGTTGATTATTCTGCTGTAGATATTTTAGTTGGTAAAATAGAATGCACAAAACAGTTTTTGTATTTTCCGAATTCCAATATTACATTTTTATGCTATTGTCTGCCAATAGTATCGGGAGGGCGATAATATCAGACATTCCTATTTCCTACCCAGTAGTAAATTAAATTAGAAGAGGTCTTCAATGATGGAGCCCTTTATTAATATCATTACTTGGATAAGTTGCTATTGTAAAAATACAGAGGCTTTTATATCCAATAAAGATGGTGCCAAATTATGATGCAGCTATGTATTTCAAATCACTGACATCAGTATGATTTGTAGATTTGTATAAGTGCCCTAGGCTTAAATTGGAGAAATTACAGTTACCGGCATGCGATTGAAAATATGTTTTAAAATATGTTGATATGCAGCTAGCTGTATGTTTTAACGTGTTGATTTATAAAAAGCATATACATGGACCCCAATAATTTATTGTCTAACTGTGCTTTATGGCACAACTTGGTGTTGGATAGTCTGCACTCTCGCATTGCATCTAACAAAGAAACAACTCAATTACTTTATCACACATGTGTTCACTCCATTTCTTTACATTGAATCAATGGGTGTGGTTTGCATTGAGACAACCTGACCACCTTGCATATCAGGTCTTGAGGATCTGATAGCAACAACCCAAACCATGTTAAGCAGTAATGAAATGTGTCCTGGCTACAGTGGCTTGATCACTGAAAATTTGTATGACTTCTAATTAGGCCCATTTGAATGCTGTTGGTTGTGTTATTTCTTTTCTTTCTTTCTTTCTTTTTTTCCAACGGTTTTGAAAGACCGCCAACGAAAACCAAGAGTCTGAGTGAGAACCCTTGTCATCACTGTAATTATCGCCCCTGGTTAATTCAAATCCCAACCAGCCTAATAAATAATCCAGTGTTTTCTGAGCTCTGTGGTGCGTCTGCATGCAAGCGGATATGAATAAAGGAGGCCCAATGAGACTTCCTCTCATAACAACTCGACTAATTCTCTGCTTTTCAAAGTGATGAAGGGACCCAGTCCACTCAGCGTATTATCCATGTAAAGCCAGTTCATCACTTATATGCTAACAGCTGGATGGTCAATAGACGTGGTTTAACACACGCACTAACGACGTGCATCTGGGTGAAAAGCCACTGGTTTTGGCTTCGGAAACACTCGAGACTCAATCAGGCTGGCTAACGCAGGATTCTCACTGTATCCTCTCTGCCGTCGCTTTAATGGGGTTTCCCTCACAGATTCCACCATGTGTACACAGCTGCCGCCAAATACGGCCTCTCTCTCTAATTTGCTCAATTAAACATCATGTCTATAAAAAAAGTGTCTCCTCTGTTGGGAAGGGGGGGGGGGTGGTTTCCAGAGACAATTATCATGTGAAACACCACTGAGGAAATTCCATCTATCTACAGTGGCATCTTAATCTCCAATTGGTAGATTTGGATTTGGAATCCTAATCCTAATTCGGTAGCTCTTAGTAAAAACTAAACATATTGAAAGTCCTTCTGAAAGGGCTTAAAGATGGACCCAACAAAGGCTTTTAAAACGGCAGTGAGAGAGTAAACACGGGGGTTCTGAGAGAGTGACAGACACGTCTTTTTCAGGTGTTCCTATGAATAGACCTGTCATGAAACCTGACCACATTAGATCTCTCCTCAGGTAATCTGATTACGTGATGAAGCCAAACCTGCCTGTCTGCCTGCTTGCTGAGCCTGAACAAACACAAGGATGCTGGGAGAAAAAGAAAACACGCTCCAACAGGTGACCCACAGGAGAGGGAAGGAGCAGAGACCAGAGAAAGACAGAGAGAGAGAGAGAGGGTCTGGGAAAACGGAGAGCTTCTGCAATCGCCATCCCCTCAGAAAATGTGCATCTGGACGATAAGTGGGAAACCAAACACACAGAATGAAGACAAACAAAACAACGATTGGATTCCTTTTGTCTCTGCAGACTTGACTCTGGCACACAGTAACATTAGGGAACGTTTATCATCAATTAATCACTACTGCCAGTGTAGCTAAAAGGGGTACTGAATCTCATGTTCTTATGGCTAGAGTATGCTGTTCCTCTCATCATTTTAGATTGGGAAAAATAAAGTAAAACGGGGTAACACAGGGTGATTAACCACCAAGGGCAATATTCCTGAAGTCTAGATACACAGAGACGAGTGGCAAAGTATATACTCGTTCCTGCGTTGATAAGCTCCTTCAAGACCATACTGTACTTACCAGCCGCCTCAGCATGATTGTTTTAACTTTGTGAGTCTGAGGCGACTGAGTGTGTGTGTGTGTGTGTGTGTGTGTGTGTGTGTGTGTGTGTGTGTGTGTGTGTGTGTGTGTGTGTTTCAACGTTCATCATGACAAAATGTGGTCCTGTTGTAGCAGGAACTACCACAGAAGTGGTTGTCAGTACATTGCCAGATGTTTACATGTCTGTCTGACTGTCTGTCTGTCTGACACGATAGCGTCATAAATATGCAAGTTGCAGTGAAAGAACTTTGCAGGTGTGTAGTTGAGATCACAATGAAGCCCAGTGTAGTCTGAGCAAGGGTGTTGGAAGTAGGTTGGTACTACAAAAACTATATCCCATCTCAAGATCCTAAGTCCAGCTTTGAGGGTTTGTGTAACCACAAACACTGAATGCCATTGACAATGAATGGCCAGCGTTGAGTGTTTGTGTAAACACAAACACCAGAATGACATGATGTATGATGATAAGCGCGCCTCTCAATTCACACGGGTGTGATTTTTTGTGTCACACAGAGGTGTACCTCCTTGAGGTCAGGGAGGTTCTGGACCTTTTGTCGGCTCCGAAGCTCAAAGGTTCTGCATAAGACCTTCCACCTGGGGGCGTCTCCTAACGGAGGCTCTGCTCCGTCTGAGCACCTAGAAGTCCCTGTTCTTTCGCAGTCCTGCAGGGGAAAACAGTATCCGGGCTATGCTCCTCAGAAGGTGTGTAGATATAAGACTGATGATGCTTCGCTTTGCTTCACAACGTACTTCCATCTGGGATCTCTGTAGCCCAAAAGCCCTTCACTATCGTGTTGGATGTGTAGGTCGTGTCTTTGCTTGCTTTCAAGAATTGCAACAGGCAATTAGTTCGTCCCAGGCACGGGACTGTTGAACACCAATCCCTGCGCAATCCCAGATGGAGGCTGTATTGTGAATTTGTGAACTCAATACCACCCCATGTGGTGGAGTCAGGTTAGGAGGAAACCATGCAAGGCACCAACCTGCACACACCAGCAGCAATCAGGGGTTCAGAGTCTTGCTTAATGACACTTCGACCCTAACTCTGGGGAGCACGGGATTGAACTCACCTTCCGGTTCACAAGCGGTGACTCTACCCCTGAGCCACTGTTATAGAATAGTTTTGCCCTAAATGCCTGTCAGTCTGTCCGTCCATGTGTCAACCACATCTCTTGAGAACCATCCAACCGATGCTGGATGGGAAGTTAGAGGATTGGTGGTTGTCCAGAACCCACGTGCTGGATGGATCTCCATATATGGACATATCTGATGTCATCAATAAGAAGAACATCTCCAACATATATGGAGATAGATTGCCTTACGTCAGCTCTGGACAGCCGACGATGTGTGCATATTAGAATCATATATGTCTTGTCACAACAGCTCGCGCTGTTGTGATTTGCTCGAATTAACCTTTAGCAAAGGTGATTGTGAACTTTAGCCTTCCAGCTAAACAAGCTACTCTGTCATCTTGCTAAGATGTCACACGGTGCAGGCACGTGGTTCGTTAGCTCAGCCGCCTTTGAAGCCATGCACCGAGTCGACGTATCACGGCTTGCTGCTTTAAGCGGCCCAGAGCTGCGGCCACTCCTGCCCTGTCTGGTCAGAATGGCTCTCTGCGCCCCGGCCGACCTGAGCCAAGCCTGGGCCGAGGACAGGAAGAGAATCCTCTTCATGTTGTCCGGAGTGGAGGCTGTCAATTCAATCGTAGCCTTGTTGTCCGTGGACTTCCGTGCTCTGGAGCAGGATGCACGCAAGGAGCTGCAGCTCAGAGCCAAGGCAGAAGGCCCTAATGGAGAGAGGAACGTCTTAGTGTCTCAGCGCCAACAAGGCTCTAACGCAGAGAGGAGCGTCCAACACAGCCTGGCCTTCGAGTTCGAACACAGCGACCCTCTCCGGCGACTCCGCCTGACACTTCGCGAACTGTTGGCCGTCATGAACATCGAGGCTGCTGCAAACGAAGAGTTTCCCTTCACGTCGTCGGAACTATTCAAAAGCAGCGTTTATGCGGAGGAGGTGGCCCACGTACTCTGCATCCTGCAAGCAGAGCTACCCTCCTTGCTGCCTGTCGTGGACGTGGCGCTGGCGTTGCTTCACGTCCCCAACGGCGACTCGTTCCTGTGCCGGCTGGTCGCTAACGTCCCAGACAGCTTCTCGCAGGTCTGCAGGGCTCTGGTCAGGAGCGGAGGAGAGCGGCCGGACGAGGAGAGCGCCGGGCAGCGGCGCAGAGCCGACGCCCTGATACGCCTGTGTCAGATGAACCCGTCGCAGGCCCTCGACGTCCGTGCCATGGCGATGGAGAAGTGCCACCTGCCAGGTCTGGGCGTCGCTCTGACTCTGGACTACGCGCAGAGCACTGCAGGTGGCGGTCCGGAGGCTGTCAGTCCTCTGGTCTCCTATGTCAGCAGCCTTCTGCTGGGCACAGACGCCAAGGGGCGTGCCTGCCTCAGCATGCTGGTGCACAAGGGGCAGGAGGCTGGGAGGAGGGGGGAGGTGCTGGGGCAGATGCGCACACAGCTGCTGCTTGAGCTGGTGGAGCTCCTGCCAGGCTCCGCCCATGTGCCCAGCGACAGCGGCATGGAGGAGAGCGTGTCCCCGGGCTCGGCAGACCGACTCGGGGAGGATCAGGCGGTCAAGGCCAGCTCTCTGCTCCGCCTGTACACTGCCCTGATGGGCATCGCCGGGTTCAGGCCCACGGACGAGGAGGCGGGGCAGCTCCTCTGGCTGGCGACCAGCCGACCCCCGGCCACACCCGCTGGCACCCGCCTGGCATGTCTGTCTCTGTGCACGCTGCTGGCGTGCCCCGCGCTGCTCGGCACCGCCGAGCGAGAGCAGCTCGTAGCGACGTGGCTGAGCCGGGTAGTTAAAGAGGAGGAACACTTTGCTGCGTCGGCCTCCTTCAGGGAACACGTTGCTGTGAGCGCTGAGGCCGCATCGGCTTCATTCAGGGAGATGCTGCTACTTGTCGCCATGTACTTCCACAGCAACCAGCTCGCCTCCGTCGTTGAGTTGGTGTGCTCCACCCTGGGGGTAACGATGGCCCTAAAGCCCGGCGCGCTGACCAAGATGAAGAGCATCTTCACCCAGGAGGACATGTTCACTGAGCAGGCTGTGACCGGCCTCGCCGCCACGGTCGTGGTGACGAAACGCCTGAGTGGCGACATGAAGGGCTTCCTGCCCGTGCACTGCGTCTACCAGCTGCTCCGCTGTCAGGCCTTCACCGCGCACAATGTCCCCATCAAGGACTGGCTCTACCGGCAGCTGTGTGAGACCACCACCCCTCTCCACCCACAGCTGCTGCCCCTCATCGACGCCTACATCCACTCCGCCCTGATACCGCCCCCCCATGCCGCAGACCAGCCTATCACGGAGCAGGAGTTACTTGACGTCTTCCAGCAGAGGGGCCAAGAGGCCTATAGCCTCACCGCCCAGCTGCTCCTCCTCTACTACGTCCTTGCCTACGAGGAGAACCTGCTGACCGTGGCCTCCACGCAGAGGGAGCCACGGTGCTACTCTGCCGCCCTCATGGATCAGATTCCTATCCAGTACCTGGTGACCCAGGCCCACCGGCTACAGCAGGACCTGGGAGTTCTCCACTCAGCCCTGCTGCGCCTCCTGCTCTCCAACTACCCCCACCTGTGTGTGGCCGAGGCCTGGATGTTCCAGGAGGAGGTGACGGGCACCCTTCCCCTGCTCAGGAGCACCATGCTGACTGACGGACACACCCAGAGCCGGCTCCGTCAGGCTTTCCGGGAGCTGCCGTCCGGCGCTCGTAGGCTCCTTGGCATCCTGGACCAGCTGGCACTGATGTCGCCCAGCGAGCTGACGCCCTATGCCGAGGCCATGACCGACGGCATGAGCCTGCTGCTGGAGCCTGCGGTGCCGCGACGCGTCATGCATGCCCTCAGGAAGCTGTGGCTCGCCCTCAGCACCGTCATGCCCTGCAGGCTGTGGGTGATGACGGTCAACGCATTGCAGCCGTCCGCCACCGGGCACCGGCAGACATTTGGTCAGAAGGACCTGGTGCTGAACCCTCTGGCGGTGCTGCACATCGACCAGCGGGTCTACCGGTGTCCTCCCCTCATGGACATCACCCTGCACGTGTTGAACGGCTTCCTGCTGGCCTCCAGGGCGTACCTGCGCTGCCACCTGAAGGAGAAGGCCCAGTTGGAGAGGCAGAGTCAGACCGCGGTCTCCCATCTGGGCCTGAGCGGACAGCCCGACATGTCCGAGGAGACCACCAGTGAGGAGGAGCACCTCAGGAACGCCCTCCTGGCCGTGCAGGACAGTGCGGCGGTGCAGCTGCTGTTGGAGGTGTGTCTCCCCACCTCCCAGGAGCAGGAGCAGCTAGCAGCTGCCGGAAACTCTGAGAACCTTCTCCAGAGCATGACTCCTCTTCCTTGGAAGCCCAACGCACCGGGAGCCAGGCTAACAGGCCAGAGGAGGAGTGAGGAGGAGGTGGAGGTGGGTGGTAAAGGAGTCGGGCAAACGGGCCGGAGGAAGAGTGAGGAGGAGGTGGGTGGTGGTGAAATGGATACAGAAGGAGGTCTGCTCAGTGACCTGCGTGAGGTCCAGTGTCTCGTCTGCCGTCTGCTGCACCAGATGTTCTTGGCCGACCCCAATGTGGCCAAGCTGGTGCACTTCCAGGGCTACCCTCCTGCGCTGCTGCCTCTGACCACCGGGGGCATCCCTTCCGTCCACATCTGCCTGAACTTCATCCCGGAGCTGCTGCTCCAACCCGACTTGGAGAAGCAGGTCTTTGGCATCCAGCTGCTGTCACATCTGTGCAGGCACTATGCCCTCCCCAAGTGCATGAGCCTGGCCCGGGAGGCCATCGGCGTCATGGGCACGCTGCTCACCAGGCTCCCCCGAGCCAAGCGCCTCGCCTTCTTCATGCCAACCCTGCCATGCCTGGTGGCATTCTGCCAGGCCTTCCCGCCGCTCTACAATGATGCCGTGACTCTGCTGGGGCAGCTGGCCCAGGTGTGTGCCTCCGTTGTGGCATCCAGAGGGGCCGGGGGAATGGACCCCATCGTCAAACGACTGCAGCATCTGAAGGACCCTCCCCCTAAGGAGGTTTTGTTTCCAGGGGGAGGAGCCTGTTTAAAGCTACAAAGTGGACCCCAGAGAACAACTAAGGAGCCTGAGAGAGCAGACCCAGACATCAAGCTTTGCTACTGTGTGGAGAACACCTTCATTCAGCTGCAGTCTGCCTCCATTTAATACAGAACACCTTCATTCAGCTCCAGTCTCCATTTAATACAGAACACCTTCATTCAGCTGCAGTCTGCCTCCATTTAATACAGAACACCTTCATTCAGCTCCAGTCTCCATTTAATACAGAACACCTTCATTCAGCTCCAGTCTCCATTTAATACAGAACACCTTCATTCAGCTGCAGTCTGCCTCCATTTAATACAGAACACCTTCATTCAGCTCCAGTCTCCATTTAATACAGAACACCTTCATTCAGCCCTAGTCTCCATTTAATACAGAACACCCTCATTCAGCCCTAGTCTCCATTTAATACAGAACACCTTCATTCAGCCCCAGTCTCCATCAGTAACACATGTAGGCAGGAAAGGTGCATTGGTCAGATTCACAAGGCAGGAAAGGTGCATTGGTATTTGTGCATAGTATAGTGCCGAAGCAACTCCACAACTGGTTTTCTAGATGAAGGCAGACAGATAAACGGCATATACTCCTAGTCAATTAGACGATTCAATTAAATTAATCGATGAAGCATTTTATCATGGATTATAAGGTCAAGTATTATAATTAGAGATGTAGCTCGAAACCCGATACCTGAAAAAACCCAATAACAAGCTTATTGAGTACCCGGTATCAATAAGCCCTGGGCTTATCGAGCCTGTTATCGAGCATATCGGCCCCTGACATCATGTTTAAACAATCAATCAAGACAAGAAGTGATCAAGAAATAAATCTAATCACCCACGCTGGCACAAACATGTCGGTCTAACAGTGTATTAATAACTCATTAAATAACAGTGTATGAATGATCTATTAACTAGTTATAACGGATAGTTATTCTAAAGTGTTACCAAAGTAGGCTACTGCATGTATTTGAAGGCCGTAGTAAAAGATACTGCATAGTATGCATGTTCAGAATGTATTGTCGTCTCCTGTCTTTCCACAAAAGAATAGAAACTGCTTGATAGTGACCTCGATAAAAACCCAGCTCCATTAGCCGATCGATAAGGTGCTCATTATCAATACAAATTAACGAGCTCCATCCCTAATTATAATACTTTATAATTGCTGGACACACATTTTTGATGGGCGCTAGCCCTACTATGCCCATCTTTGTGTGTTTGCGTGAATCATAGCGATGATTTGATTGGCTGATCACCCCATAGCGATGATTTGATTGGCTGAGCAAAGTACGTATTGAAGATAAAAAGTGAAGACAGAAAAGTGAAGACGGAAAAGTGAGGACGCAAATTGTGATTGGCCAGAATGAGATGATGTATGATGATGTATGATGATATAAGAGCGCCGCTCACTTCACACAGGTGTGATTTTCAATATCTATCTACAAACTAATATTCCTAGACTAAACACTGTATCTTACCTTATGGTGTTAGCCATGTTGCAGTACGATTGTATTAAGACCTTAACGTCTTAATATTGAACAAATATATTTCAAATAGTCAGAGCCTGAAGTATGTTTTAAGCATTTGCCCCTAAAATATATTGTCTTTAATACATTACTGTGTCTATGTTCGTATGAGGCTGCCCTCAGCCTTAGGCGCTCGTGTCTTCCCTCCAACAAGGCGGTTCACAGGGCTTAGTGATGATAAGCATGAATGCAAAACCAGGCTGTGTTTATTTGAGCGCCTGTCTGAGTGACGCCCCAAAAGACGAGACACGTTAAGGACAACCGATGGCAGACAAGTAGGGTTCCAAGATATACCACGATGTGAGACTGCATTTGACAATAATCCACCAGTGGCCTACATATGATCTGTTCTACACCTGTAGCATGATACTGGCCTGACCCAGGTCAACGGCATTTTGTAAACACACTCTTTCTGAGTGAAGAGTAGAATATGCTATCGAGATATATATGATGCAAACCACCCAAGTAGCAAACAGGAGGGCGTACCTTTACTACCTTTAATGGTGGGGAGTCCATCGTGATTTTATTTACCACTTTCAACCTAGAATCCCTATTTTATGTCATTATACACCAGACCAGCAACACCCCAACACCTAAACTGTGGCCTTTCTCGGGGGCCTGCTCTCCATTGTAAGCTTATGCTATTTGACCTAAATTGACAGTACTACTACTGTCCAAATTCAAAACCTTTTTTATTGAGTCTTATCTATCGATCCGTCTATCCATCTCTCTCTCTCTCTCTCTCTCTCTCTCTCTCTCTCTCTCTCTCTCTCTTTCTTTCTCTCTCTCTGCTTGTCTATCAGTCAACAAATCCAGAGGAACAGGTATCAACAAGATGTGTGGATTGTGTTAGTAATCTGAGGTGATGTCAGTAGGTTGGAGCAGATACGCTGATGAACTATATGGAAAGGCTCGGAATATTTCCAGCTTGTCAGAAATAGATTATTTTTTTAATGTCAAATAGCATAGGAAAGCATGGCCCAGAGAAGGACCCTTCGGTGGCGACGTATCTATTTGCTGTTCTGGTCTAATGGGTGATCATTTTCAAAATATTTTTAGAATTTCAGAATGTCAGAGGTCCTCCTATCATCATACATCATCATACATCACATCAGCTGAGCACATTCCGTGCTCATACAGACACACATACACACAAAGCGCCGCTCAAAAATATCAAAAGTATCTGATCAAAATTAGCTTGTGTTTTAAGCATACAAAACTATGGCATCACATTTGTCATAACATACAGCACTTAAAAGATGGTGGGATTTTGCCGCATACTGTACAATGACAGTCAGTGCCAGATTGTAAAGATAGCCACTCCAAAGTATTTGAACACAATCAATGCCAGGAAGTAAAGACATCTTCTGGAAAGTATTCCAACATCAGCTTAGTATATTTTCACACTAATCTAAACTGCCCTGAGGTGGCGAGCCCCACCCCGATCTGGTTTTGAACACTGACTAAACAAACAGCAACACTTTTTCCAGCTACTATTAGACCCAGGTTCAATGTTGCATACTTCAACTAGGTATCGGGGACTGATCCAAACAGTAGTCCTCTTCTCTCCCATGCCACATGTTGAATACTCACAGTCTTCACTGGGAAATACCAAGTAATGAGTTATGCTTCATTTATAGTCCGTCGCACAACGGTGTCGCATGCCGAAAATAGCAGATCTACAAGCTCAGTAGATCGGCTATTTTCGATGTACGACAACTATAAATCAGGCTATAGGTTTACGCCACGAAGCTACTCGAAGTGACAGCAAATACATCACAGTTGCATTAACTTGTGACGGTCTCTGAGTTGTAGTTCTTTAAGAGCATTAATGTGCCAAACGCCCACCTTCCTAAAAGCTGCTGAAAGGCAACTTCTCTTGCTCCATAGGGCCCCAGTGCATCATGGTCTTTTCTTCCCTGCTGTCAGCACATGCTACCGTTTAATCACAGAGCCCAGCAAATGTGAGCCTGCAAACTGTTGGGATCACTTCACACCCCTCCACGGCCTCCGTCTTACACTTACTAAGGGGAACGGACTAACACACTGTAACTCTCATTTCAAAATGAGATATCCCACCTTTGACATCTGCTCGTTCTAAATGTTTGGGAGCAGCTTTTTAATGCAACCTCTGTACTAAGTTGCAAAAAACCTTCTCTTACTGAGTGATGTACTCAAAACGTTTACACAAATGTCATACTGTACAATCATGACATACTGTACTAGCATATTAAGGTCTAAAGGGCAAATAAACTATATGAAAATCGCATCAAAACTATTCATAGCCGATGCCTCATCCAGGTTGATGCGCCTTATTTGAGGTGAAAAAACAACATCCTTCCAAATAAAAATGCTGGCATTTTATCATTGCATAATATAAAATGTGTGTTCTGTGTGGATCTTCTCATGACACAAAAAATATATTTTGGGGCAAATACATTGCAGAAAAAAGCGCCACCAGCGTGTAAGGATCTTTACACTATAGTGTCAACTACATTCTCTCTAGCATGAGACAGGTTGGGCTCAGGCGTTCTGCCCTGACTGCCTCCATTTTTGCCTTGAAGAATGGTGAAAGTGTTCAGCAGTGACCTCCCTCCACAACTGCAGAGAGAGAGAGAGAGAGAGAGAGAGAGAGAGAGAGAGAGAGACGGGGACGTAATATACTAATATTACAGTACAATGACCTGCCATCTGTTTGACATTTATAGGTTTGTTCCGCCTCAGTGGGTGACATACTGGGAGATTCCATTATTCTGAGGCCTCCTTTGTTTCTGAACCCACAATGGTACTGACAGCTTCTGTCATCCGCGGCTCCTGTGCCTGCAGACACACACACGGCTAATCACTGCTGCTAATGGCAACGACAGCATCAGTACCGTCTGGAACGCAGCCATCGACTAACACACGCACAAACTCCTCACATAGTACAAGACCGCCCGATGCCACGAATGCTCTCCGTGCTGGGTCACAGAGTACAGCCTTGTGTTTTGGCTCCATCATCAAAATGAGTGGATATAGGATACAATTAGTTCGGATATTATGCCGATTTTACGTTGCAAAGACCACAAAGACAAGTCTTGATTCGGCGCCTGCCGTTTTTTTTTTTTTGCACTGGCCACAGTTATAGTTCATGTGCAGCAATTTTACAGCCGTGGAATTCTGGCCCTTGTGTTGGATACAGGATAGTATACTAGGGCCCATATGGTGGCATGTCAGAGCGAGCCAGCAGAAACAATGAGACACCAGAAAGTCCTACATCATCCCCCGCCCATTCAACATCTTGGGTGGTTCGAGGAGTCGGAAATATATGGACGGCGCACGAGGTCTCTGGGTCCGACCCAACAAGTAGTCGCGCTGGAAGCGCCGAACCCGGCCACCATCCTACCCCGCGAACATTCCGAGAGGTCTGATAACTTGTCGTACAGAGACAGAAGACCATACATCATGCAGATGAGATGATTATCTCAGTTGGTTTTGGCTCGGGTATGCATGCAGTTTTT
The DNA here is from genome assembly GCF_963924005.1 of Protomyctophum bolini. NCBI lineage: Eukaryota > Metazoa > Chordata > Actinopteri > Myctophiformes > Myctophidae > Protomyctophum > Protomyctophum bolini. Next base: position 32,522,187 of record NC_137876.1, read on the forward strand.
GCTCCCACGCAAAAGTGAGAAAGAAAAACAATAGTGCGCCAGGGAGTGATTTCTCAACGGGTGCAGGTGTCATCCATCACGGCGAGACACACACTGAATGACTGTAATTCCCAGCAGCCACAGGGAGAAGGTCACTGCCACAGGAAGTGGGACTCCCCCAGTTGAATGGAGTAATACATCAGAGTACACTTACTGGCCGTGCATTTCACACGCTTTACCATATACAGTAATAACAGTTTAGTAACTGTAGGCCTACATAATTAATTAATAACTGAGGAGTTTGATTCTTAAATGAAAGCTACCATTTGACAAAAGTAACTCACACTCTTCTAAATTGATTTATAGCACAGAATTAAAACAAATTACAGCACTTTTCAAAGGATTGTAGGTAAATTGTCAGAACGATAACACATTTAGAATCAGAGAATGATGAACTTCAGGTAGTTAGATTTTGATAAAACGGATATACAGTGTTTGGGAAATTACTGTGAATCTGAACCGATAAATCAAAGTACAGCCGTAATTATTTTTATCCTGCGAGTTTCAATACAACACATTTTCTGCACCACTGACAATTAAAGAAGACCAGTCGCGTGGTTTGAGGGCATGAGATGAGCCAGAGAGAAGTGTGATGACAGAAGCCTATAGAGTTCACCCCAGAGGTCTGCCCTGACTCTGGCAGAGCCCCTGGCTGAACCTGCCGTTGATGGCTCCTGCCTCCATGCCTGCTATTAATACTTTTCAAAACACGTCCGATGTGGAATGCTAAACACAACCGCCAGGCCGCTGCCTACCTCAATGTTTCACCTGCGGCAACAAAGCCGATGTGATGTCTATCAGCGAGCCAACCGCCAGGCTCACGTATTACAGGTTCTCTGAGTCAAAGACTCAGAGAGGCTGAATGTATGAGGAATGGAAGAATGGTGGTGAGACTGCTCTGAGGGACCGTTGACATAAAAGGTAAATAAAAAAGGGTGGAGTGAACTTCAGTAGAATTTCAGTAGTTTAACGGCACAACGCCAACAACCAACAATAACACACAGCACGCACGCGCAAATGCACGCACAAACACGCGCGAATGACGAGGGTCTTTAAAAACTTGTATACACAGTAAAGAAAAGGTGGAAAAATAGATCATTTAATGGAACCGTAACAGTCCACTTCCAGAGTCAAATTATTAGTCATTTTCATACACACGGTTCATGACACAGTAAAATAAGCAGAGAGATTAGCTTAACTAATACTACTGAATGTAATACTGTTTTTTTAGCAAGGTTAGCCTACATTTGTGACTGAATGAAAACATCTATAGTCAAAACAGGGAAAGCTAAATTATGGGTATCCAAAATTCCAAATCACATGAGGCTGCTGTGGGTCAGGCCAATAAACTAAACTTACAACCCAGAAAGGCACACTTTAACACTGAACGATTGCCTGGGAGTCCAACCTGTTTTCACAGCAAACACCGGGCTCAACAATTCAAATCTAATCCCATTAAAATTGCAATTGGTATATAAACCATTCTCAACCCAAGAGAGGGGCAAACACACCAATCCGTCATAAGCACACAGGCTATATAATTACCTCATTTTTTAAAGCGGGAGAGTATATGGCAAAAGAAAAGGTATTTCATGGGTAAAGTCCACATACACTCATGGATATTAAAGGGCAATTAAAGACTTTAGGAGAGGAAAGAAAGTTCATTAATGCAGGCAGGCGGCCATTAGGAGTAGTGATTTATGCCCCCGTCCGGCGCTCCTCTCGTGTCAGAGGTGGACATGATGAAAAAAATTAGACTAAAACAAATACTGGTGTGAAGGTACTGATTATGAAGGAATTTACATCTAAAAAACAAGACCTTATAATGGCCTGGGAGAGAGGTCTGAGGAGTTAAAAATAAAAAAATTAACAACCATAATGAGTGGGTAATGAGAAGTGGCACACACACACACACACACACACACACACACACACACACACACACACACACACACACACACCATGGGGACAGTTATTAATCACAGATATTCTCGCAATCAGGCTTACAGCCTCAGGAGTGGAGAAGCATCCAATTCAACTCCCCAAACAGTCCCTAATTCTGCACTTGAAAAAGCTGAAAAGGGTGCTTAGAAAAACAAGCGAGGCCATCTCCAATGACAGAAGGATTTTGTATTTTTTTCTCCTTTTCATTGAGGGCCCCTGTCGAGAGAAGCGCTGCTGCTAACCCAGGCTTTGCAAACAGCCCCAGCATTCCTGGGGCCCGCCTGGCCTGGCCCCGGCTACCGGTGCTGCTGTTTATCTGTTATCGCCTGGGTGTCGCTTTCCACCCGGCGCGTCTCCTCTTGTTCGCAGGTCAGCAGTCATGAATCAGAGCAGAGAGCAGATGAAAGGAGGGGGGAAAGAAAGAGAGAGGGAAAAGGAGAAGCGGAGATGGGAATGATGGGTAGGCGGGAGGGGGTGGAGGAGTATAGATAATTAATCTTAGCACTCCCTTTTCTGTTAACATGCCCTATCTCTGTCGAGCTATCAGATTTATTACCTGGAATTATGATTCAACAGATTGCACACAGTCTGCTCTGGAACTTCCCTATATCATTCAAGCATTGTGGTGCTTGAATGATAGGGAAGTTCCAGAGCAGTGACTGATCAGTGATCATCAATATTTGTATCCTACGATACTATACTGTTGACTAGAGTAGTAGGCATGGAGCTGAAGTGACAAATGTAGGCCTACGTGACGAGCCGTGAATTCTTGTCGATGACAGACAGGCAGGCAGAAAGAGAAGAGAAAGAGAGATACAGATTGTGGCGAGGAAAGACTCCTGTCGCTGTCACCCGTCTGCTGCAGTGAAAGCTTGTGTCTTTCATTACTGTCACAGATTTCTGACACCTGTGGTCATATTCTGCACACAGAACCATCGGATGCAAATCGCCCAGGCCAACCGCACGGAAGTGTATGAGAGGAGGAGAAGAAAGGAGGACAAAATGGATGCAAAACCCATGGTGCAACTGATGGAGGAGAGGAAGTGCACCGTGTCGGCCCGTCCCCCATTCATTCTCGAGGAGCACTTTTAAACAAATTTCTCCAACTCCGAGCTGGACACCTGTCAGAGCAGCCCTAAGGCCATCAATCAGTATCTGAGCCCTAGTGAGGTCTCTAACATAAAGACAGACAGCAAGCTAAATTATCGTTGAAAGCCTCGCATGTATAAAATGAACGGCAACTTTAAACATTCGAACCCTAGCACCCCTATTCTGGGATGAACAGATTCTGTGTTGGTGGAACAACTTTGCTGGCCTAATATAAAGCCCTGGAGTAACACAGTCAACTATACTACAGCACATATATAACTATAAGCATATAGCATTTAAGTGGTTAAAGGAACAAACACAACCCTACGGTGTTATAAGAATGACAACTACCCAATTTAAAACTAGGCTACAATAGTTTTTTTAAATGACTTCACAAACAGAGCCAACTTTTCAACCCACAGGGTTTGTGTAACCCCTTACTTCAAATACAAAGAATGAACATTCACAAAACATTACGTTACAAGTGTATCACCTGAGTCTGACAACTGCCATGCTAAAGCATTTCACCTCATTGTGACAGACTCTTACTGTGTACTTTCCCCTCACTAGCTGTCTTCGCCGTTCCATCAAATCTCCACACACACACACACACACACACACACACACACACACACACACACACACACACACACACACACACACACACACACACACACACACACACACACACACACACACACACACACACACACACACACACACACACACACACACACACGCACACACGCCTACTGCTCAAATCTTCACAAGCAAGCAATCTGCTTGGCAGTTCCACACCAATGCCTTGATTACCAAGCTATAATTATACGTTGCAGTGCATAATTGAGCATGCAACATGATAGTTTAGTAATTACGTTAGAATAATCTGGCTACAATATTGTAACATTTTAAATGATGTGGCCACAAGTTTGGAAAAATGCAAGTTATATTTCCTTTCAAATGTTCGGAATCCCAAGAATTGGAGAGGGTTCCCAGGTTGATACGCCTACGCAGAGATAACTAACTTTGCTGTAGCATATCCAGCATATCTACAAGTTCAAAACGTGTTGCAGTGAGACCCCTCTTTTTGTGTGAGCTTGTAGATCATCTATATTTTTTTTGCAAAGAGATTTGGTGTAGAGGGAAAGAACAGCGGACCAAGTACAGAGTGGACACCCTGGCCAAGTTGACTAAGTAGAGATGTGGGGATAACTAAAACACAATGACCTCCTTGTTTCACCAGGATCTTTCACTTTAACTTGTCACAGTGAAACTGTGACATGTCTACAGATGAAATTTAGCTTTGGCTAACTCTGGCCCATTTACATTGATGCGAAAACTGAAAAAATAAAAAAGAAACAATGACTTCCCTTTTTATGATTAGCCTGCACTGTGCCAAGCCATGGTGTTCCACCGAAATACCAACAAAGTTGACAAGAGCCTACAACACCAAAAAATAAACAAATACATTCTCCACGGAGTCGGAGGCGTCACCATATTTTACTATGGTTGGGCAACGTAATCTGTTCGTGAGAATAGAAGAACACAATTACAGTACATGGTGCTTGTGTGGGCTGGCAACAGTTCTGTTTCATCAGTCATTGTGTGTGTGTGTGTGTGTGTGTGTGTGTGTGTGTGTGTGTGTGTGTGTGTGTGTGTGTGTGTGTGTGTGTGTGTGTGTGTGTGTGTGTGCATGCATGTTATTACAGCCATTAGCCGGCATTTGACACTAATCATCCCACATTGTTCTTGTTTGCACATGTTAAATTATTACACCATTAAATTCTGACTAATGTTTTTTTGTGTCACACACACATGCGCGCGCAAACACACACACACACACACACACACACACACACACACACACACACACACACACACACACACACAGAGAGCAGGAGGGAGGGGAGGTGATGATTGAGTAATGCTCTTTCTTCAACAACTCAACGACATCCTTTCATCAACTGTTGTCAGGGTGCCCGTGAGCAAGGCACTTCCTCCATTGTGGTGCAGATTATACGTTACAAGCGGGAGAGCAGTTGTCGTCTCAAAGTCATTGCATGAATGAGAAAGAAAACTAAACTAAAACTAAATAAAAATGTATCAAGACAAACAAGTTCCCCTGTTCTGTGATACTACTATTTATCATACAGCCAGAACCAAAATCCCTGCAGCTGGCTTAACCCATTCTGACCGGGCACCCATTTTGGTGTTAGCACTATGTTATGCTTTAGCTATTGAAAAATAGCAGATCTACAAGCTCATAGCGCGCCACCGAGTGGCGCGCTACGAGCTTGTAGGTCTGCTATTTTTGAAAAATCGAAGAACGACTGACATTTTTAGAATCTGATCTCAGGTCAGAATGTGTTAATCAGACCAGTGTGTGTCCAGTGGAAACCTCGTATGAATCTGATCTCAGGTCAGAATGGGTTAACAACTTAAAACCCATACTGGCGTCCCCCACGTCTCTACTTGGTTCGCTCGTTTTTTCCCCTCGTCGCTGAAAATAGCAACATCTGAAGGCTCACACAGATGCCTTGTGAGCTTATAGATCGGCATTTTTGTTAATGATAAACCCCCCCCGAATATGGACACTAGGGTTCATGTGGTTAACTCGAAGAGAGAAAAATGGACCAGTAAGGGTGACGGAGGAGGGTTTACACACACAGAAAACAATCCATTATGGTGAACCTTTATGTGCTGCTGAGTGATGGAGAAGACAAGGCGGACCAGCCACCAGAGACACCACCACCACCACCACCATTAGCATTAACATTACCACCACATCCCATCCAACATCACTGAAGGACCCAACCACCCACCCTGGCCTCACCCTGCGTGGCATTAAGGCCGTTAAGGTTCCCCCCTTTCAGCTTAACACCCAAATACATTTGCTGTCTCGCCGGGACCCAAACATACAACAATACTTTATGAATGAACCACTTAAGCCCTTTAAAAAAAAATTGAAATATTTTGAAATACTAAAACAATTGTTTTATAGGAAACAGGGATATTTACTGCACAACCGATGAAAATAGTTCAGCGACACAAAAAAGAGTCCCGAGTCCCGACCCATTGTTTGGAAAACAGTGACACTGAGCCAGTGTAAAGCAAACACAGATTAAAACACCTCTTCTCAACACAGCAGCAACACCCAGAGGGGCAGAGCCTGTGTCATTACTGTCACCTAGTGGACAGAGATTGATGAGCAATACAATACAAACACAGAGAGGCACCTACAGTATATGGAAGGCACCTGTGCTGTGAGATCATGGCACTGAAAAAAAAAGAAACAAACAATGCTGAAGGAATTATGGAATCGAAACTTGAGGGAGAGTGAGTTATGAGTGAAATGCCATCACTCTTTACACTCTCAGAGTTAAACTGACACACAGTTTCTGCTGTGTTGTCTGACTTATTTCGCTGACTTCGCTGTACCGAGTAAATCTGCGTCTCTTTTTGTGGGTACAAATAAAAAATGGTCAACAAGCAACAGTGAATGAGCAAACCCCCCATATTGACACCTTGGAGCTTAGCATCCAGGAGCTTTTTGCGTACATGCAGTATAATCACCAGTGTGAATTTATCCAATTGTAGCTCAGTGGAGTAAAATGGATACACACTAGGGCTGCAATGGGACCGCGGTTGTGTAAGGCATACCGCGGTATCGAGTTCATAACTGTGATAATTATTTTTTTATTAAACTTTTTATCCCACGATTTTGTAACGCATTTTTCACTTGATTCCAATTGCCTAAACTGTAATCCTGGGCACTACTCTCCCTCTGCCAACATGGGGTGAGCCCCGAACTGAGCACGTGCTTCCTTCAATGCATGAGGAGGAGTGAGCAGGCCGTTTACTGCGCCAAATAAATATATTTTTTCATTCAAATTTAGCTCAATACAGTCTGTAAACATTGATTTATTACTGCTATAACAAAAAAATCCATATCACCCCGGCCCTTGATAGTACTGTACTGTACTGTACACCCGAGTGTGAGCTGGTACAATGTCCGCTTTACAGATAAAAAACCTCTTCTCTTCTAAATCATGGCATGCCTATAGTACTCAAGACAGAGGAAGAATTTGTCCAAATGTGTCTTTTTTTATAAAGATAAATAAATAAATAGGGGAAATGTCAAATCTACAAGATTTGCATCATGAAACGACTTTGTTGCATCAAGTACAAAAAGTAGGTAAGGATGTGGTTAAGAAAGTGCTATTCACCCTGATGTCACACGCCGCCAGGGCTGCTGACCACTCGGCCAAAACAGAAGCCCGGCCCACTTTCTTGCGGAAGCACACCTGAGTCCATAAAAGCTGATAATGGAGCCAATAATTGGGAGGGAACAGCAATAATGGAGGTTTAGTGAGGCAGTAAATACTTTAATTAGTTGTTAACACCCTGTGTCTATATGGACAGACTGAGGCCCACTCTGCTCTCTGTGGACTGGGCTGGATGGACACACAGCCAGGGGCCACGCAAGCTACTCATCCTAGTAGTCACATATGAGACCTGAGAACAGATTCTACAAATGTCTTCTAAATCCTGACAGTTTTCTGAAAAAAAAAAAAAGTTTCTACAGAATATCAGTGGTGCTCAAACCTTTTCATGTCAAAGACCCCCACAATTATTGGCTGCCGACCCCCATCTAAAATGTCTTGTTCCAGGGACCCACAGAAGCAAAGATATGAGTATAAAACATTAGATGTGAAAGAATATATATTCAATGATTTGTTCAAGGCAAAAATAGAAAAATAGCAGTTCTACAAGCTCGTAGCACGGCACTCGGTGCCTTTTTTCACCTTAGAAATATTGCACGAATAAGAGCTTATTTGTCATTGGACGATGCAAAAACGTTAATCCACGCCTTTTTCTCGGCTTGATTACTGCAATGCACTTTTCTCTGGACTGCCTAAGAAAACAACTGACAGATTACAACTTGTCCAAAATGCAGCAGCCAGAGTTTTAACTAGAACTAAGATGAGAGAACATATTACTAATAGTTTTGGCTTCACTGCACTGGCTTCCGGTTGTTTTTAGGATTGATTTTAAAATTATTTTACTTGTGTATAAAGCTCTCAATGGTCTCGCACCTTCCTACCTACATGACTGCCTGCCTAAATATGTCCCAAACCGCCCCCCTAAGGTCTTCCACTGCTGACCTGCTCGCTTTGCCTAAAAAAATGGCAACAAAAAAATACGGGGAAGCAGCTTTTTGCTTCTACGGGCTGACGGCATGGAACAAACTCCCACTATACCTTCAACATTGGCACCTTAATAAGGTTGGCGAACATGCGTTAAGGTTGGCGAACATGCGTTAAGGTTGGCGAACATGCGTCAAGGTTGGCGAACATGCGTTAAGGTTGGCGAACATGCGCTGCTCCGTGCTTGCGGTAGGTTGACGTTGTCGGATAAATAGTATGTCGAAACTAAAGCCTGTACCCGCTCTGAGTAACAAATGGATCTTCACTGATATTCTGTGTTACAGCCATTACATCCCGATTTCCGAATGGGGCCTCTTCAGGCCAAACCATCGATACTAGAACTAAACCCTAATATCCATCAACAGACTGCAGAACGTTGCAATGTATCCATGTTTATTTTAGGGGTTTAGCTCCTATGAAGAACAGAAAATGAATGCAACTCAGGAACCGGGACACCTGCAGTAGGGTTCAGATTGAACTCAGTCTGGGGAGGAGTTCATTCATAAAGCCCTCCGGGATGCAGAGAGCAGGCCACATGTAGCCTTTAATGCTTCAACCCTGTTGGCTGACATTTTGGGATGCATCATCATGGGAGAAGGAGTCTTCCCAAAAGCACGGTACAGTTTAAAAGGCTGCAAGGTAGATAAATGCAAATGATGCACAGAGCAAAAAACCAAACGGACATTCCTGAAGGGTGATATGATCTCTCAGTCCAGAATCTATCCACGGTGGGAGTGATACGGCTGGAGGAGAGAGAGTGAGTAAGCTGACAGGGTGGTCCCTCTGGTCTGTGGCGGGTTGGCAGGCGGGCAGGGTGGGAGAGGAGGAAGAGCTCTTCCGAGGCTAAGCTACAGTAGGCGCAGGGGCAGGACCTACAGGGCGCTACTAGCTAAAGGGAACCGTTCCTGGGGCTCCCCTCCCGTCTTTAGCGTGAGAGTTTAGGGGCAGGAAGCCATTACCAAAGTGTAAACGCACTCAGCCATCACTGCCCAAACACAGTTGAAACATGTTTCACCACTCGAAGAAGAAAAAAAAGAAAACGTTTGAGGGAAAGAAATTCCTGTCCTATACAAACACAACAGTGCTCTCTTGTCGCTTTTTGCCCTGAGAGTAAAGACCCAGGGAGAAAAGAAGGTCCTACGCAGGGCTGCCTGGCTTAGGACATACAGCTAGCACTCTCGGCTCTGGTTCCCAAACATTGCATAACCCAGCTGCACATGCAGGCTGGTGGTTTGGGCCTGATGAGAGACTGTGATTATGTTACATACGCCGGTGGTTTGATGCAATAATTATGCAATCAACATCGCAGCTCAGTCTAGTGTAATGTGATTTATGATCATTGTTTGAATTGGGGTAATTAATTGCCCTAATGCGTGAAGGGAGGGCAGGCAGGCAGGCGGGCAGGGCCGCAAGACTCGCTGTGTGTGACATGGCATCTGCTAACGGCTGTCACTTTGGCACATGAACCCCCCCTGCCACGTCGCTCTGCCAGCGACAGGGAAACCCAACCCTGGCGTGCTTCATATGGTACAGTAGGTTACAGGCCCCCCTCTTCATTTATAAAGCCCCTTAAAATCACTTGCAGACACACAGATGAAGACAAATTATGTGTCTTAAATATTAAAAGAGAAAATTAGGCAAATTAGAGAAAATCCACGCAAAACAAGAAATGTATCTTATTCATATGATCTTGGAAACATTATGCCATGATTAGTGAATATGAACAAATCTAAGGCACTCCATGATGTCATACGAGGCACCACTGAGGGTGAATGACAGTAAACGACCAGTAGTATCCTGGGTGATTTGAAAAAGGTCAAACTAATTTTTTTTCTGAGCTCACAAAGATGGCCTCTGATTCACTGTCAATGGAGCAGCTAGCTCTCCAAAGTGGAATATTAGAAACTTGGTTCTCTTGTTTCTAGTGCTGCGACAGAGTTGTTTATGTTCTCAAATCCACATTCATCTAGCAGTGATCAAAGGAATACCACATTAATTCGTTTTCACCGAGACAGTTCCCTCTAAGTTGGATTACACTGTAAAGCAGACATTTTAGTTCCATGACGTAATGTACAACTCATTTGCATGTTCAGATCTTGTACACTAAAGGAACAATACATTATTGATGCTTGCTGTAAACGGTTTCAGCATACCATAGACGGTCTGAAAATAGGGGGTAAAAACTATATTTTAGGCAAAAGACAAATAAATATTTAAAAAATTATACTTTTCCAAAAGCAAATTTCCAAAGCAACAAGTGCGTACATGCAGATACAAAAGTGTTAACCACTTTGAGGCCAATTCCTCCCAATTCCCAGCCTCTGCCAATTGATTGCACTCTTCAGACAACAGGCAGACAGACTTTACAGAGATCTCCATCCATGTGAGACACAGACAGACAGTTAAAATGGGTGCTATGACAACGGGTATTGATACTACAGATATCTCTATATACAGGGCCAGTTGTCAATGACTTCATATCCTGGTGTGACAAGTCATTCCTACAGTTAAATGTGACCAAAACAAAATATATGATCATCAGCTTTAGAAGGACTGCTCCCAGTCCTGCTCCTACACTCATTAAGGATACAGAAATTGAAGTTGTAGAGAGCTATAAATACTTGGGTGTCGTTCTTGACAACAAGCGTTCCTTTAAAGGCGTAGTCATTATATGGGCATTCTCATTTTTGTGTATTTTTATATCAAAAGTCCATAAAAAATAAATTGTATTACTTCCTGAAAACGAAAACGTACTGCGTGATGACGTGTCAAGGACCACATCGATAAAAGCCAATACGAATTAAGCTCACCTGTTTAATTCCCCATGTGTGCATCCATTCAGCACAGCTGCTACTGATTACAGAAATCCTTTATTCCCATTCAAGACATCCATTACTCGGTTTCAACTAAAATATGTATCTGAAAACATTATAGGGTAGAAATAAGCCACATACTGTATCAGTAAACTGGTACAGCTGGCCGACCATCTGACTTGTAAACAAACACACTCCATGCTTACTGCATGTAGCATAGATACCTGAGGGGATGCGACGCTCTGATTGGTTCAGAAACCGTCTGAAAACCGTCTGGTTCAGAAACCGTCTGAAATTTCAAAATAAAATGTCCACCATTTCCGTTTCACTACTCCTTTAATGTCTCGTCTGTAATGATGACTCTTTTCTATAGAAGTTTTATTGAATCTATTCTTGTGTTTTGTATGGTTGCCTGGTACGGTAATCTGACCCTGGCAAACAAGAACAGGCTCAGCAGCCTCGTCAAAGTGGCCAGTAAGATTTCTGGGAGAACCCAAGCCCAATTCATAGAACTGTACAAGAGGCAGATGCTTAAGAGAGCCTCCTCCCTCCTGGAGGTCTCGGATCACCCACTTCGGTCTGAGTTTGAACTGTTGCCCTCAGGTCGTCGGCTGAGGGTGCCCACTACAAAGACTAATCAGTTCAAACTATCCTTTGTCCCGGCTGCTATTCAACTGCTGAACAGCAGATAGCACTTTATTCTTGCCTCTTTGCACATACTGCCCACTAATGCACTTTTGCTGACTTTGCTACTATTGAATGTCATGAATTCTCTGTCTCTAGTGCCCTGTTCTTAGATCTTAGTCTTGTATTGAATGTTGTTTGTTGTGTGTATTTTTTGAGTGGTGCAACCACTCCAAGGAACAGCAATGTCCTGGTTCACCTAGTATGTGACTACCTATGTGACTATGTCCGTGTTAACCTACTGTATGTGAATATGAGCACCAGTATGACTATGAGTACCAGTAGGGGCGCTGTTGTGCCAGAAACAGAGAGAGATAGTGCTGCACTGTTGCCTGCTAATGAGAGAGAGAATGTGAGAGAGGGGGGGTGGGGGGGGGGAGTTGCACCACTCAGTTCACACGGGTGTGATTTTCTTACTATTATCTGGCTGCAAACCAATAAAGCTAACCTTGAACCTTGAACAGTATGGGCACAAAAGTGAAAACGGGTGCTATGACAAGTTGACAAGGGGTATTATTAGGTTCCCAAGTTGCAACGTTCTCAAGTAGGCCGGTAGCTGACGGGCACGTACAAGTCTAGTGTAGTTAAAGGAACAATCAATGCTTGCTGCAAACACTTTCTGTACAGTTAAAAATAATATACAAAAAAAACATTATTTGTTGCATGAAAACCATTTTATGCAACAAATAATAAAAGAACACTTCTTTGAGTTCATTTAACACATGCAGACAAAAAATTTGTTAATGAAATTCAGAAACACGCAAGAGAAATAGCTCCATCATCCAGTAATTGAGGGGTCAGGATCTCTTTGTTGGACAAACTCCAAGTGAACCGTGCAGGGATGTGGTGGTCGCTTTCATCCAGCTATTTGTCAGAAAACCTGAAATAACTCCAAACTGTCAGCGCAGAATTATGAATGAGAGCAGCTTTGCTCTAAATGGGCAACAGACGTGCATACTGTACTATAACAGCCTCACAAATGCCGGTGGAGGTATTTTGTTGCAATATAAGATAATGTATGTACGGTCGGTGTAAAAATATGCATGTACAGCCTATCATCCACCCACCCAGCCAAACTATGGCTGTCATGAATGTTAAACTCAATGTAATACACTTAGTTTTCTTAACCGACATTACAAAGCAGATGTTTTAGGTAAGATTATAAAACAGAAAGATTATTTAATAACTACGTTTTTACATAATTGAACAAGGAACAACTTTTTTTCCATTCCAGGACAAATACCGTATTCATATTTTAACTGGAATTTTTGTTTATGCTATTTAAGGTTTCATTCATTCATTTAGGCATTCAGGACAGCCAACAATCCTTATTATATAGAAGGAACCCCTTAATTTGGTCAAGGACATTTGTGATTAAAAAAAGGTGATATGTATTGGCATAGCAGCTGTAGTACAATCACAAGTCTTATTTTATCAATTTATAACGCTGCGAGTTAGAGAACTCATATGAGATACAGAGTAAACAAGTGAAATTGGAAGTGATTAAACAAAAAAATTGAACTGGAAGACAAATAAAATCTAAGCCGATAAAACTTTTAGTATCCCAACCTGAAAATATACTTTCTGTTTATTAAAGATATATATATATATATATATTTTACCACCTATAAATTAATTTGCTTCAAGTATAGTTTCTCATTAGAGAGCAGCTGGCCTGGTGGTAACTGTGCAGTTTGCGGATGGCTGTGGCAGAGAATGGCAACGTGAGGAGAAAGTATCTACACTCTGGCACTGTTTTTGCCATGACGGATGCTGACGATGAACTCTTGACACTAAGCTCAGCCAGTTTATGCTCAACATGTGTCTGTGTCTGTGGTACTGTCTCTGGTCTCCACAAGGCTGCCCTGCCTGGGCCACAGATACGTGCATCTGTGTGTGTGTGTGTGTGTGTGTGTGTGTGTGTGTGTGTGTGTGTGTGTGTGTGTGTGTGTGCGCGTGTGTGTGTGTGTGTGTGTGAGTGCGACGTGCCGTGCAAACATATGCATATATGTTTGTGCAGGTGTGTGCTGCTGTGTGTTTTTGTACATGCCTATGCATACCTACGTATGTGTCTATAATGCATGTGTGTGTGTGTGTGTGTGTGTGTGTGTGTGTGTGTGTGTGTGTGTGTGTGTGTGTGTGTGGATGCAGGAGGATCCGCAGCTATCTGGGAGGTTGAGGCCTATAATGACACACGGGGGACAGATTAGCTTCCTGTCCATCAGGGTTCCATCAGGAAGACTCTGATTTACAGCCGTGCTGACCAGGCCGCCTGCCCTCCTCCACCCAAAGCAAACACACAGGGAAACACCGCCGCCTCTGTCCGCTGCCCCCGCCGGCTGGCTGCTGGGCCGGCCCGGTGGGCTCAAACACATGTTGCATCAGGCCACCTTGTAGGCTGCTCTGCTCTGCTCTGCTCTGCTTGTGACACCAAGCGCAGTTTGGGTTCGAGTTTGTTGCCGCTTTTGAGCTGGACGGAGATGATGTGATGTTACACTTAAACCATTCTGACCTGAGATCAGATTAAAAAAATGTCTTCTACATCCTGACAGTTTTCCATTCTGACCTGAGATCAGATTCTAAAAATGTCTTCTACATCCTGACAGTTTTCCATTCTGACCTGAGATCAGATTCTAAAAATGTCTTCTACATCCTGACAGTTTTCTGAAAAAGCTATGTCTCTATGTCAGTCGTCCTTCGATTTTTCAAAAATAGCAGAACTACAAGATCGTAGCGCGCCACTCGGTGGCGCGCTACACAGAATGTGTTAATCCGCGTAAGTGTAGCGTTCATATATAATGTGAATGTGATTGTGTGAACGTGAGCACCACGTGCATTTATATGGTGAATGGACTGGGCATAAACATGCGTACAGACACGCATAGTCGTGCATGTTCTGTCAATGCAGTGTGTGTGCGTGCGCGCGTGGGTACGCTCATACTCATGCAAAAGTAAAATCCTCAGTGTTAATTGAACTCCAAATGGGTCCCATTTGTATACCCTCAAAATGTGTGTATACCTACATGCATGCGTGTGTGTGTGCGCGTGTGTGTGTGTGTGTGTGTGTGTGTGTGTGTGTGTGTGTGTGTGTGTGTGTGTGTGTGTGTAGTGTAGTGTAGTGTACAGGCTATCCTGTGCATGGCTACTGCCTACCTCCCCAGAACAGTGAGATGGACAGATCCATTAAACAAGATGTCACCCCCAAACACAACAATGATTAATCACACGCTGCAAATTATAAGCACCTGTACGAATGGCCAGTAGAGCCCCCCCCTCTCTCTCTCTCTTTCTCCCACTGTCTGACTGCATGCTTTCACTCTTCCAGACAGACCCCCACCAACCACCGCTGCCCCCTCCCCCCCACCCTCTGTGACCCTATGCCCCCCTCACTCACACAGAGAGGAAGTCTGCCTGAAAAGAAATAACTCACCGCGTACACGAAAGGCCATTTTGACTCACTATACGCACCGTGAAATGATAGATTTTGATGTTTTATGCAGAGGAGGTGCAAAGGGTAAAATTTGGCCACAAAGCAAACGTGTGATTTCATGGCAGTCAAGAGCTAAACGAGTGAAAATTAAGGAAATATTTTGTCAGGAGTTAGGGCACATTGTAGCAAAGAGCCGAAAGAGGTTTCCATTCCAAATGCACAACATTTCAAAAAGCTCAGCTGACAAAATGAATTGAAACCTTCACTTTTCAAACTGGATCCAATGGAAATAATACAATCTTGTTTTATTCATATCCAAGGCAACGGATTTGTTTTTTTAGAAGACTGAGGCCCTCTGTGTAAAATCACCTGAATTCATTATGCTAACGAGCCAGCCCTGCTGATAGGCACACCGGCTGATGTGAGGAAATGTGAGTTTGATTAATGTGGGCAAAATTGAGCTGTGCAGACCGCTCCCCAGCCCCAGTTAAAGGAGTCCAATGCCATCAGGCTCAAAAGAAGGCTACAGGCTTCAGGACCGGCTCTCCCCTTTACTCTGGCCTGCAGCCCTCCTCAACACTTCACAGCAAATCTCTAGCAGACCTGCCCATTACCTCCGCCACACAAAACACAAGTGAGCCCCTGCTCAGGCCTGCATAAATCACAGTGGACGCGCAGAGCTCAGCCCAAAATGAAAACCATACTCCCGACAGCTTCTACAATGAAGGAGATGTCTTTTTTTCCGGCGTTTTATGTTGAAGTTTATACATATCATGTGGACATGCGTGCTGAGCCGGGCTGCCGTGTCTGTGTCTGTGATCCTCCAGTGCTCTTAAACTAGCCAGACCTCAGCAGGCAGGCAGTGCTCAGCCTGGCCCACAGAGCAGACCCTCTCTCTCTGGAGACCCTGTCCCAGAGGACACAGAGCAGCCCCTCTCTCTCTGAGACCCTGTCCCAGAGGACACAGAGCAAACCTCTCTCTGGAGACCCTGTCCCAGAGGACACAGAGCAGCCCCTCTCTCTCTGAGACCCTGTCCCAGAGGACACAGAGCAAACCTCTCCCTGGAGACCCTGTCCCAGAGGACACAGTGCAGCCCCTCTCTCTCTCTGGAGACCCTGTCCCAGAGGACACAGAGCAAACCTCTCTCTGGAGACCCTGTCCCAGAGGACACAAAGCAGGCCTCTCTCTGGAGACCCTGTCCCAGAGGACACAGAGCAGACCCTCTCTCTCTCTGGAGACCCTGTCCCAGAGGACACAGAGCAAACCTCTCTCTGGAGACCCTGTCCCAGAGGACACAGAGCAGACCCTCTCTCTCTGGAGACCCTGTCCCAGAGGACACAGAGCAGACCTCTCTCTCTGGAGACCCTGTCCCAGAGGACACAGAGCAGACCCTCTCTCTCTGGAGACCCTGTCCCAGAGGACACAGAGCAGACCTCTCTCTCTGGAGACCCTGTCCCAGAGGACACAGAGCAGACCTCTCTCTCTGGAGACCCTGTCCCAGAGGACACAGAGCAGACCTCTCTCTCTCTGGAGACCCTGTCCCAGAGGACACAGAGCAGCCCCTCTCTCTCTCTGGAGACCCTGTCCCAGAGGACACAGAGCAGCCCCTCTCTCTCTCTGGAGACCCTGTCCCAGAGGACACAGAGCAGACCTCTCTCTGGAGACCCTGTCCCAGAGGACACAGAGCAGACCCTCTCTCTCTCTGGAGACCCTGTCCCAGAGGACACAGAGCAGACCTCTCTCTGGAGACCCTGTCCCAGAGGACACAGAGCAGACCCTCTCTCTCTCTGGAGACCCTGTCCCAGAGGACACAGAGCAGACCCTCTCTCTCTCTCAGAGGACAGGCCATCTCACGGAGGACCGACAGCAGCCGGCCGGCCGGCCGCATCTGGGGGCAGCAACCCATGGCAGCCTCGTGCCCCGAGGGAAGCGCGGGCGGGCCCACCGCCGCGCAAGGAGAAGCCATGGAAGGTGGAGGAGAAGCAGAGACCGGGAGAGGGAGGAGGAAGGAAAGGACGGGAAGAGAAGGGGGAGGAGGAGAGGAGTATGAGCCCACACAGCCCCTCCAGGTACCTGCCTGTACAGTCCCCTCTCTCCAAATGTTTACTTTGGACCAGACTGGCGGCCAACTGGTTGCAATTGACCCTCTACCGGGACGAGTTAGAGAGTGAACATGAGACTTTTCCTTCTGGGAAAAAAACAGAAAAACATGGAGGAAAGCCACACACGTAAACACACACACACACACACACACACACACACACACACCCCCCCCCACACACACACACACACACACACACACACACACACACACACACACACACACACACACACACACACACAACCCTCTTTTTCTCATCCACATGCGCACACTTATAAACACATGCACCACGTATAAACAGATAGACAACAAGAATAGACAGATAGACAGCAGAATCGCACAGAAAATGAGATGTAAAACGACACGGCTTGGGCTCGACACGCTGCACAGCTACCTCATTTAGGATTCGAAACATTTGCGAGTAAACATTCTAAGCCCGACTCTGGGTGTGAGGCCAGGAGTCAAAGTCAGAGCCACAGACTACACAGGCCCACCTGCCACAGGTGCTAAAACTCAGGCCCGATGACGTTCACAGTCCGCTGGAGAACAGACACACACAGTCCTGGGCTAAGTCAAACATACACCACCACCAGCCGCTAACCCTGTCTATGCACAGTCACATTTCACTCTGGGAGAGTACAAACGGAACCAAATGGACCCTTTCAGGTTACATTCAGTTCCATTTGTACTTGCGCAGAAATGCAAATGAATACATGGACACCGAGGAGGATTTCACTGTGTTGACTTAAAACCCTCTCCTGGCCTGGCTCGCCCGTTGGAAGAGCCAAGACGCGACGAGGACGGGCCGAGCTCGCGGACCTAGAGGAGAGGCATGCCGCTGGCCCCTGTAGACTAAATAAAAGCTCTTAATCCTCATAAACTGCTCCATATGAGCATTACATCCCTAACTCTGCTGCGCAGGAGGACTTCCCAGGGAATGGAACTCATTTCGGGGGGCTAAAACATTACCAGGGTCCCACCTCCCGTCTCTTATGGCCTGGCTTCCATAATGGGTTCCGTGTTCTTTACTCTGGAGGTCTGCTCGCGATGAGATCCCCCTCCTCCTCCCCTCTCCATCTCAACCTCAGCCCCCCACCCCCTTTACAAAATATCGATGACAGAATGTGTTTATGATGAAAAATGCCCCGGAAAATGTAAATGAGAGGGGTTGGCGAACTGAAAACGGTCGCTGCGGTGTATGACGGAGTGCGTGCGTGCGTGCAGGCGAAGCGTGCCGCTGAAGTAGGAAGCCAAATATGCGGACAGGCCTATTTCAAACTCGTCACGCCGCAAGCTTCTGAGGGGACTAGGTGGGTGGGGCGGGGAGGTGGGGGGGTCTAGAGCTTTGCCACCCACTCACTTAACGTGATCGTGTATAGGACCGCAGAGTTGATATAATTAATCAATACAAAAAAATACAAAAAAACACATTTAAAACAAACTCAACCATTTCCCCTGTCAGCCCGCTTACTCATACACTGCACGCGAGAGAGAGTCTGCTCAGCATCCTACACCTGAGCAGCTATACGCTGGCCTATAGCCAGGAAACGAGGAGAAAGAGGGGGAGTGATAGGGCAGGTTGGCATTTGACTCCAGGCCACTCATTTGTCACGATTGTCACACAATGCACAAACACAAATTACTGAGTTATAACTGCGGATGTGTGTGTCCCCGACCTGGCTCTGTCAAGACCGGAGCTGGGAGCTGTCATAGACCAAGGGGTGTGTGGTGTGGGGGGTGTAGGGGAGGGGCAGGAGGTTATAGTCTCTTGGCTAAATCAGTGGTTCTCAAACTTTTTCATGTCAAGGACCCCCAAATTAAAATGTATTTGGCCGCAGACCCCCCCCCCCCCCCCCCCCCCATTTGAAAACATGTGCCAGGGATCCCCCTTTTCCATTTTTTCTTTTTATTTGTAAATCAGCTATTTTCAAATTCAGCCGGTGTATATAGGGGTTAAAGTAATTCAACGGATCTTGATGCTCAATAAACTCATTTGGCTGCATGGGATCAATCACCCCTGGGGGACCCCGCACCACACTGGTCTGCACGGCTGGGTGGGTCCAGGTCAGTGACAGGGTCAGTGGACTGCTGTTTTGCACTCACAGCGTGAGTAGAGCTTGTAGATCGGCTATTTTCACAATGTTTGCCTCAATCTTATATTATTTGACCAATGTTTGACCAGTTTTTATAGTATAGTTTGTTCATTACTTTTGATGCAGTAATGGTCTTTTTTCTTTTCTTTCTTTCTTTCTTTCTTTCTTTCTTTCTTTCTTTCAGGTATAAAAAAGGTCTTAACAGTCCTTAAATTGTGACTTTACTGTCAACCCTCAACCCAATGGTTGGGAACCACAGCATTATCAGACAGAGAGGAAGAGAGGGGGAGGGTAATACCAGGAGCCATCAGATGGAAGAGTTACAATATTGAGGGGGCGGAAACCGAGCGCTCGAGCGCTGTTCATGCAGCCTGAACTGAGACAAGCTGGAGTTGGAAATACATTGTTTTCAACGAGGGCGACACAAACATGGGGTGCAACATGACAACTGTTTTAAAGTATGGTACAGTAACAACTTTAATGTTTATGTCGTACTATTACTACAAAACAATCTAAAATAAAGGGATTTAAGATCATTAAAGCTGGGCTTTTGCCCGAGTCCAATGCATTTCTGCCTACTTCCGGTCCAGGACTTGTCCCAGTTGGTTCTCAATAGAAGTCTATGTAGGAGAGCCGCCATTGGACTGGCCCCATGAAGTGAACGCAGTTTGCATAATTCTGTCTATATCTAAGGATCTGCATGGTAATACCATGCAGCAAGACATATATGTTAATGTATATTAAGGCATTATAAGTGCAGTTAGAAGTTATTGATAACACCTGTTATAAATGTTTGTAATTATGCACAACAACTTAGAACAAGGTTTATGAAGTATTATAAGTGCTGGTCATATACATTATAAGATCAGTGGAACGTGTATAATATATTATAAATGCATTAACAATAATACACTTATAAATATTTATAATTATTAACAACTTAGAAGAAGGTTTATGAAGTATTATAAGTGCTGCTCATAATGTACTCTAAGCTCAGTGGAACAGCCCGTTAAAATCATAATGCCTTATAAGCACATAATGCATTATACATTTGCTTATAATGCATTATGTAGACCTATACATAATATAAAGTCACAAAATAGAAATGAATGCAATTGAATCTCTCCAAACCTGCACTCTAGTCTACAGTATATTACACGCGCGCGCGCGCACACACACACACACACACACACACACACACACACACACACACACACACACACACACACACACACACACACACACACACACACACACACACACACACACACACACACACACACACACACACACACACACACACACACACACACACACACACACACACACACACACACAGCCATGCATCCCGACCGGTAGTATACCTGAAGGGTGTGTTGGTAGCAGCAGGCGTGTGCCTGGGCTGTGTTAAACAGCCAGTGTGTGTGTGTGTGTGTGTGTGTGTGTGTGTGTGTGTGTGTGTGTGTGTGGAGGTGAACCACACAGGTATGGTGGTCCACACACAGGAAGCGTATTAACACGCACCACCGTTTACTCTCCTAACCACACTGTGTCCACAGGGACTGGATAAAACCCTGCAGCCAAAGCCTCTTCTCTCTCTCACACTCACACACACACACACACACACACACAGGCGCACACGCATGCAGATGCAGGCATGCAGAGACACAAGCCCATGGGCACAACGCACACATGCAAATCCAGAGACGCAAATCCAATTGTACTGTATACACACATCAAACGCACGTCGCACGGCAATCGCTCTTACACGCACATCCTTGTAATTATATACTTGTGAGGACTTCCGACTGATATGGCAGTGTTTACGTACGTTCCCTAACCCCAATCTTAATACTACAGGCCTAACCTTAAAGGGATAGTTCAACCCTCCATCGAAAGTTTCTTTCGATGAAGACTTGAATTCATGGACATTGTTTTTGTTACCTAAGCCAATAATTTGATGACCAGCAGTGGTTCCCTATAGAGACACAAATGAGACATGTGTATCCATAGGGTACTATTCATCCATCCATCTTAACTCGGGACACGGGAAAAAAGCTCCACCGGAGAGCTCCAGACTTCCCTCTCCACAGCAACATTAGTAATTCTGGGGGATCCCGAGGCGGTCATCCTTGGCCTGCCCGGGGTCTCCTTCCAGTGGGGCGTGCATCGAGGACCTCTCTAGGGAGACGCTTGAGAGGCACCCTATAACCAGATCCCCGAACCACCTAAACTGGCTCCTTTACAAGCGAAGAAGCAGCGACTCTCTTGCGTGACTGAACTTCTCAAAAGGAGATGCCAGCCACCTGTCTGTGGAAACTCATTTCGGGAACCACTGCTGGTCATTCAATTATTGGCTTGGGAATGCGCCAAAACATTTAAAATATTCCAAGTCTCCATGGGGTGAGTAACCGTCCCTTTAACATTTAGCATTAACATCAGTGTAATTTGAACCCTATAAGTGAAGTCCTCCTAACCCTAAAACACTGAAAGGTTTCTACTCATCTGTACAGTATACTACACAAGGCATTCGGATTCATATGGAAATACCGTAGCTCAGCAGCGAGCCCTGCAGAGGTGCATGGTGGGCTCAGTATGGGAGCTACACTCCCCTCCCTGCATGCTGGACCCTGTTTCAGTGTAATCATTTTCAAAAATGTTAAACAAACAAAAAATCTAAGAAATTCCACAAATAAAAATAATAATTAGAAGTAGTCAAATTAGCCGATCTACATGCACGCTCGCTACCTGGTGGAAAGAGACGCGTTGTGCACTTGTAGATCTGCTATTTTCACTATAGTTTGGGCCCCAGATAAATGTCTAATCTCTCTTTTGAGCCTTGACATGAAAGGTTTGGGAAGCACTGCTATAGGAAGTCCCCACATGAGAACTGCTATAGAAGTAATATGGATTAGGCCTGGACAATTAACTGAAAATATATCAAAATATATCAAAACTGATATTTAGAACCAATAACTGACTTAATCTTCTTTGTAGGTTAATCAAATAATCGAGAAGCATGTTTCTTAAATATCAACGAATCAACACGGAAAAATTAACTAAATCGATTAGCCACTTGATTAACCAGTGATTAACCCACCCTGTATTATACTTTAATGTACGAATCGATGGTGGTCAAAAAACAGCCGATCTACAAGCCGCATTGTGAGGTTGTATTTAATCGTTCATTAAATTGTAATCAACGTGAAAGTCATTTGAAGTCATCTCGCCCAGCCCTAATATGGATTCTGGATCCCATCAGTACAGCAGCATTGATCTGTTTGTGTCGCTGCGGTCAGGCAACATTCTGAAGCTCCACAAAGCTACCACAGAGAGACACAAGAGCTTTTCCCTCTTCAGGCCGAGGGGGAACAAACCTCATTGTACAAATTGTACATTGGTGGGATGGTTTCTAGCTTGGTATTGACGGCACTGACTGCTATTTGCACTATATAGTAATTGGTTGCATTAATGTACTATTCATATCTTCTGTTGGTCGCAAGTAGGGATGTGTTAGCCGATACGAATACCGATACCAGTGTTGTGATCTCGTGTTGTGTTTATAGCTATCTAGCTATATATCTATATATATCTCATGTTGTGTTTGCAGACACCTCACTCAAATGTGCACTTGCAGTTTGAGCAACTCCAAAGCAAATTCCACATGTGCCAACATTTTATTTACCTGCCATAATGTCAACCCCTTACCCCTGTGTCGGATCTGTGGTTAAACTGGCATATTTGCCGATACCGATATGACCCGATATGACAAATAAGGGCCGATCCGATACATTTCCCGATACGATAGTATCGGGACATCTAGTCGCAAGATAAAGATATAGATCTGACTGCAATTCTGAATCGTCTGTAGTACACTTTTAGTTGGCAATTTATTCACATTTTATTTTCTCATAATATTATTCTATAGATTACATGCTGTATATTATTTCTGTTTAATTTTTAGGTGCAACATTTAGATATACAGTAACTCAGGGAAAGTGCTATATATTGTGTCTATGATAATTTTCTTAATAGGTTTACATACACTTTAATTACTGTATTACATATTACTACTACAGATAGTGGTACCTAATTTATAGGTTTTTCAATTACCGTAATTGTATTATACTGTGTATTCATTATAAAATATATGTTGGACTTGGACATTACTTTTAGCAAGGTCTGGTAGTATCTCCCGCAATAACATATCACTGGCACTGCACACAAACATGATCCCAAATGATGACAATGATAAATGCATCTTGAATCGGAAACAACCTCTTGAAAATCGAGGGCCGGCGAAATGTCCTCATTTTCCGTAATGTCCTCATGTTGCTCTCACTGTCTCACCAAAACAGTAACACATACACAGACAGAGACATGAAGAAAAAAACTCACAAATTCTGTCACAAGCAAATGCAGACGTACTCATTCACACACATTCAGACACAAAATAACATACATTCAATAGTCAGACATGCACTTACTCTACGACAGATCCAGGAAGACAGACAGACAGACGCACACATAATTCTCTCTCGCGTGCACACACACACACACACACACACACACACACACACACACACACACACACACACACACACACACATCCTCCATTCCTCCGCCACGCCCCCTCACAGTGTTAACGCCCGTCTACATAGACACTCGCACACGATCCATTAACACCTACATAAAACTCCCGGAGACTCACGCACGTCATTAGAGGTCAGCGCCCGAGCTCCTCAATTTCATGGCCCATGTGTCGTCGGGCCAGCAGAGCGGAATGTGACGGAACGATGGAAGGAAGGCCACTGGAGGAGTGTGTGTGTGTGTGTGTGTGTGTGTGTGTGCTGGGCAGTGTCCATGCACAAGTCATACGTAAGGAGAACACCAGAAATGTTCATCATACAGTAATCTAATCTACTCTTTTGTGTGGATCTTAAGTGATACAAGTAAAATGTCTGAAATGTTCAGAAATGTTATATATTTTGCAATCTATGTTTTGCCTATGTAATAATGACATTCCAAAAATAGGGATGCCAGGTTGATATATATATATATATACGGTTTGTACACATGAACATGGCCACATTTACACACAAAAACACGCACCTACACATACATACACACATGCATTCACCTAACAAAACACATGAGCACATAAAATGCACGCACGCACGCACACGCACTCACAGACACACACACACACACACACACACACACACACACACACACACACACACACGGTCTGTGAGGAAGAACAGGGAAAAGCCTGACTATAAAGCAGCTATAAAAACCTTCAGAAGAAAAGAGACCTTTAAGATCATTTTGATGCTGCCGTCTCGGCGTGATTCCCAACGAACGCCCCCTTCCTCCCCCTTCCTCCCCCCTTCCTCCCCCACATACATTCATTTTCCCTCCCCCGTTTAAATGGCAATCTCGGATTTCCGTTTTCCCTCTTTTTTAAGCTGACCGTGTCTCTGAGGTACTGAGTCCCCCCCCTGACTCTCTTTCTTTTTCCTCATCAGGAACTGGGTCTCTTCCATGGCTGGGAGCTTGTAATTTGTTACAGGCTGCCGGGCGGGCGGGCAGGCAGTCTGAGAGGTCTACTCTTATCTGGACAGGGGATCACTGGGGGTGGAATCATATCGCAGAAAAAGTCCTGTTTAAATATAGCTGTAATTGTGGCAATCATTTCTCGCTGTCTCTTCTACTCCCCCCCCCCCCCCACACACTTTCACTCACTGCCTCTCTTTACTTTGTCCAGCCCACCCAACGCCCTCCACCCTTCCACTCCCCCAACTCCTCAATATACATATAGAGAGAGAGATTTTTTTCCCTCTTCTT
>NC_137876.1:32552434-32597434 GCF_963924005.1 Protomyctophum bolini
ACAGAGAGAGATGGGGAGGGAGGGAGAGACAGAGAGAGATGGGGAGGGAGGGAGAGACAGACCGAGACATAGAGAGATGGGGAGGGAGGGAGAGACAGAGAGAGATGGGGAGGGAGGGAGAGACAGACAGAGATGGGGAGGGAGGGAGAGACAGACAGAGATGGGGAGGGAGGGAGAGACAGACAGAGATGGGGAGGGAGGGAGAGACAGACAGACAGAGACATAGAGATGGGGAGGGAGGGAGAGACAGACCAAGGAAGGGAGAGATGGGTGAGAGGGATATAGAGGAGGCATAAGGAGAGAGAGAAGGAGACATCATGATTGAGATGAGACAGAGAGAGACAGGGAAATGTGGAAAGCGGAATAGAAAGGCAAAAGTGAAAGAGAGAAAGAGGGAGCGAGAGAGAACATGAAGTGAGAGTGAGAGAGAGAGAGAGAGAGAGAGAGAGAGAGAGACGGGGGATCCTGTGGTCTGAGTCATTTTCATCAGTGTGTTTGTCTTCAACTCCAAATGAATGGCAGATGCTACGAGGTATAGGCTACTAACTACAGCAAGGCCACTGCAAACACACACACACACACACCCTCGCCACACGCAATCTCTCTCCACACACACACACACACACACACACAAACCCCCCCCCACGCCGCCACCGCCACCACACACAAACCTTCGAGATTTCCCTCTCTGATACAATATTGCCGCAATCTCCATTTGATTGGGAGCAGACTCCAGCCACTTAGCAAGAGAGCCGTGTGGAGGAGATAAGCTTCTCTGGGCGGAAGGACGTTGGAGGCTGAAACTGAGACGCTTTGACGTGCTGGAGGTCTTGGCTGGTGTGGAGCCCAATAAATCGCCTGGATTTCAGGCTCTGTCATGGTTCTACCCAGCCCTGTGTATAGTGTGTATGTACGATATGTCTGGCTGTGTGTAGGGTGTATGTGTGTGTTGTACAGTATGTGTATGCCTGTGTGTCTGTGTGTGCATGTGTGCGCGCACGCGTGTGCCTGCAGCAGTGACAGGACCTACATCACAACACAAACAAGAGTCAAATAGCTCAGAACAATCAGGGGATCACATTCACTGACTCAGCAGGGGCCTCGGGACTGTTGATCAAACAGTCACACACGCTCGTACACACACACACACACACACACGCTCGTACACACACACACACACACGCTCGTACACACACACACACACACACACACACACACACACACACACACACGCTCGCACACACACACACACACACACACACACACACACACACACACACACACACACACACACGCACGCACAGCAGCTAGATTTAACCTCAGCTAAAAGTGAAGAGAAAAACTTCTCTCTGATTTCCCACCCTCCATACAGTACTGTACCTCCTATAGTCTGTATCCCTTCATCTTCCCTCCGTCCCTTCTTTTCAGACTCTTCCATCATGGACGCCCAGTGTGTGGCAGTTTATATGTCAAGAAGCTGCCGCACTTCATCTTCCCTGCATGCCGGTCATCCACGCTACCGCCCTTTCACCCACACGCATGCCTATAGGGCTGGGCTCAAATCACCCACACACACACACACACACCTCTACTAGGGCTGGGCTCAAATCACCCACACCCACACACACACACCTCTACTAGGGCTGGGCTCAAATCACCCACACACACACCTCTACTAGGGCTGGGCTCAAATCACCCACACACACACACCTCTACTAGGGCTGGGCTCAAATCACCCACACACACACACCTCTACTAGGGCTGGGCTCAAATCACCCACACGCACACACCTCTACTAGGGCTGGGCTCAAATCACCCACACACACACACCTCTACTAGGGCTGGGCTCAAATCACACGCACACACCTCTACTAGGGCTGGGCTCAAATCACCCACACGCACACCTCTACTAGGACTGGGCTCAAATCACCCACACGCACACCTCTACTAGGGCTGGGCTCAAATCACCCACACACACACACCTCTACTAGGGCTGGGCTCAAATCACCCACACGCACACCTCTACTAGGGCTGGGCTCAAATCACACGCACACACCTCTACTAGGGCTGGGCTCAAATCACCCACACGCACACCTCTACTAGGGCTGGGCTCAAATCACCCACACACACACACACACACACACACACACACCTCTACTAGGGCTGGGCTCAAATCACCCACACGCACACACCTCTACTAGGACTGGGCTCAAATCACCCACACGCACAGACCTCTACTAGGGCTGGGCTCAAATCACCCACACACACACACCTCTACTAGGACTGGGCTCAAATCACCCACACACACACACCTCTACTAGGACTGGGCTCAAATCACCCACACACACACACCTCTACTAGGGCTGGGCTCAAATCACCCACACACACACACCTCTACTAGGACTGGGCTCAAATCACCCACACGCACACACCTCTACTAGGACTGGGCTCAAATCACCCACACACACACACACACACCTCTACTAGGACTGGGCTCAAATCACCCACACACACACACCTCTACTAGGACTGGGCTCAAATCACCCACACACACACACACACACCTCTACTAGGACTGGGCTCAAATCACCCACACGCACGCACCTCTACTAGGACTGGGCTCAAATCACCCACACACACACACCTCTACTAGGACTGGGCTCAAATCACCCACACGCACACACCTCTACTAGGGTCTAGGGCTGGGCTCAAATCAATGGCACAATCAATTCAAACGTTTGCCTGTGTGTCCACATTTTATTTACTTGTTTTCCATCAGCAACCATACATTCATTTATCACTTTAAAACTGGCCTCCCTACATTGGGAACGTTATTACAGGCAAAATAATTTCATAAAATAGCAGTTCGAAATGTAAGACAAATATTTGCCACCGACCTAGCTTTTTATGAAGTAAGGAAAGTGACACCTCTGATATCCTCCCTATTCCCCACGTCCCTGCCCTCCTAGATCCGGACATCACTGTCCACACTGTCAAGACCCTCACCTCTTGCTCCTCCCCCTCTCCCTGCCTCCTCCCCCCCCTCCTCCCCCTACTGTAGACACCAAAGCAACCAAAACCTCCATCTAGCGTGGCAACAAGAGTGTTGCAAGAGAGGAGAGTGAGAACGGAGAGGCAAACGGAGAGAGAGAAAAGAGTGAAAGGGCCAAATACATATTTACGACCCAGAGTTAAACTGTCTCTCACTCCGTAAGTCTCTAGACCTTTTACTGCTGGCTGGGGGTGAACAAAGTGCACGTTCTGTTATTCTACCATCCTTCTCCACTTACATCCAACCACGTTTAGAACTGCTTCAGGGTTTCCAGGGCTTCCACTGAAGCTATAGAACGGTGGTTCTCAAGCTTTCCTGGACCAGGGCCCACCTTACAATCAAACAGTGTTCGCAGCAGCCCACCCATCTGATGAGCCGCGTGCATTTCCACAATGTGTTTATTTGAATGGTCAATCAATCAATGGATTGTATTTCCAGCTCAGATCAATGGAGAGCCAAGGTAGTATGTCATTTAAGTTGCTTTGCATCTGTATCACAATGACAACACATTTCTCAAGATTTAAAAAAATATATATATAATACCATATCATTTATTTATTATCATACAATTCTTCACCCTTTGTCAGCCTTCTGATTGGTCCCTGACTGACTAACCAGCAGGCTCTTTCTGCCTTGTTCCGCCATGGTTCCACCTTGTTTATGTTGAATTTGCTAAAACATCTTTTTTGGAAAAAACTAAAAACAAACATGATATGTGCAGTCACCAAGCTGCACCTGTAATGTTCCTTTTTACTGACACCAAGTTTGAAATAAGAATTGAGTGCACAGAATATCCATCTGAAGCAACTGAAAAACATGTTATTTCAATGGTATAGAGCGTCGCAGTCCCTCCCCCTTTCAGAACAACGAGTGGCCCAGGAAATAAATCCCAATGCATTTTTCCCATGGCATTTCTTAAAGTATTTATTTAAAGACGGTTACACCACGGACAAAGCCAACTCGGATCGTGACAAATCATGACAATGAACACAATGTTTTGGGCCGATCAAATAATTTATAAGAAAAACAAAACAAATAGTGTTGTCTCCTGCCTTTATTTTCTTCTTTCTAATGATTTGATCGGCTCAAAATATTGTGTTCATTGTCATGATTTGTCACGATCCGAGTTGGCTTTGTCCGCGGCGTAACCGTCTTTAAATAAATACTTTAAGAAAGTGAGGAAAATGAACGGTGATTTCTTTTCCGGGTCTCTCGAGGGGGCGGGACTACGACGCTCTATAGTGGATGGAGAGAGAGGATTTTTGTCCACCCACGAAACGGCAACCAATGGGTGCGAAGAGGGGCACAACCACAGGCGGAACTTGACAAAGTGTTGCAATACCCTCGCAGCCCACCGGTGGGCTGAATCGACGAGCTACAAACACCCATTGTGACAGGATCTAGTTGGCTACGGGTCATGATGGTCCTTATCGAAAGACCAAACACATTTCTACTCTACTCTAGAACTTTTGCAATAATCTCACATTACATACTGTAAATTGCCTTCTCTCTGCCAAAAACAAATGTGTTTTTCTTTTTTCCCTTCGGTAAGAGGGTTCTATGTACCTTTGTAGAAGAAACAATAGGTACTTGTGTGGCCATGTTTTAAAAAAAGAATGACCTCAATGTAAAACAGTGGCTGTGGCTGCCCACAGGTTTTGCCAAGACTTTTTGGATGTTTACCTATTCCTATAACTTTTCAAGACCTGGAAGAGAGACAGGTTGCCATGACCATATAAAACCCTGTATCTGGCAGCTAAACTACAGTATTAGCGCTGCGCTTGAGTAGTGTAATGACTCATCAACGAGCAATTTGCATTGATCCCACATTTTAAAAGAGGCGCACACCCTTAAGGGGCCATGTCTCTTTAATCTGTGGTTTCGGTTCTGTTCATCTCATCCCTAAATATTTTCCGTATCGCCCGGTGAAAACCAGAAACAGAGTTCTTGTATCATTTCAGCTGTGGTATCAGATGGTACCCATCGTTATGAATTCAAGGTGTCCTGAGTTCACATTGGAGATAATTATTGAACAGCTGCAGTCCAGCTTTTCCCCCTTAAACATACTCCAGTTCCCTTTGGGGGTCCAGGCACCTCCCAGCCAAGGTGCGCAGGCCCAGCAGCACGCGGAACAGAGGAGCAGAACACACACGCACGCACGCACGGCGAAGGGGGAGCAAAAAACAAAACAAAAAAACATGCTACATCATAATCTAAAACACACATTTCTTTTCCAAAAACGCACTAATTTAATCACAAGGCACGCACACCTGCTCGCCTGAGAAGGGATTTCGCATTTGCGACAATGAAAGCTCCCTTTTGATTGCTAATGATATAGTTGGGGAAAGCTATTCTCTAATAATATTTGGACAAATCTATAGCAGATGATAGCAAACAGTATACTTTTCTATATTAAAAAATTGCACCTGTGTGAACTGAGTGGTGCAACTATACATTTATTTATAGTTACTGTACTGTACTATGCTCTGTATACTGTATTGTAGTGTACTGTGCTCTCTACTGTACTTTACTGGAAAACATCTTTGAGAAATGAGTTACAGTGTGGGGGTCGCCGGGGGGGTCCCTGGAACATCCAGACCCCCAGGAACGTGCCCAGGGGGGCAGCCCGGTTCTGGCGAGCCTTCCCACGTCCGAAACGGTCGAGAAATGACAGAGTTACCGTGTGGGGGATGTTCCAGGACCCCCCGGGGGGTCCCCTGAACATCCAGACCCCCAGGAACGCACCCAGGGTTCGTACTGTAGTGTACTCTGTGTAGTGTGTACTGTACTCTACTGGCCACGTCAGGTGTTACAGCTGTCCGTGCTCGGATACAGAGACAGACACACATACATACACAGGGACACACAAAGGCACCGCTCAAAAATGTAGTCTTGGTGTGCAAAGCATATGGTAATATGAAATGTCATACACATTATATAAATATATAAAATACTGTTTAACATTGGCCATAATGATGGTGACAGGACCATAGTAAAGTATATAGTATAGAGACCAATGAACAGTCTGGAATTTGGCTGAATACTGGGTACTTCTTGGGTACAGCTGCTGATGGTGCCACCCTCCCTCGATGCTGTTTGTATTTAGCATTACGAAGCTAGCAATTTTGGCCATTTTACTGTCTGTCAACAGTGGAGACAGCCAAAATATATGAGTGGACGCAACTCCCATCATGATAGGCTAACAGAAATACACAATAGATATTTAGGGTAACCAACACTCCGACAGGGCAACAAAAAATGCTAAATAGACGTTGCGTTGTTTAGATATATAGGTATAGGTTAACCAATATCCTAAAATGACTCTGTTTCGACGGTATCTATGGGGACGAGTGTACCATAGTTTTTTTCTTCTGCCCGTGTTATCTATAGAAATGGAAACATATAGGACTCATCCATTAAGTCACAGCTCTATACAGTAGGGTAGTTCTCGGCATGGCATGTTGTGCTATAAGTAGAGGACTGGGCCACAGGGGCACCACAGCAGTGTTGTCCAAACAAGGGCAGCAGAGAGAGAAAACATCAGTTGGGGATTGCGTGGTCTAGGGGGGTGAGGGATGGGAGTGAGGGGAGGGCACTCCCAGACCACCAGGGTGATTCCCCCCTATATTTACTTAAACTTTCACGGCTTGGCTCAAGTTCTCCGGGGCCATCTTTCACCCCCTCATACCCCCCCCCCCCGATCCCACCTCTCTCTTCTCTCATACCCTGAAGAACTGCATGAGGCGGAAGAGGATTTCTGCAGCCAACTGTCCGACTTAACATTAACAACACACACTCACATGCACCCTCACATGGGCAGTTGGGCACGTGCTCACATATATGCCCCACCGGGTCCATTTTTACACCATTAACTCAGCGTTAATGGTCGTCCGGATGGCGGAGAATGGCAGTGATGTGACCCTTGGTTAGCATTCCGTGAATCTGACCCGGGTCACAGTCTGATTCCTGAGTAACGGAACACTCCCACGTTGACCCAGACACTGGTGATTGAACGGGCATCCCCAGTTCTCTGGCACTGGTCAGCCAAACCTCTACCAGGGAGGGCCTGTGACTAACGTTATGGGCAATGATGTCTGTGACTCCAAATGTATTTATATTATGCGTCAAGCTACTTTGCAACATCAGCAGCCGTGGCCAAAAGTTTCCACGCCGCAAGAATCTGCCAGAACACGGAGGTGACCAGAGGACACACAACCTTAAGTCTCTGGAGGGTAGGAAAATGGTCTGTCTGTCTGTCTGTCTGTCTGTATGTAGGACGGAGAAGCACACAACTGGAGACCTATAGACTCCTGGAGAATGCGGAAAACCGTGGGTTCTCTCCTCTCTTCCTGGGGACCAAACCCTGGGTTCTCTCCTCTCTTCCTGGGGACCAGACCGTGGGTTCTCTCCCCTCTCTCATGGGGACCAAAGTGTGGGTTCTCTCCTCTCTCTCCCTGGGGACCAAAGCGTGGGTTCTCTCCTCTCTCTCCCTGGGGACCAGACCGTGGGTTCTCTCCCCTCTCTCATGGGGACCAAAGCGTGGGTTCTCTCCTCTCTCTCCCTGGGGACCAAAGCGTGGGTTCTCTCCTCTCTCTCCCTGGGGACCAAAGCGTGGGTTCTCTCCTCTCTTCCTGGGGACCAAACCCTGGGTTCTCTCCTCTCTCCCTGGGGACCAAAGCGTGGGTTCTCTCCTCTCTCCCTGGGGACCAAAGCGTGGGTTCTCTCCTCTCTCCCTGGGGACCAAAGCGTGGGTTCTCTCCTCTCTCCCTGGGGACCAAACCCTGGGTTCTCTCCTCTCTCCCTGGGGACCAAAGCGTGGGTTCTCTCCTCTCTCCCTGGGGACCAAAGTGTGGGTTCTCTCCTCTCTCTCATGGGGACCAAAGTGTGGGTTCTCTCCTCTCTCTCCCTGGGGACCAAAGCGTGGGTTCTCTCCCCTCTCTCATGGGGACCAAAGTGTGGGTTCTCTCCTCTCTCTCCCTGGGGACCAAAGTGTGGGTTCTCTCCTCTCTCTCCCTGGGGACCAAAGCGTGGGTTCTCTCCTCTCTCCCTGGGGACCAAAGCGTGGGTTCTCTCCTCTCTCCCTGGGGACCAAAGCGTGGGTTCTCTCCCCTCTCTCATGGGGACCAAAGTGTGGGTTCTCTCCTCTCTCTCCCTGGGGACCAAAGTGTGGGTTCTCTCCTCTCTCTCCCTGGGGACCAAAGCGTGGGTTCTCTCCTCTCTCCCTGGGGACCAAAGCGTGGGTTCTCTCCTCTCTCCCTGGGGACCAAAGCGTGGGTTCTCTCCTCTCTCATGGGGACCAGACCGTGGGTTCTCTCCCCTCTCCCTGGGGACCAAAGCGTGGGTTCTCTCCTCTCTCCCTGGGGACCAAAGCGTGGGTTCTCTCCTCTCTCCCTGGGGACCAAACCCTGGGTTCTCTCCTCTCTCCATGGGGACCAAAGCGTGGGTTCTCTCCTCTCTCTCCCTGGGGACCAAAGCGTGGGTTCTCTCCTCTCTCTCCCTGGGGACCAAAGCGTGGGTTCTCTCCTCTCTCTCCCTGGGGACCAAAGCGTGGGTTCTCTCCTCTCTCATGGGGACCAAAGCGTGGGTTCTCTCCTCTCTCCCTGGGGACCAAAGTGCCAGGATGGCTGCTTGTCGTTCTACATCCCACAGAGACTCCCCCTCACCCCTCGTCACAGTGGTCGAGAATAACTCAAATCCCTGAAGAAAGAATGATGTCATGATATACCAACCACTGGGCCTGCCGTGCTTGTTTGGAGGTAAAATATGGTTCCGTCAGACCACGTGTGAGGTAAGACCTCCATTTCTCTCTATTGTGGTGTGTGCGCGTTTGTGTGTGCGTGTGTGACGTGTGTGTGTGTGTGTGTGTGTGTGTGTGTTTGTGTGTGTGTGTGTTTGTGAGTGTGTCCACATACATCTACAACGCTCTCCCACCCCATCCCTCCCATACAGTACACAGTCATGCCTCTCCCCCACAGAGGTCTTGTGCTTTGACAGGGAAGGTGAAGGAAAGAGGGAGGGGGGAAAGTTGGCAGTTTTTTCTCTCTCTTTCTCTCTCCCTCTCTCTCTCTCTCTCTCTCTCTCTCCCTCTCTCTCTCTCTCTCTCCCTCCCCCCGGCCATGGAAAATGGAGGCGAGTTTTATGACCCGTGTTCCCTGTCCTCCAGTAAAAATCACACCAGCCGTTTTCCAGCGCTGCAGCATCACCGTCCGTCCAGGCAGCCAATGATAACAAGGCAGCGTGAGGAGAAGAAACAATCCAAACAAAGAAGGAGAGAAAGAAAAGAAGAAAAAAAGGCCCCCTCTTGGACGGAAATACCGACAGGTCTACTTTATACATATACATCATCCTTTCCCTTCAATTCTCTTCCCCATCAAGCACCGAGGTAGACCTCTTACCTTACTAACACACATGTAGCAATCCCTCACACTCCATAAAAATGCAGCCCCTGGAGGATTTCTCAGGAGTTTTTCAGCACCTATCAAATCTGGCAATCTTCCGCAGAACTTTTGCAAAGCGGGCACTTTTGTATTATTTAGACGAAGAGAGTAGGAGGATGCATGGAGGAGGGGCCGGGGGTCCTTTTGGGCTAATGCCCGGCAAAGATGCATCGTTTTCACGGAATGGCCGCCGTGCATGAGTGGGCCGCGTCACCGTAATCCCATATTACCGAAGGAAAGCCAGCCAGGCCTCTCTGCCTTTATCCAAATTGCAATTGTCAAACTCTCTATTGAATTAAGGCATAAAAGGAGGGAGAGGGAGGGGAGTGAATGTCTTTGCTAAGACTTGAGGATGAGAGTAAAGGAAACTGCAACGCAGCTGTCCTGTGAGGTCCTGTCTGTAGTCGTCAGATGAAGACCCACATTGTGCGCATGATTCACATGCCACGTCGCATTACTGCACAACAAGGGCTGAGACAAGGCAGATCGGGCCCAGGGACCTGAAGAGAGAGGGAGGATGGGATTTGTATCCTCACCATGTTCCTAATATGTGGTAACAAGAGCGATTTGCACAGCTAAATCAAAACCAAGCAGTGAGTGACACTGAAGTCCTATACGCGTCCGTAACGCTGTAAGAGCTTTTCAATGCGCTTCACATCAAGACCCGCTGCAATCCATTTGCTTCTCAGGAGAGTCAGTCACTCGGGGTAACATGGCGAGTTAGTTAACCTGCCAGAGCGTGCCTGCATCCTAATGCGCCACAGATGTGGCCATCTTAAGAAGAAGTCACACTTTTTTACTGCAGGTTTGCTGTGTACACTGCCGTACTTGCCTCTCCACCCCTCAAAGGAAATGTTTGGAGAACAAGAACTTTGCTCCCCCTTCCTGCGTCAGAACGTAAAAGCAATGATGTCGTTTTACACCTGATAATGTTATGGGGGAAAAAAAGGAGTAGGCTGCAAAGTCCACTAATCAGAATCAGAACCGCTTTATTGGTCAAGTCCAATAGCTGGCTTTACAGGAATCTGTCTTGGTGTCTACATCAGTGAAGAACATGTTACTTACTCACTGTAATCAAGTAAACGCTCACATTGACAAGACCTCGCATTTAGTGAAATGATGGGATGGCAGACCAGGACGTTGATTGCCTTCACCTAACTACGTGTCCTAGAATGTTGAACTATACAGACATAGGATAATGCAGGGGACAGATAAAAGCATCATGATGCTTGTGGTGGTGGTGGTTATTGAATTGGGAGCAGGGGGTGGGGGGTGTTACCACGATGGCCTCCACACACAGTACAGTACATGCCTGCCAGGCATGCACATCACTCATGCGGTATAAAAGTGTTCAGCGTATCATAAAAGAGCCCGGGCCTAACGGGGACCTGATGTGGGCTCCTTGGCAGCCCTCCTCCCCCACCGCCCTGTGGTGAGAATATCTGACACGGTCAGAAGCTATATATCTGCTGCCGTGATCAAGACCCACAGCAGACCTGCCTAAAAACAGCACCACTTATCTCCACGGCAACCCATAGATCCCATCAGAGCAGCGGACAGGTTTCTGGAGAGCTCCGACGGTCCGCCAACAAATCCCAATTAGGTGGTTCAACCTGGTGGGATCATCTGACAGGCGGATTGGAGAGAACCGACGACTCCACTTCTCTAATTCCTCCCCTTCCTTCTTCACTTTCCTCCTTTCCCTGCAGATCCTCCTCCTTTCTCCTCCTCACACACGCGCGCACGCACGCACGCACGCACGCACGCACACACACACACACACACACACACACACACACACACACACACACACACACACACACACACACACACACACACACACACACACACACACACACACACACACACACACACACACACACACACACACACACACACACACACACACACACACACACACACACACACACACACACACACACACACACACACACACACACATCCCCTTGGCTTCATTGCTCCAGGAGATCCTATCGTTTCTCCCGCAGACTAGATTTCTTGGGTGACTTCAAAGCTTGTTCACTAAGTGTTTAGAAGAATGCAATGGAAACAGGAAAATAATGTTCTGATTTCTGTAAACTTTATAACATCTGCTTTTGCTTAGTGCTGGTGGTGCTAGTCGCAGAGCAAGGGGCTCCGTACCACATTCTGTTCGGGCCATTTTTTTTCCCACAGTTTAAACGGCACCTCACATGCTGTGCAAGATGGGATGAGTAAAAAAAAAAAAGAATTGGAGAAAAAAAAAGGAAAGAAATGGGAAATAAGAACTAGGTCTCTTAGGTTCCCTGTGGTAACAAAAATTACATTAAGGGAAATCCTTTTAATAGCGAGGGGCTTGTGTTTATGGGGGCACTTTAATGCCCCTCCAAAGCTCCTCATCTATGCCCCACTTTCAACCACGTTACACACCATTTGAAAAGCAGGTGAGGATGAAGCCCACAAGAAAGGTAATCTTTTAACCCTCCGAAGAAGAACACATTTCCTACAGTGCGTCTACACTACAGCCTCCATCTTTAGGCAATTATGCGAGGACACAGACAGCATATTTCCACAGAGAGGGGAAAGGGAAGCCGTGCAACGCGATGGCGCAAAGGGGGGTGGGGGGGGGGGGGGCGGGGGGGGTCCCAGAGGCCTCCGGAGTAATGTCGCTGGCACCGCACAAGCATACACACAGACCAACGCTACCTACTTGTGTATATACAAGAGATGACAAGACGTTTTCAGGACCAGGAGGGTCCCGATAGCTCCATCACAGCCTCGCCCCCTTGCTAACAGGGGTTAGCATGACAGGAGCACCATGTATACAACACTGCAGCAGACTGGCAGCCGCAGGGCTCTGCTCTCCTTTCCCCCATAACTCAATCATGCTCAGGTTTCACTCTTGCCCATCCAAGGCTAACTCACTTCCTCTCTCTCCATCGCCACCCCCCCCCCCCGGCCGCCAACTCCACATCCTACCGCGGTGATTTAAAGTTGAATGCATTTAGACACGTGTCGAGTATTGAACTTGCACTGAATGTGAGGTTCATGTACTGTACATATAGCCATACTGTATCTGTATGTAGTTTTGATATTTTTGTCCACCAATGATAAGACTTCAATCAACCATTTACAAATAATAGTAATAACAAACTTCTTATCTAGTTGATAAAGATTTTTCTTGTGCAGAGACTGAACCTATACATTGTTGCAGGCAAAGGTGCACGCCTACTCCAAATGGTAACTCATGGAGAGCGAGAGAGTGAGTGTGAGTGTGTGTGTGGGTGTGTGCGTGCGTGCGTGCGTGCGTGCGTGCGTGTGTGTGTGTGTGGAAAAATCCATGTCAAAAGGAGTGTGCCCGTGTGAAGCTGAACATGTGTTGGGTCCACTCAGCTTGGCCTTGCTCTGTTCTCTGTTAGCCGGGACTTAACACATCCCGCTCATAGGGATTATGGCAATGCCATTTTGTTTACGCCATCGTTGTATTGTACGTGTTCAGGGGTTAATGACTTGCAGATGGCGTGTCGGCTTTGTTTCCAGTGCGAGTCGGGCTCAACTCGGCGGTGATGTAGCAAATAAGGTCGGGCTGCTTCGGGAGAGCAGAGTGCGAGGGTCAATCCTGTTGTACTGTTGTCAGACGCGGTGCGACACACCAGGCGCTGTGGCTGTCGTAACAGAAGGTGGTTATGATGTATGGCAGGCATGGGGGTCCCCTGTGGGATACGAACATGTTTGCTTGGCACCGTTGCAGGACCAATCTTTGTGGCCATAGACTATTGAGATCTCCCAAATAATTTATGTGTGCATTTGCGCCAATGACCGACACATGTGTCATCTCTCTCTCTATCCATAAATGCACCAAGTGTCTGTCTGTCTGTCTCTAATCCACATAACTCTATCAAATTCGACACACACGTTTCACACCACCACAGGGCGTGCAGTGGCCCACCCCAAAAAGGACTCTGCTCGGGCTCCATATATGAAGCTGGACTGTTCTGACATCATTCAGAGTCGACGGCATAGACTCCATATTTGGGCATGCCTGACAAAGAACTCCATGTATGGGCCAAAAATGGGAGTAAGGGACACAGACATAATATCTGGGTGGGGCATTCATTTCCAACTTGCATTGTTCCAAGTAGGCCAGTGGCCAACGGGCCCTGCTGTAGAGGCCCCATGGGCCCCGCTCTAGTTCATTTAATTGTATATTTGTGTACGTGTGTGTATGTACGCATGTGCGTGCGTGCACGTGCGTGCGTGTGACTGTGTACACACAAACACACGTTTGTGTTCATCTCTGTTCACATGCGTGTGTATGTTTGGACAATGCACATGCACATGTGTGTGTATGCGTGTGTATTTATGAATGAGCATGAGCACGGTGCACTGGTCAAGACTCTGGGCCCTGGCACGGGTCTAACAGCAGGCCTGAGTATTTGTTTAAGTGATTTCCTCACTTCTTTTCCAGAGGTTCCTGTTGCAGGAAAAACAGCAAATGAGAACAAATAAACGAGGGGGTAAAAGCGGCAAAAACTAATTAGGGTGAGCGACACTGAGTGGAGGGACAGGACTGTAGCTGCAGTACCACACGGTAGAGGTGGCTACGTTTTATTTCTGATTTAAAACGGCTGTTTGTTTGTGTCATGTACTGTACACTCACATGGATGGAACGTGAATATATTATATTAACTAAATCACACTCGTGCCTTTTATCGTGAGGATCATCATCATATTATATGATGATGAAGTCAATTCACCAACTTACTGTACGTCCTTTGCCATTGACTCTGATGTACGGAAGAAAATCCGTCATACAAACTCCATAGACTTGGCCACACACATGATGTCATGGGCAGAACACACAAAGCCAGGCATTGGAGGGGCAGAAGTGTCAGGCCTCGCTCGGTTGTGTTCGGATCGCGCTGCCCCAGATGTTGTGGAACACCAATCATGGCCCAGAATGCAAATATGGGGTCGGTTTATCACTATGACGCATTGTTTTTGTATCCCCCCCCTTGGAAATGCAGGTTCCACACAGAGATTCCAGACTAATATCCACACAGTGATATTAGTCTGGCCACGTCAGGCTAGATTAGGATTTGTTCGTAGTTCGCATCCGATAAAAATCTATGTGAATGAGGAATCAATTAGCTCTTCGCTAAACCCCACCCCAAAAAGCGAGTGTCCAATGCCAATCCAAATAGTTCAGCAACCGTTGCTATGCAAGACAAGCTTTCATCACCTCATAGCTGTCAATGTTACTTTGCATGGCTGTGTTGTTGAACACATACACAGCTTAACGTCGGGAAGGTTACACTACTGAACCACCCAGGTGATGGCTATAATAATAATATAGTAGACAGTAGTCTTACCGTGCAACATTTAACGGTCGTTAAAGTTGATGTTGGATACGGTTTCTCCCTCTGTCATTTCCTCGTATTTCTAGTTCATTGAAATAATGTCATGCACATTTGTCCAGTGCATACTGCAGGCCTGGTAGACTAGATTTAGAAGACATATTGATGCTCTTGCTACTGAAATGATAGATTATTTATATGGAGAAATCCCATCATTTAACATGCATCTCAATGGGTGAGAAGGACAGCTTGCCCTGTCCCCTCTCTGCTAACGTGCCTATTGGACAAGGACGGGTTGGGGAGGGACTTAGCGAAGGGCTAATTATGAATGAATAGTTTGATTCGAAATATTTGCCGGCAAGTATTTCACATTTTTTAATAGATTATTCTGTGTATAAATGCCCTAAAATCAAGCAATGTCAAATTAACTGTGACAGTATTATGGGTCCATTTGCTTACATTTATACACTATACACATAGAAATTAACACTGAGGACTTTACTGTGTAGGCAGGGAAGGGCAGAGGTGGAAAGCGTACCAAGTTATCCTACTGAAGGAGAAGCAAGAGTAATTGGAGTGCATCTACAGTAACTAGTTCCACTCCTGGAGATGGGATGCAACAAGCCATGTCTGCATGACGAGATGCAT
This sequence comes from Protomyctophum bolini, assembly GCF_963924005.1. NCBI lineage: Eukaryota > Metazoa > Chordata > Actinopteri > Myctophiformes > Myctophidae > Protomyctophum > Protomyctophum bolini. Next base: position 32,567,929 of record NC_137876.1, read on the forward strand.
GTTTCACTATATCCATGCAATGTCTGGGGAAATAATTTCACAACATCCTTGAAAGTGATTGCATAAAGGTTAAGCCTTGGCTTTAAAACAACTTTCAACGTTTTGCATGAATGTTATGGGTTTTGACACCGTCAATTGGCCAGCTAGCTACGCCCTGAAGCCTATATGCTCCGAGACATGATGTGAGATGAAAAAAGTCTCCTCTAACAAATCTTCCGTGGGGCAAAGATTGACCAATTACGCGCTACTTTGGCTTCCACAAGAATCCTCTGCAACATCCAATATCATGATAAAGTTAAATGGGAACCTCACTCTCATTCAGTGTCTATAGTAGAACTCCAGAGTTGACACTTGTGCTGTCTCAGTCATAGTTCTCTGGTTTCTGCCTTTGCGAGACACAGTTATTTGTGTTCACAATCTTTGGATGGTACATATTACATATAGTAATCTGAGTTGTGTTCCCCTTTTAACAGGCAAGTTCCTAGACACTGATGTGCTGAGTGTTGACCTTCTCCCTGATGGCCGAGCCACTGCCGCTGACCATGCCTGTCAAACTGCGGCGGAGGAGGCGTTTAGGAACTGCTAATCTTCCCTGGTCAAGAATCTTGAGTAAACAATAATTTCATGGCCCGTTGGTCCCAGGTTGTGTCTGTCCCGATTGGCCCGGGGTTGGAGAGAGAGAGTGACATCCCTCCGTCACCCACCGCTGGTCAGCTCCACCTCGCGGTCACCCTCATCGCCCCTCCCCCTTCACCGCGTTCTGGTTCACTCGTTTCACTTCCTGCTGACGCTCGCCGCCGTGATGAATGGGCCCAAGCTCCGTTCGATTACGCCCAGAGTGCGAAGAGACGGGAACAATGGAAACTGGCCTGGGCGGCGCGTTACGGCGCGGCGCAGACCCTCGGCATTCTTCGCGACAATTTAGGCTAATTAGCATCAACTCCCGCCCCATCCATCATACTCCTCAAGAAACATAAACAAACTGTCAGCTCTAGCGTAACAAACAGATCGCCCAGCTACTTAGCGCAAATTATTCTTACATGAAACGCAGCTTCTCAGGCAACCCCCAACCCCCCAAACCCCCCCCACCCCGCAACCCCGCCCCCACCCTCCAGGCCATCTGGGGGGAGAGGAGGGCTATTAAAATTGAAGACATATGTTTCAGTCAAGTTCAACTCCCCAGACTGCCGCGGTGGACACAGTGACAGTTTCCCCCACCCCCGACCACCGCACTGGGTCAGGGGGCTGCGAGTGTGACTGGATGGGGTGTGGTGATGATGAGGTGTGTATAGGATCAATAGTGTCTGTCTGTGCATGCGTGTGTGCGTGCGTGCGTGCATAATGCATATGCGTGCGTAAGCCTGTGTATGCGTGCATGACTGTGCGTATGCGTGCATGTCTGTGTGAGAGCAAGAGAGACCGAGAGATAGAGAGACATAATTAGAGAGACAGAGAGAAAGATAGAGAGATTGGGGTTGAAAGTGTCTATTTTTGCTTTGTCTGTTGTCGTTTGATGTGCAGATGTCATTGAGCGAGTAGTGTAGAAGTAGCTACAGACAAATCCTGGTCATCTCTACAATGTACGCTAAAGCATTATAACAATCAACCAATCAACCAGACAATTTTGCCCAAAATTTGAGTGAAGAAGTCCTTTGTCCCTCCTACTCATTTGCATTAGGAATCAATGAGTCACCTGGCTATTACCACAGAGTCAACCCATGCACGCAGCACAGCACTATATACCAAATCCATAGAGCACGTCAGGAAAAAGAAATCACAGAAAGAAAGTGCAATTATCCTTTAAGCTTGGGAATCACTGTGTGTTGCCTGGTAAAGTGCCCATTTTGTCTTTCTTGAGCAAAAACAATCATGGCGAATGTGTAATTAATGACAATGTGAATTGACTGGCATTCTAAAGTGGGCAGAGACTAAACAAAGAGCAAGTTAAATAATCAACATTTAGAAAAACTAAACATTGTTTGATCACATTTAAGTTTTCACTTGTGTTTAAATTTTAACTGCCTCTCACACACCCAGGAAATGCTGAAACAGAATGTAAAACATACACTGTGTCTGATGATCACACTCAAGACAAGTGACTGCATTAAATCACGATTAAAACACATTCAAACGCATTCTTTTCGCACTTATCTCAGTTCTTACAATCAGTTATGAGGCCTGACTTCTAAACAAACTTAAGTGAATTAACTAATGAATTTGGAATAAATATGTCTCGTAACAAAGCGTGGGCACATGCGCACACACACACACACACACTCACACACACAGACACACACACACGTGGATTGTTGCAAACTGAACTCAGGTGATACAGTAGGCTTGTTTCAGACTGATCATGTGCTGAAACATCAACAACACTTCTTCCATGAAAAACTCCACCACACCTAATTGGTAACCATGGTTAATTTGTAAATTTTCCGTTTCATATTTGATGTTATGCAGCGTGTGAAATGCTTCACTAATTATCTAGGAAGTTTGGCAGGCGAGGCTTGTTGTTGTTAGAGGACCGATGGCAAGCCTCACTCCAGCAAAGGAACTGTGCAAACTCACAGTGACAAATAAACCTTTGCTCTCATGCAGAGCCCCCCCCCCCCCCCCCCCCTTCAACTCCATCTTTTAACAGCTAGAAATGTTAAACAAAATAACAAAATTGAGCTAAACGAAATGTCAGCACCGTTGCTCATTTTTCTTCCCTCTTCAAGTGTATTTATTCCACATTAAGTAGAGGAATGAAAAAAGAAGGAAAACCTGAAAACCAAAGGAGCATGAGTGGAGATTTTGACAGGGAGATTGCAGAGGAGTTGGATGCCTGGCCAAGGTGAGAGTGGAGGGCTGCTCTAATCAAGCTAATTCCCTCCAAACCCCCCCCCCCCCCCCCCCCCCCCCCCCACAATGATGTCATCCAATGTTTGCTCATTAGGGATTCCTGGCATGGAGCCAAGACTAATTCTCATTCAGTCTTGAATGCAAATATGAGCTCGTTCTCTCTCTCGCTCTCTCTCTCACACACACACACACACACACACACACACACCTCTCTGATTTTTCATGGGAGAAATTGCACTAAGAACTGTGCAATGTGAATTAAAGATGGAAAGGAGGGAGGGGTTATTTTTGGAAGGACTAATAAATTGATTACTTTTGTCATCCAGTCAGCCCACTAGTCGCTTTAGATGGACCAGAGCTTGTTTCATCAACATGCCAAATGCCTGTCTCCCTCCTTTTTAGCTTTCCCACAAAGATAGATTTTTCAAGTAGGCTTTTTTTTTTTACAAAGCTTTCCACCCCGTCTATTTCCTGACGCCGCGTCTCACTCACAAGCCGTTAGGCTTCTGAACTTCTCCTTGGCCTGTACTGCTGGTACTCTGACACCACAGCCGGTGGAATGTTTCTAATATCATATGCACAACTACTAGACCAGACAACTTAAAGCTCCTCTTCACCTTTCAATTTATCCAGAATTTATCCAGTCTGTCTCTCTCACAACGATGTTGGTTCCACAATGTTGACAAACCTTTTATTTCCTTTAGTATCCCTACAACTGTTGGAATATGGCTTTATATGGAGCCTTTGGAATCCATTTCAGGTCAGATATTCTCTCTGTAGCAAACTAAAGATTCCCATGTGTAGACTGAAAGACAACACACGCTGGCGGCCAAAAAGACAGGTTGTTACAGACAGTCTACACACCTGGTCCCCACACCCTCTAAATTCAAACCCAGTAGCAGTATAATAGCATATACAAGCAACCACATGTACTATTTCCTTACTTGAACTGTAACTTTTCTGTGCATACAGTATGCATGGATGTGGCATCTTTGATATAAATAAGAATGTAAATGACATTGGCATAACAACCATACCACAATACCATAATATTTGTATATTGTATATTGTATACATTATGTGGGTAGCACATCCAAATAAAGAATTAGGCAGGGAATTTATTACACAATATATTACATATGTAATATATATACATAATATAAAATAGTATATTACACTGTTTAAAAATTAAAATGTTGCTGACATGTGCACAGTAAACACTAGTGAATGATGCATGATATAAATGGTAGCGCCATACAAATGCCATATCGGTATCGAATCAGGCTCAAAATAATCCAGATTATTTTCTGGATTATTTTCAGATTATATATTGATGATGCAATAATAATGTAATATTTGCATATAATAAGCAGCTAGTCTGCCTGTCATTTTTTTATAGGTGCATTTGTAATTTCGGCTTTTATTTTGTGTATTTCTTGAAGGCAGCAGAGGAATGTGTCTAATATCTCTAGAACAAAATCCAAAGAGTGCAGCTAACTACAGTAATGTCAACTACTCAATAGTTTCAGGCCTTAATCAGACCAGTGTGTGTCCAGTGGAAACCTCGTATGAATCTGATCTCAGGTCAGAATGGGTTAACCACTTACACTTTGCTGACCGGGGTCACCCAGGGGTCTGCATGCAAATCTACATGCTCACAATGAGTCGTATTGCTATTTTGTCGTATCTGCTATTTTCTCCAATTATGATTATAATGGGGATGATAGGATTCAAGCCATTGAAAAGTTGGAGTTTAGCAGTCACATGTCAAGGAAGCGTTTTGTGAGCTTTTACATTTGTAGCCAAGATTACCGGTCACATAACATGGAAATTGTATTATTCTGAGAAAGGAATAAATACAATTTTACAAGAGCAGAATTTTCTTCTAAATTACACTAGACAATAACAGAAAGGATATGGTGTAACCTTGGTACAAACTGTAAGCCTATTGACCCCACATCCCCTCCGCAGCTACTGTTCATTTCAGGCATATTTCACCACATAACTTGACTTGACACAGGCCTATCACGGGCCTTCCCCCTTGTAAGGCGAGTACAGAAAGCTGCCGGGTAGCTATAGATGTGTACGCGCAACAAGCTCTCCTGGCTGGGTGCAGTGCAACGAGTCACTCCCTCTACCGACAATAAAAGAGCTGCACATTTCAGGTGCCGTTCATCTGGCAGAGCTTTCAGAGGCATGCCTCCAGAGAAAGAAAACAAACCCTGATCCGCTTCCCCTGCAAGCGGCTCCCTGTGAGCCAGCCAGCCAGCCAGCGGCCTTCCAGGAGGCTGCTGGGCCACTCTGGCCCTGCATGGACCAGGCAGGATGTTTGGGTTAGAAAATGACTTTGCAGCTCCCTCGGCTCCTTTCTCTAATTGCCCCAAGGGTAATTACCTTGTCTCCCTTCCACTTAGGAAAAACCAAAAACCCACAGGATTATTATATTATAAAAATAAATTATTATTATTATTATTTTTGTTGCAAATATGCATATAATTTGTATCATAGTTATTATAATTGTATTTATTATGTTGATATGAATTGACTATGAGTGAGGAACGCGGAAACGAGTATCACCCTAAAAATATATAACAGCTGGTGGTCCAGGCAACTGACCATTACGTTTTCTTGTTTATCCAAGAGCACCCGAAATGACTGAGAAACTACAGCAAAAATAACCAGAAAGAAAAAAATATGTCAGCACTAACAAAACATTTCCTCTGGCAATCACAATAAAACAACATCTGCAAAACAGCAATGGCCTGCATATGATCACATTTCCCTTAAAGAAAAGAAAAACAAACAAACAAAAACCAAAACCAGTCTCACCGTCCATTTTAAATAAATTGTGAATATGATGGGGTCAGTGCAGCAGAGGCCACTCTGCGTTGGCCTGGCTAAGGGGACTGATAGATTGGTGGAGAGTGCAGAATCCCCCCTTGGGGGCCATCCATTCAGGCTGCTCCGGTCCAACTAGCATTATGAAACACACCCAGGAGCACTGCAATTCAGGAAAAAGAGCAGAACACCAATGGAGCTACTACGAAGATTTCTTCTTGTGCGGTATCGTCGAGAGAGAGGATTTTTATTTTTCAGTCCCTTTGACCGTCACACACCACATCCATTCAGTCCCTTTGACCGTCACACACCACATCCATTCAGCCAGGCAAAAAAAAAAAAAAAAAGAGAGAAAAAAGAAAAGTCAAACCACCCAGTATTTAGGTGAAAAAAATCACCTGCTCTAATATGTACATGAGGGGCTCCTGGGGGACACTTGAGCCAGCCCATGGAGGAGCAATACGGTCTGCTACAGTTATTGTTAAACTCACATTTTCCTCCTTTTGAAGACATTAACATCAATGCTCGGTCTCAGGAAGACCCCCTCGCTATGCTAACGGCCCAGGCCCGCCTGTGTGTTCCGCCCGCTGAGCCTTCCGGGGGGGATGCTTATCGAGAAAGCATCTGTCAGAGAGGCCCTCTGATCACAGAACTGCCCAACTGAGGCACGCCGTGCTTGTGCTGTCAAAATGCTGATAACTTAACCTTTCTTCAGCTTTTAATTTGTACTCCATCGCCCAAGAGTGCCGCTTGCCAAAAAGAACGGATCTACAAGCTAAAAACACGTTGCATCCCAACACGTTGTAAGCTTGCAGATCGGTTCTTTTTGGCAAGCGACACGGCTTTCATCCCACCGCCCCCCAACTGTGGGCGGCTACTCTCTCCTCTCCCACTGGACCATGCTTCAAACGGAACCAAGCTGCTGGACGAGCACGCTCTGTGTGGTCCACGTTCTACTAAAACGCATCCCTGTGTGAACTCTTGTTTTACAGTAAGGCAGGCTGTCGAAAAAATTACAGTCTGCGTCATAATCTGAGTCATGTTTTGGATCCCTTGACCAGGGGGAAAAACAACTCCTAGCAAGCATCCATGTAGGCCTATTGGATGAGAAGCTGGAAGGCCTTCAGAGAACATTTTTGAGACTGCGTGAATTTTTGGATATTAACACTATGACCGTCTTCTAGTCTATAGCTTGATGTTGAATAAAAGTAAACACAGATGTGAAAAATATTATTCCAAAGTATCTCATATGTTTTGATAGCTGTATGTCTAGCCTAACCTACCCTCCTCTGTATACCTGTCACTAGATACCACATCATGATCTATCTAGCTACTATATTCACCAAACCATGAAGTCAGCTGGCTAGTATGCACATTAGCACAATTTGCAAAGAGTGGCAATGGGAACTGTGTGGCGATCATGATGATGATGATGATGATGAAATCAAAATAAAGCAAGTGCCCGAGGAGATTAGACTATGGCTATGTGGTAATACAAAAAAAGAATCACACCCGTGTGAAGTGAGGGGCACTCTTATCATCGTACCTCATAAGCCGATTTGCTCAGACACATAATGACGTAAATTCTCCGTAAATTCTCCTTTCATTCTCCATTCGTCAATGGCATTTAATATTTCCGTTTTCTCTGCACAAAATGCAGAGTAAATTTTCCTTTCCTTAGGTTAGGACAAAGAGCTGGAGGGGCTAGCACCCCTCAAAAACAAGGCATTGTGACCATTACTACTAATTATAATCATCAAGACGATTTGAGGGGGAAAAATGTTTTATTAAATGTTCTTTTTCCTTTACAATTTGAGAATGCACTTGTGGATATTTTAAATAATATGCTGAAGTCAGATTAGATTATAGCATGTCAAAGATTTGCAGAGATTTACAGAGGAGAAGCAATAAACATGACTTTGGCTCTCTTCCGCCATCTAGTCAGTCTAAACTAAGTTACCATATTCATGAAAATGATTTGGATCAGATTGTGTGCTGAGGGCAAAGCATTTTGATCCTCATTAAATACCTGTGCAGCAAATTGATGCCAAAATCAAGACCATACTTTTGCTGGAATAGGCCTTGTATTTTTTCACTAACCATACACACAGATGTTTGACTCCAATCATGACTTTCATCAGAAATCAAAACCAGACAAATGTAGTACATACAGTATAGTGAGTATACTGTAGGTACAAGCTTCTCGTCAGGGTTGCAGCCCTGCACAAGAATGCATGAGAACTAGGGACAGTACGAGAAACCACAAACTGTGCTTTTCCATGACCCAACAACTTATTTCATATCTTTGTTGTTCCAGTGCATAATTGCTCCTATTTCAAACACAATAAAGAGAATTGTTGCAGAATCTATCGCTGTCCTTTATGTGCACTTGCATGATTGTGACATTTGCGTCTGCTTTGATTTCACTGCAGGACTCTCCGCTTTCACAAGGATAATGAAAACAGTAAACACATTCCAAACAAGACCCTCTCTTCGCTTTTGTTTCTCATTATCATATTTTGCTTCTCCCTCTGCCAATGTCCTCCTCCATAAAGCATGTCAGACTCTACCCAACTCCAGATTAGAAATGATTCTAAAGTGTCTATGAATCTGCGCTTCCCTAAATAAAGCTCAGTCCCAAGACATTCTTGTTTGGGCCACCAAGCTTGGGATATTTCCTCCAGTAAGGACACAAATTGGCCCAAGAGCACAACAAATCACATTATGATTACTGCACGGCCCCAATGTTGTTCATCTTGATAGAGTTAGCCCAAGGGGGTGCGGCAGCCTGTCTGCCTCTCTCTGCTATAGGGAGAGCTAAAAGGGAAGACAGAATTACAGCTTTTGGCTGGAGCTTACTGTAAAAACCTGTGTTATAAGCTTCCAGCTCATCCAGAGAAGGCAGACACACCGGCACACAATGCATGTTAATGTGTGCATGCACACACACATAAGCAGGCAAGGGCAGAGTACACGGACATAGACACAGACACACATGTGGAAGCTGCCATGTAATTCAGGGTTTTTAGGTTCGAAGTCCGATGTTTTTTTGTGTTGTTTTTGTTTTTTTGACAGTGCTTATTATGTTTATTTATATTTCAGCGCTTACAGCAGAAGCACGGCGGGGTTTGTAATTATCTGAACTCTTGAATCATGTATCAAATTCAGTTGAAATAACATGAGGTTTGACTTGGCCTTGACTTTTGGGAGATTTTCTAGGGAACGCAGTGAAAACTATTAAACAACGGATCAGAAAGCGGTGAGCCTGAAGAATCACCATTAGGAGACCGTACAGTAGTTCATGTGTACCACAGCTGCTGTTGGACCATGTGACTCACCTTCCACCATACAGTAAAATGCTTGATTCATTTATCCATTTGTAACACAGAGAGCATGCAGACTGCAGAGATGGAACCAAATGAAGGTACTCCCTTTACACAGGTCCATTTGGTTCCATTTTGTACACTCTGAGTTAAAGTCACACTGAGGATTTTACTGTGTACCAGCAAGCCTAGCTACATGCGAGGGCAGGAGGTTAAATGCCCCCCCCCCCCTCCCTATTTGGGTCTTTAACACTTTAACATGTCAATGTTGATGAAGAACAAGGCAGCAGAGGACAGGCAGGGGACATGCCAGTACCCTTGAGGCCTCATTCACACCTAAAAGACACCTGTCTTGTCCGTGTCTTGTGTCTTGTCCGTGTTTAATGGACAATGCATTTCCAATGGAAGTCACATGGTTTGACCAAACATTTTTGTTTGATGGGGGGAGGGGGGCAGAACACAGCCATAGAGACACACGGGGACTACAAATTTCACGCCCCCCAAATGAGACAGCGTCCCCACTTCTGGTCCGTTACAACGGTGTACTGCAGCTGTCAATGCAATCCCTATGAGAGGCATCATAAAATACCCTCATTTCACTGGTTCATTACTGAGGCTGTAGCGATTTTTTTTTGTAGTCTAATAAAGTGTTCCATATGTTTGATTTGTCCTTTTCAGTGTCACATACCTGCCATCTCAATATACATCCTACAATGTACTATACCAATATAATATATATCAAAGTGGTCGGACGGTATTATACGTCACGGTTGCATCCCTTGAGGTTTTCAATGCCCAGATATATTTGTTGTATTTCGTTTTATATGCTTGTATTTGTTGAAAATGATCTAAACATCATCTTGCAAGACAACTAGTTGAAAATGTCAGGATGTCACTCCTACATTTAGCTGGGCTATTTTCCCATGCAACTATTCAGCAAAGTTAATTATACAACAAGTTGACAGCGGTAAAACACACCGTCGGAGCTCCGAGGGAGGTAGAACAAATATAGTAAGCCTGTGACATGTTCAAAATATAGACATGAATAACAAAGTTATTCGGGATCGGGATGTATATTGAGAATTCCACTCTTCAAAGTCGGCGCTCCTAGCCTCGTAAAGGCAGTGACGTCCCATAAAAGCGACAGGTTCTCTGTCTGCCGTCTCCCCTCTGCTCCGTTAACATTATGGGTAACTCATTCAAGTGGTAAATTAAATGTGAAATACATCCTCTATTGAGAAAACAACAATATATGTTGACAAAGACACTTCATACATTTGGAAACATATTTTTATTCAAATCAATATAGTCTTCAGTTAATTTCATATTATTTTAAAAGTAGGCTAACTACAGTTGAATTTCAATGGACTTCTATCGGCTGGCCTGCAGTACACCGTGCCAACGGACCAGAAGTGGGGACGCTGTCTCATTTGGGTGCGTGAAATTTGTAGTCCCCGTGTGTCTCTATCAAACAAAAATGTTTGGTCAAACCATGTGACTTCCATTGGAAATGCATTGGGGGCGGCCGTTAAACACGGACAAGACACAAGAAACGGACAAGACAGGTGTTTTCTAGGTGTGAATGAGGCCTTAGTGTAGTCGTCTGATGGACAAACAAACAAAATAATAAACTGAGCTTCTAGACCAGGGGTTCTCAACCGAGACATTGCCAAAGCATTTCCGGGGGTCCCCGGCCAAAAACGTTGAGAACCCCTGTCTAGACAGTGGCCATCCAGTCAAAGGTCCAGTTTCTATTGTAACTTAATTAGGAGGTTCATAAACACAGAGCTGGACTCAAAACTATAGCAATGCGGGAGTTTACACACATTATGCATGTACACACACACACACACACACACACAAATATAGCATTTTTTTCCTGGCAAGAAAACAAAACCCAGTTGTGCATGGAAGACACGCATACACATTGACACAAATATGCACAGAGTGCGTGCACACGCAAACACACACACACACACACACACACACACACACACACACACAGTCAAATGTTTAGTGTAAATTTTACTCAGTTTTTTAAATTTTAAAGTGCGCTCATGCATAAAGTCCAGTCCAACAACTGTAAACTTTCATTTTCTAACAAAGGTCACTCTCTCTTTGCCCCTTGACTACTTAGTCTAAGTGCTCAATTAAGCATAGCTTGTTTAGCTGATTTCCTTCCCAGTTATATTATTGTTGCCATGTGCTGTACTATGTATGCCTTCACTTTTCTATTGCCATGGAATTTGTGAATGATCTCAGTGTTTGCTTTGCATCTGTCCTCTTCCTCATTCAGCACGGGTCCTAAAAGTATCCTTTTTCCATTAGAGATTAGTATTACTGGAACGGTTACTGGTCAAATATAAAGTGGCTGCCGCGGGGTGGAGGTGAGGGTGGAGGTAGGGTTGCTTGCAAAGTTCTGGCATTATGTTACATGAGATCTGTAGTCACGCAAACGTGTGAACACAAAAAGGTCTTATGTTATTGATGTGTACAGTAACCATGTATGCCCCCTACTGCTGCAGTCTCAAAGCAGTCACAGTGAACTTCCTGCGTTGCCCTGGTTTTAATAATTGCCCTTTCAGAACGAGGCGGCAATGATCCAGGGAAAAGCCTCCCATGTTGAACAATCATAATTATCCTCCTGATTCCGCTCTTACCATAACAGTATAATTATTGTTATTATTGCTGAACGACCTTACATACATGATGGATGTCTTGTGTGTGTGCATAGCTGCGCCTGAGCGAAGGGTTCAAAGAGACTGGAAGTGCACACACGCACTGGTGCGCGCGCCGTGAACGCGCATGCGCGGTGGTGTGGCGTCCAGTCAGGAAGGGTTTCAAGACCCCTCAGTGGGTTAACAATAAAGCGGTCTCCCACGCTTGGCTTTATCCTGTCCCCCGTCCCCTCTGTAAGTGAAGCATTTTCATAAATCACGTCATTAAGATAACGTCGCGAGCGTGGCTGAGGGTCATACATCACAGTCCCTGACAAAACCAGATCTCATCCAAAGCCTTACCCTCTGCACAATCTGCTGATTAAGCTATTCCTACGCACTGAAAAGAATATTCAGTGCTAAAGCTGCATTCTGTAAGTTTCATATCCTACCAGAGATTTGAAACCAGGTCTCCCATGTGGGAGAGCAAACTTCTACTGTTCTTTCAAGATGGAATCTTCATGGTGTCATGACTAAAAGTTTTAACATAGTACACCTATTGGTTAAAATAACATTTAAACCGTTTTTAGAAGTTCCGAAATGCAACTTTATGTTCAACTCTGAGTGTACAAATGGATACATTTGATAACACTGAGGATTTCACTTTGTGTGGTTGTTATTAAACAATAAACATTGCCTAATGCTGTTTGTTTGTAGCATAGGAAGACAGCCAAATACAGAACGAGATTGCCACAAGTTGCAGACCATTTAAGTTTAGTTAGAGTAAAGCATGATTTGAGGTAAACATGTGTAACATATAAACTTAAGCTAAATAAGTCTTATACCCACTGGTCCCCATAACAATGATCTATTTTTCTATTCTATAAGTGGTACTCACCATTTTTATTGGGCCTTATACCTGCTTCAGTATAAGCCATGAGAGCAATTTAAAGCCTATTAAAATATGTCAACCCGTAACCAGTACGATGCCACAAATAGTACGCCAAACTATTATTTTGCCATCATCGCCGTTTTAGTAGCCTAAGTGTCTACCTGTTGGACGTATCAACTATCAATCTATTTAGGGAAGCATGGCATCCCGTGCTACATAAATTACCTTTTCACCTCATGCCTGGTCACAGTCCACTGATTCCCTTTGACATTGTGATCCTTCACATTTCCTGAGAACGGTGATTAGCTGAAGGAGATAATAAATCTTGTTTTGTTTTGTTTTGTTGATTTTATTTTAAACATTTGCTGTTGAGATCTCTTTTCCCCGCTTCAAATTAAATGAGGGAGGGAGGTTATGCAAACGATAGCTACACTCTAGCATGAAATGTCTTCAAAGAGCAGAACAAACTCCTTTCCAAATGTAATATCTGACATCTGTTGTATTGAAAAAGAAGTCACCACTCACTGAAGAAAATTAAAAAACAAATCCATGCTCATTCATGTATACATTGAGCAGATTCATTCATTTGTACAATGTCAGAGTTAAATTAACACTGAGGATTTTACTGTGTACCCATGTGAGCTTCTAATAATCAATGTAATGAAAATCTGTCAGGACAGCCATCGCGGCTGTCCTGACAGATACTTTGCTGTTTTTTTACTCTGGTTTTAAAGGAGACACGTATGGGGAGAGAGAAGCACCGAGAACCAAATACAGATGTGTCCGGTTAAGTAGCCATCCTTCAGCACTAGCATGCTTCATTTTAACCAAGCCATCCACAAACCCCACGGACATCTGTCTGTCAAAAATGTAAATGACTCCTCTGAGCCAAAGCACACATTAAATATGAGGGATGTGCCTTCGCCTGCCCTCCCAGACTGAGACACACAGTCTAGCAGCGTGTGTGCGTGTGTTCCTGTGTGTGTGTGTGTGTGTGTGTGTGCGTGTGCGACTGTGCGTGCGTGCATGCGTGCGTGTATGTAGGCGCATGTGTGTGTCTATGTGTGTTTGTGAGAGAGAGAGATACGTGTATGTGTATATGAGATGTAAGTGTGTGTGTGTACGAGATGTATGTCTGTGTGTGTGTGTGTGTGTGTGTGTGTGTGTGTGTGTGCGTGTGTGTGTGTGTGTGTGTAGGGGATGGGGGGCACTGGGGGCTGCTTGCGAGGATGGGAGAGGTAGGGGGGATCTGATTTAGAGAGACGTCGGCAAAGCCCCCCCCCCCCCTTCCAAAATCAACATTACTTCAAACATGAGGTCATCTAAACATCTGTCTACAACATGTCCGCCGGGAGTTCAATCAAAGCCCCACTAAAACATGTACAATTGTTTCTGGAAATAAATATTAGGTCTAATTCGGCTCTGATTGTGGCAGCCAATCGAAGCTGGGAGAGGAAACAGTCGTTTGTAATGGGCATCTCGGTCAGTGAATAATCTTCATGAAGTTCCCCCCGCTTTGTTTGACTTTATTTATTTGATTTTCTCTCGCTCTTTACTTCCTTCACTTCATTTAAGCTAAGTGGCTTTATTTGTTCTATCCCGCCTAATCTTAGACTCACTGTTTAAAACCAATTAAATCAAGAGAGTTGGAGTGTAATTTGAATGAAGTTCTGACAGTGCGACACAGAGAACCCAATCATACTCTATGCCGTCTGTCTCTTGTCGTCACACTCCATTTGCTACCGAGGTATCAATTTACTCAAAGAATTGAAAAACAGGATATTTGGTTAGGAATGACGAAAAACTACACATTCAAGCAATTTACTATGTAAATTAAGTAACATTAATGGATATTTATTATATAAGCATGAACATATATATATTTACAATTATTTTCATATTTTGAATGTATTCATTAGTTTATTCATCAAATAAGCACTGTTTAGAATTGATTGTGTCCTTCTCTAGTCTATATGTGATCTCCAGTATTTGACATTAAATGTATATTTCATATATCACACAACAAAGCCACATAGCCTTCTATATTGTTATTTTTTTTATCGCAATACAAAAAGGAAGCCCAATAATATCCCAATACATTCTACTAATTAGTATGCAGAAGTCAAGTCATTGCTTCAAGAAACACCCACTGCTGTTTAACAAACATCAAGTCACTGCTTCCCCCTTGTGGTGCAAACGAATATTATATGAAACTGAAGGGCTACAAAAACAGACTAGATTATTCACTCAATGTCACTTTTAAGCATGACCTTCTAAACACTGTACAACTACATGACAACTACACTCAGATTTGCGCATGTGCGCACGCACTCAGTCTCGCGCGCGCGCGCGCACACACACACACACACACACACACACACACACACACACACACACACACACACACACACACACACACACACACACACACACACACACACACACACACACACACACACACACACACACACACACACACACACACACACACACACACACACACACACACACACACACACACACACACACACACACACAAAACAGTGACCACAATCCAACCAAACTTGCACAAACAACAGGTGATTTTACACTTTGATATCTGGCACTCAGCTTGTTGCAAGTAAAGGAACATAACAGGGACTGTGACTGTAAACCTTCATCCAACAAGAGAAGAAAATTGTGCTTAACAGCCAATCCTTACACAAGGAGGTGGAGCTGGACCAGTGGTCTCTCCAACGGTAAAAAATAAACTGCAGCTTGTCCAGACAGCCAGAACACCCCCCTCGCCCCTCTCCAAATCTGTGACCGGGTCACACATAAATTAACACTGGTCTCCCTCCATCCTTGTTAACACTGAATCAAGACACACAACAATAACAGCACCCCAGAGAGAACTTGGATCTGGAGAGGACTGAGGCCGAGTGCAGGTGAGGGGAAACATTGAGGTCATTCTACTGGGGGCAAAGTGTTTTATGATTTATTTTTTCAAGATTCAAGATTGTCTGCCCTGTGCCTGTTGAGTAACTGACATGGGGTGCTCCCAACAGGTTACATTCAGGGTGAGGCTAGAGCTGGTAGACACAAGCTCCCTCAGGTAGTGGTGGGTGGATCGGTGCATGGTGCTAGGCTGGCTGGGTCGGTGCATGGGGTTTGGGCAGGAGGTGGTGGGTGGATAAGTGCATGGAGCTAGGTAGGCAGTTGTGGATCAGTGCATGGGGCTAGATAGGCGGTTGTCGGTTGATTAGTGCATGGGTTGAGCAGTGGGTGGATTGGTGCATGCATGGAGCTAGGATAGTGTTGTGGAATTCGAATTCGTGGAGTATGAACTAGTAATTGTTGCCGCAAACTGAGTCGGAGACACTTAACATTGTAAGATACGAGCTCAAAGGAGAAATACATTAAACATTCAAGGTTTGGGTAAAGTAGTTCTCTGGGGGAAAGCATGCAGGGAGATAGCCTAGTTAGTTATACACAACGATAAGGGGGGTATAGGTCATGCTTACATTACAGGAAAACAGGCAGCATTGCCAGAATTGCCAGAATTTGTGAACACAAAACTCATTCCTATTAAAATGACAGGAGAACAATTCTGACTGAGGATTCCATAATGATTAATTAATTAATGATAATGTTTAAGTTACTTGTTTGTTTATGTCAATGGCTTTATCTCAGATCACTATTCTCAAATTAATCATTCTCTGTCCGTCTCTGTTGCATTAAACACAAACAACAAGAACACATTTGTTATGTCTGTGTTGTCTGCTAGCCATTCTGACTCAAACAATTACAATGTTGCCTTTCCCACTCAAATATGACAAATTCACTTGTAGTAACTACAACCCAGATCCTGTATTTCAATAGTTTAGTGTTTCTGAAGGCTTCTGCATTGGAAATAAAAATGTCTGGGTTTCCGAGGCTACATTTAGTTTGACTCGTTTCCACAGATAAATATTGTGAAAATAGCTTGTGTTTGTGTTTGTTTGAATGGAATCACTCAAATAGACACTATGATGTCATAAGGTTATTCTCCAACTCATCATTAGTAGAACTCCTCCGCTTTTGTCTTTAATGACAAAGATTAGAGCCTTTCTTTAATGTGTAGGACTATAAAAGTCCTATGTGCTGTCATAAAAGAAAGACATCACAAGTGATGTTATTAATGTTCAATCACAGTTGTTTTTAACTGTCAAAGTTAATAGGCATGTTTGTATTCAGTTATTAAATTATTATTTTACCATGTACTTTTTCAAATGCATGAAACATTTGACATTCACACTTTAACATGTATACATTGACAACATAGTTTTATGTATAGATACTGTATATACTAGTATAACGTTGTCTAGTTATGTTTAAACATCCATGTAGCAAAGAGGCTAGTTTTGCAAAGCATGCATCCATGCTTTTTCACCATGGTGTCAATGTGGTGTCACAGTAGTTACACAGGCAGAAAGACCCAAACAGCTTAGGCATGTTAGGCAGTGTGTGTGTGTGTGTGTGTGTGTGTGTGTGTGTGTGTGTGTGTGTGTGTGTGTGTGTGTGTGTGTGTGTGTGTGTGTGTGTGTGTGTGTGTTAACTTTACACACACTCGTTAGAGTCGTTACACTGTAAAGTGTTAACCAGCTACACAGTGTCAGAATGAATTAGTATGTACAGTCAATCTACAGCAGATATAACAGGGAATATACAATCTATCTACAGTAAAACATAATATTTACAGCAGTTAGCCTAAGCAAGCCTCTAATTATGATACCAGTGACCAGTGTACATCCCACTGATCCCAGTAGTCTATGCGCAAAAGTGCCAGAGTCATGAGTAGGAGTCATTAATCCAAGGACAGAACAGACCACATGGCAGTTTGGTTATGTACTGTAGCTCAATAAATTGATAATTGGTGAATGTTTGTCTTATAACCACAATATCGGGTTAAGAAACTAAAAGCACTGCGTTTCTATTTCAGAAACAAGTTGTGCTTTTCTCCTGAGGCAAAAATACTTGTATGTAGAAATGCCTGTTCCACCTCACTACACTACACTGCTTACCATGGTGTATTACCGGTTATGATCATCTCCCATCATTTCACTCTGTATGCTAAAGTCAAGTGGCTACCCCTGACTAACCACAAGCTGCTTTACGGATACACCTTCATCAATAAAGAAATCATTGGTCAGATCCCTTTACTTTGGTTCATACTTCACTATAACATCAACGACATTCCTTTGTGTACTCTGCTGGCCTCTTCCTCGAATCAATCCTTTAATAAACCCTGAAACTGCAGGCTTTCATTACCATATATTATGCTAAAGTTATACACATGCTCATGTCTATAATAAACCTCCACTCCCCAGCAACCACCTTCCTAATTAACTCACAATTATGAGATGTATTGCGAATGAATTTGGGTGTATACTGTATATATCTCATAATTACAATTCAGCTCTTATAGGTTTAGAATAGAATTTATTGTGTCTGAGGGAGGAGCTGTTACTTTCCACCCCTCCCTCTCTCAGGTGGACTATGTGTAGTCACGTTCCACACTTGATATACAGTAGGCCTTTTTACAGATTATGAAACATTTCTCAGAGACTCAGCTGTCTCCATTGCTACAATCATCACCCACATAATACACCTCTCCAGCAAACAGAAACAGGGACCGGTTCCTCAAGATTTCAAACTTGCAAAAGTAACCCCCCTGCACAAGAAAGGCAGCAAATTAGACCCGGCAACTACCACCCTATTTCTATAGAGATAGAAACAAAGTCTATGAACACTGCAGGTTGAAAAGTGTCATGACATAACATGTCTATTTGCTCAGACACTATAGTGTGACATTCTCCATTCATTGTCATTGGGAATTTAATGTTTGTGTAAGTAAGACAAAGATCTAAACTAATAGCTGAATATAGGAAGCCCTCAAAGATCACACCTGTGTGAAGTGAGGGGTGCTCTTATCATCGTACATTATCATACATCATCTCATTCCAGGCAATCACCATCGTCATCAATGTTTGTGTTACGCAATGTTTGTGTTTACACTATGATGTAAAATTTGACCCAGATTCGGCTCAAACAAGGGGTTAAATTTTGTCCTATGCCACGGAAATTTGGAACACCTTACCAACAGCCGTTAAGAAATGTGAATCCAAATCTGCTCTCAAAGACCATTTACGGGCCTATGCAATTCGAAACTGCCCCCTGTAAAAAAAAGTAACCCCCCCTCTTTATTTCGATGCTGTAGTGTAGGCCTAAACATTCTCCTTTTTTTTCTAATCGTGTATAAGATGATTTATTTTTTGAGCCGTGCACACATGCTGCCCGCCCAGATTACAAAACTCTGATGCTGGCCTTCAAAGCAACCAAAGGTATGGCACCCCCATATCTTGAAAGTCTGATCAGACCCTTCAGCTCGCTCAGATCAGCCAACGCAGGGAAGCTAGAAGTACATTCACTAAAACGCAGAGACAACGCTCCACACGTCCCAAACTCTTCTCCATTCTGGCTCCAACACTATGCACTTCCCATTGCAATCAGAACTGCTCTCACTCCCAATCTTCCACCATAGTCTGAAAACCCACCTCTTCAGACTCCATCTTAGCCTGTAGCACTTTCCGTAGCACCTGCCCTTAGCCCTAGCCTCGACGACTGTAGGTCGCATTTACTATGAAAACCTGTATCTCCCGTCCGTCAGTTAGTCACCCCACGCCTCCATATATGATCACGCCTCGTGACATCACTCCTTCATATATGGTCACTCCTCGTGACATCACGCCTCCATATAATATGGTCACGCCTCGTGACATCACGCCTCCATATATGGTCACACCTCGTGACATCACGCCCACCAGATACCCCCTTCACCCGTCCTTCCTGTTCTGACATTCCATATGTTGATCTGACCTCATCAAACACTGTACACTCAAGACACACTCCACATATGGCTAGCACAGAATTAATTCATTCCATATGTTGATCTGACCCCCATGCCAAAGCGTTAGCCAACAGAAACTGCAGATGTAAATGTTGGCTTTGACATGGTTGGTAATGTGTGGCTCCACCCACCAGAAAGGTGCGAGGAACACAAAACACAGCTGTTTACAAACTAATTTAAACTATTTTATTATTCTAATACGGATATGTGATAATATCCATACTTGTCTTAGTCTTGTTATTTTGCAGTTCTTCACTTGCATGCTCTTTCGCTTGGCTTGACAGGGACACGGGGGAAGCGGAACCAAACTTTGGGGAATGTTTTCTGAAGGTTCCATATGCAGACACATTCCGGGTAGGGAGCGAGGGCGATCATTATTAATATTGCTCCAAATTTGCTCAAGTGTTATTAGCCTTTAATATAGCCGCCGCGATTATTCACACACAGGCACATTCTGAACTTGCATCAGAACATTGTTGGCATTAGTTTAGCCTTGAATTCAACGCGGGAGTGGATTCCGAAACGGACGCATGCTGTTACTGTGTTGAGCAGGCTACATTCATAACTATTGCCTAATTATCACTTGTTTAAAAGGATGGAATCTGGATTAAAAAAGTCTTACCTGCGGACCCGCCGGCAATAATCTGATGAGATGCTTCCCGAAGTAAACTTCTCGGTTTTTTGGTTGTCATGTTGAACTTTCCAATGAGTTTCCTGTAAGCAGACATTCAAAAAAACATCTAAACATTGGCACTACGCAGTTCATATTCATGTTCATAAGCTGCCAATGAATAAAAACCTACCCTGTCTTTGTTGAATCAATGACACAAGGTCTTCTCGTGTCACTCTTTAGGCTACTTTGATCAGATAAAAGCTGCTGGTCGCTGTTCAGTTGCTGCCTCGACGCCGTAAAAAGAGTCGCAGCGATATCATTCCGAGTGCTGCTGTCTGTGGTGCTACTGCATGTAGGGATCTGAATCTGATGGTATCAATTACTCCAAAACAGCTGCTTCACAAAACTCGTGCTGTAAAGAGCAAGCAAACTACATTATGTAAATTCACTCAGAAATGGAACCAAACGGCCGCTCGGAAAGTGCGACAAAGCCAAAGGTCGATATGGCCATAGCTCTGGCCCCATAGCTCTAATGCCGTCGCAAGGGCAGTAAGGCTATGGACCAGAGCTAATATGACCAGCATGTCAGACGCTTACAAACTATTCGAAATCACTATAATTAAAACAATTAATAATAATGTGAATAATTCATTGTACACACACATACAGACGTGTATTGCTGTACAGCTGTAGGCTATAATACTCAAAACAGCATAGGCCTATATATGGTGATGTCACGTGTAGCCTACGCCTCCTACCTTTATCATAGAAGTCCCAATTGCAGAAATGTATCTGGATTTATGAAAAGTGCTGGACTGGTTATATTCTAAACATTTTACACCATCGGCTTACATATGGGCATGCTACTTTTCTTACTTTGAGCTGTATCCTGTTCCTGTCAAACCTGTCTGCGAGGTAGATGAGACATACAGTTTGAATTGATTATAGGATACCGGTAGGTCCGGTAAGAATAGAATAGTGCTCAACTGGCCTAAGCCCAATTTGCCCGTAGGCTACCGGGTCTACCCAGCTAGCAAGTCATGGCGTGACACTGGCGTGAGGCGGTCCTATCAAACCGTCGACTCACGTGCCATCACTATCAAACCATATCCATCTGGTTCTATAGGCACATGACGGTTTTTGTTTGATTGAATACTTGACAGTTTGTAAGTGGTATGCTTTTACAATGATTGTTAAAAACACAAAAAAGTTGATAGATTGGTGATCTAATCACAATATAGATTAATGATTAGTTATGGATAATTTAGTTATGACAGCCTATAGAGACTATTTTAGCATGACCTCTTGACTTGGACTCACTATCCATTTTTCATTTGTATACATGTGTACAGTTTACAGTATTAAAGTGTTTGCCTGGAAGACAATACTTCCAATATTGAAGGGGCCAGCTTTGTGTGTTTGTGTGGATAATAGCGATGATTTGATTGGCTGATCACCCCATAGCAATGATTTGATTTGCTTGGCTGAGCAAAGCATGTATTGAGGATAATAAGTGAGGACGCAAATTGTGATTGGCCAGACTGAGATGATGTATGAGGATAAGATGCAAGAGCGCCCCTCACTTCACACGGGTGTGATTCCTTATTCTTCCACCAAAAATTGCAGTTCTGGCTTAACCGTGCAGTGCGCAAAGCCCACAACCATTGGCCAAAGGGTGGCGCTATAGCACTCAATTGAAAATGCAAACTTTGAACAGGCATAGCTCATGAACCGTTTGACGGTCTGTCTGTCTGTCTGTCTGTCTGTCTGTACCATTGGAACAGCTGCAATACCACTGGGCAGTGGCGCTGTCGGGACTTAATAGTGTGGGGACAATATTTGAAATTGAGAGTTGAGACCAGAGTGCAACTGCAGTTACTGCACGTAGGGTAGGCAATATAGCCAGAATGGTCATTGCGGCGAGAGGCAAACACAACGACAATTGCGCAACAAAATGGGAACGGTGCTAGAGAGACCACCAGCGCCGGTCATTCCCCAATAGTGCGGGCACATTCAGACCCAAATGACCCCCTCTCCGCTGTTTTTATTTATTTATTTATTTTATTGCGGAAATTGCAAATTGCGGGAATTGCAGAAATTGCGGAATTGCGGAAATTGCGGAAATTGCAAATTGCGGAAATTGCGGAAATTGCAATGCCATGGACCAATGAACCATGTAAATACAACAAATTGAGCAGGGCACTGCAGGGAGTTGCACCCCGTTCCGGTAAACCAGAAGTACGACACCAGTGCCTTAGTTTTTGTGTTGTCATTTACAGGTCCTTTCGTTGAAATGTAAATTTTACATTTCAACAGTAAAGTAATATATAAAGAAGAGAAACACAAAAGTAGCCTACAAAAATAACATTTTCGAATTACCTGTATTTGCTTTGATTTTTTAAACTTTCTCTAACCATTATTTGACACTTTTGGTTGTTGAAAAACAGCTTCTAACCATTATTTGACACTTTTGGCTGTTGAAAAATAGCTTCTAACCATTATTTGACACTTTTGGTTGTTTCAAAACAAGAACGCGGCCAGTGTGCCGGCCCGGTTCCGGCGAGCCGCCCCATGTCCGAAACGGTTGAGAAAGGTTACTGCACTGTCACTGTACTGTACTATAATACCCCAAATCATCATATATACTGTTAATACTGTATGTGCGTGTGTGTGTTAGGCTGTGCAACAGTGACACTTGGTTGTGCAAACAAACCCGCAATTTTCGTGCTCAGACACAGGGACGGACACAGCCAGCCAGCAAGCCAGCCAGCCAGCCTGAGACACACATACTGTAGCTGTCTAGTGGTTGCACCACTCAAAAATCCTGGTGGGGCCTCGTGGAGGTTAATCCGTCCCTGACTATAGCCTACATTTTCTGTTCCTCTTTTACACAAACACACACACACAATACAACACACACACTTACGTGCGCACATAATGCACATACAGCCCTATAAGCGTATAGATTTAAAATCACTTTCACATGTACCCTAAGCCTAAAGCCTGCAAAATAAATATAGTCAGCTGTTTTGTTCCAAACCCAATGAGGGTTTGGAACAAAACATTGCCTTAACTATCGCCAAGAAAACTATACTTTTAAACTGGAAAGCTAGAAATACAATAATCATTAAGCAATGGATAAATCTCCTCAAAGAGCACATATCAGTGGAACAAATTACATATTACACTCCAACAACAAACCTCATACTTAAACAAATGTAGGCCCACTCTAACGTGCCTGTTAACTAGCTTCACCGACACAGACACGCACACGCACGCACACGCACACACACACACACACACACACACACACACACACACACATTACAATTACATCAACAAAAATTCTCCACTCACCAATGCTTATTTTGAACTAAATTCCATATTTGTTTGTTTCGACCGTTGTTTTGGTTCTGTTACCATATTTGTATATTGTGTGTGTGTCTGTGTGTGTGTGTGTGTGTGTGTGTGTGTGTGTGTGTGTGTGTGTGTGTGTGAACATCTTTTTATTTCTGATCTGGCTATAATGCAAGAATATCTATGATCTGACAATAAAACAAAATAAAAAGTTTTTTGTGCATGCCACACTGAAATCTTTTATTTAATATTGAAGGTGGATTAGAAATCTCATAAAGCATTTTGGCTGGAGCACATTGCTCCATGGAAAAATTAGAGAAGTTATTCGGTAGTTTGACAAGCAATGGAGGTGCAGTGCACAGAGTCAGCATCAATGCTTATAATGAGTATTTCATTTCATAAAAGAGCAGCTATGGAACAAGGGCTTCAGACAAACCATAAAAATGAATGATTTATAACGCAAATTTGGCAGGAAAATGCCATTACCACTTTGACCCGTTTGGACAGAAAGTCAAAGCTGCTTGCAACCCCCAAACCAAACCCACACCCTAGATTCGCCATGTATAAAATATAACCAGTGTCAAGTGTAAATCCATAATTGTATAATGAGTGAAAAAAAGTTATGATGAGTGTAAAAAAAAGTGTTCTATTTCCCACGAGACTAAATTGCATAACACCGCGTTTCCTGGGTAAATTACACTCGAGGAAAGAAGTATTTCAGTATCTCAAGACTAGAAAATACTTGCAATTCTTTTATAATTTAGATTGAAATATATTTTATACAAAAATAAATAGATATAGAAACCATGTTTAAGTTCATTCATGGTTGTCTAATGTTGAAAATAAAACATCAATAAAAGTTTAGAAAAAAAATAGAATAGTTTGAGAAAGTAAAATATAGTCAAGTGCAGAAGATAATATTGTGGCAGCTATTTTATTGTCCACACACATACATTACACATCCACCGCTACAAACATTACACTCAAAACAATCTCTTTCACATAGTAACAAATATAGCTCTTAAATTATTCTGCTACATGAAGCAAACGGTCAAAAATCATGTAACTTTCTAAATATAACTGACAATTCTGGAAAACAGAAGGTACCTTTAAGCAAAAGCCCCAAAATGTTGGAAATTAAATAAATAACTACGAGGGAACTGACCAAGACAGTGGTTCTATCCAAACATTTCAAGTCATCAAAACATTTTGGTAGCTCTATTCTGTGCCCACTCTTAACCCTTAACCACAAACTTATTATTATTATTTAGAAAATAGCTGATCTACAAACTCACTATAACCCATCGTGATGCAGCGCATTGTGATCTTGTTAATCAGCTATTTTCTATACATTTTTGAAAATTGTGAATTATTATTATAATTTTGTCCAAATTTGGACACCAGGGTTAAAGTGGTTAACTGCTGTGAGTTAAACTTTTCTGTACAAAACGTAAGGCTTAGTGAGTGGATATGTTAGTGTTGTCAAAGGAATAAGGAATTATTTATCTATTCTACAGCAAACTAACAAAAAACAAACAAACAAAACAAAAACACATTCACACTAGTAATGTAAATAACACTACTAAACTTTCCTAGACACCTCTTGATATTATACATATTACAACATTGCAATCCCACAAAATTTGTTGTCATGTACCACAAGTTGAATGCCATATTGGTTGTAGAAAAAAAAGAAAAAGAAAATAACCCTACTAAAGTGCCAAACGGGTGTATAGTACCACACCATCAATTTGAGTAGCCAAAAAGTTTAGACCGTACTGTAGCATACTTAGCTGACATGAACTGATTTGTTGTGATGTGGTACTGGATACCCCTCTCAATTGTTACTCAGTAGGTTAAAACAAATGCTACTTAAGAATTGTCTGACAATTTGACCTGGGTCTGGTTGCTTGCATGTCTGCGACTAGACACATACAGTATGATGGGAATGACAAAATTAAGCCCATAATCATGGAACAGTTTTTCTTCAATGTTATGAAGACAACTATATACAAATAGATTAATATTAGATGCAGATTACATCTACAATTCAAATGTACAATTACAATCTAATTGCAAAGTATGAAAAACTAGCCACAGAATTTGTGTCAATGCACACTATGCTGTATCAGTGGATTTCAACAGGTCCCTTTCCGATAATACAGTACCGCTTAAGCATTATGTATACTTCTGTGTCAAAATAAGTAATTATTATTAGCTGAAACATGGTCATATGACAAGGTATAAAGTAGCAAATCCCCTTCCATCAGGTAGTCTATGGAGGAGCGTGTACCAGTGATCAATCACAATGATTGACATAAGGACGTTGCCATGCTAACTTCTAAGGGGTATTTTCAACCACACCCGTTCCATATTAAGTATAAAAGAGCATGAAAGCAACACATTTTTACTTTTTCATAGTAAAAAGGCTGAGGTCTGGAAGACTGGAATAGATGAACGCGAGGGCAAAGGCAAGACAGGGAGGTGTGGCCTGCTACTAAAATGACTCACCAAGTGGAAGTTCAAGAAGTGGCAGCCAGTCCTTGGCTCTCTGTTCTCCTTTAAATAACATTTTTTCCAAGGCTCGATCTTTAAGGAAGGAAGTTATCTTAATGTACACCTACAGTAAACAAAGCAGAGTTGGATCACCCTTTTGTTGTATAAATAAATACGGTCCAAATGAGAATTAATATCTCTGAATGTAAATCTTCATACATACCACAGATTCTGGAAAATATAAATAAAAAAAGGAAAATGATTTCCCGTTTCCGCTTTTGCAAAATGTAAAAAAAAAAAAAAAACCTCCTGTATGCAATGCATTGCACTCCAGGTGAATGAGGGTATAACGACGCTGCATTCTTCTATACTGTCCATGAGTGTTAACGAGTACAGTCCTCTCCCTGTCATACCCTGTGGTTTAACAGTTTTACTGCCACTAAGGTGCACCTTTAGGAGGTGGTCATTTATGCACTTCACAGTAGTGTTGGGCCCTTGGTGGTGTAGTTCATGGAGGGGAAGTGCCGACTGTCTACATCCCAGTGGCCCTGGGGCTGGTGGTGGGAGGAAGACGGCAGGATCGGGGTCCAGTGGTTGATGTAGCTCGCCATGAGTAAAGTCAATTCCAGGATCTTGGAAGGGGAAGGACAGGTAAGATCAAATTGGGGATAATAGCTTTGCCATTATTAATATTTGTTTCATTTGATTCTGGGGAGCTGGGAAATGCACACTTGGTCACACAGGATCTCTCGAAGCTGATGTGAAAACCTTTAGAAATGCAACTGAACTAGTGCTCAACCTTATTAGCATGTCCTTCTGTAGTAATGTGACTCTGTGCTAAGGCCCCTTTGAGATTGTCTGCAATATATACAAGATCAACCTGCTTTCTCCATTAGCCCAAGGTAGTTGAGTGTAATCCTATCTCATGAGGGTTGAATAAAGACAAAGTTCAAGTTTGCTTTTCCCTTGCTTACCTTCGCCAGTTAGAAAACCCTCATAACACTTCAGCAGTTTGAGAACTGATTTCACCAACCCATGGTTTACTTAACGCCTCGGTTGTTAATGCCTTAGATCATCTAGCCAAGTGATAAATAATGACCTGGACTAGCGTTGCAGAAAAGGGGAAACTTGGCTCAGCATTTGAAGGTCGGAGACTGTCCACAAATCAATCTCCGCTTGAACATTTGTCCAGATGTACAACAGGAAAGCTTACCTTAGGTTTGGCCATTGCAAACACCAGCTTCTCCACACTCTTCTTCCCAACTCCTGGCTCCCTCTGCTGGCTTACGACCACCATGAAGTCCTCGCAGCATCCACCAAAGGTAATGACAGACTGATAGGAGTACGTGATCAGGGTGTGCTAAAAAACAAAGGATTTTCAGTGTGAAACACACAGTAAAAATGAAACGTGGAACAGTTCCGTTTTTACTCTCGACCCAGAATAGACCATGTAATTCATGTCGGAACCTTTTCTGGTGGTCCTTTTTGTGTGTATGTGTAAGGTACAAATTGAGTGCAAAGAAGCGTAACATAATTTCCAATGATTTATTGTGAATTTATTTTACCATAAGCGTTACATGAGAGCACATGAGTGAGGCTGAGGCCAAACCGAGAAACGAAAATTAAGGAACACAAGCTGCCGAAAATTACAGAGCTCTAGCTAACATTTATATGTTGGAACTGCTAGATCCCTTGGGGTCAAGGGCGTTGAGTCAGTCATTGGTCATTTTCGCTTTCCTGTGGAGCTCTGGTGTTTCCAAACACCACAGAAGAAAAATCATTCCAGACCAGAGGGTCAACAAACTTCTGCAGCTGTGGCCTGGCCTGCAATCCAAACCTTTAGTTTTAAACCTGTGAATCCATGAGGCTTAACTAAAGAAAATAGCAAAATATTTTATTTATTTATATAAAACAGAAGCCTGTCGTCTTCATTTGCTCAATATAGAAAACCTTAAAAGGCAACGTTTCTGTCATGGACCTGACTGAGGACCCAATATTACTATTTATTATTAGAGATGATTGCCTGAGAGGTATAATTCCAGCTAGCATATCAGCTATAGCGTTAACTAAAACCATAACTAATCAATAATCGTTTCAGTCCTTTCTATCGTTCATAAAGTCACGCTGAAAGTGTTCCAAACTAACTAACTAAACGTTCACAGCTACAGTTATCGTTAAAGTTTATTTAGAACTATTTTAAATGACATATTGTGTACTACAAATGTATCCACGGGTCCATTTGGTTCCATTGGTAGTACACTCAGTTATACAGTTATGGGGGTCCTTGAAATTAAAAGGTTTGGGAACCACTGATGTAAACTGTTTCCCTGCTGTAGACTTACCATGGTGTAGTCCAGAACACACAATCCATCCTCATTGACAGCTAGCCACACCTGACTCTGTTCAACAGGAGAGGGCGGGACCGGCTATGGACAGGAAGCAAAAATAAAGTTAACCACTTGAGCCCTACGGGCTACAGTATATACTGTACTTTGGCGTGTGCCGAACAGCGAAGATAGCTGACCCACAAGCTCACAAATCGCTACTTCCCAACACATGAGTGAGTTAGTAGATAGGCTATATATTCGCTATAAAGAAAATCCACATTCACCTTTAATGACATGCCCAAAATAGAGAAGCCAGGTTGAAAGTTAGTCATGCTAGCAAGCTTCAATCATGTCTCACGAGTCCTGTTTTACAGCATGATAGACAAGCATGCAACCAGTCAAGGCATGTCTTGCATATTTGACAAAAGGAGTGTATTCATTTAATTTAATTTTAATCCATGAAAACAAGTCACAATGAGGCATATAATGAAACAAAGATGGTTAGGAGTGATAAGGAATCTATTTCAGCGTTTACCTTAGCACTGAAGAGTTTAGCGCCAAATAGAGGCCACTTCCGAGCTACAGTTAGATATATTCTCACACACTCCGATGCACTGCACCCACGAAGCACAGACCACTTAGTGGCCAGACGTTCAGTAAGGTCCCTGAAATGGGGTTAAAACACAAAATATTTTGTTTATAGTGGAGTCTTTAATCACATGAACCCCACCCCTTTGATGAATTGAACATGGTGGACCCTGTTGTAAACAAGTGTAATGCTTAATTGGGTCGTCCACTCACAGTTAACAGTCTTTGTATTGAGTTTGTGCTTGAAATGTACTGTAATTCTGCAAACTGTTAATACATATTTCAATCAAACAAAAAATCTAATCGCCCTATTCCGGGGACCAACCATGAGAGAAAGTAGCAGATCCTCAAGCTCACAACACGTGAACAATGCTGACAGTGTGTGTGTTTTACCTGAGCTGCTCATTACAGCAGTCCTGTTTGTAGCGTTTGGGGTAGAAGCGCTCTAGCACCTGCAATAGAACCAGCTGGGATTTAGGCTGAGGAGAAGCAGGAGAGGAGGTCGCCGGTCGCTCCAGATCACCATGTTCAACCTGGGAATGGAGGGAAGAAAATTACACTTGCTGATCTCAAGTCCAGAGCAAGGCTGTCAATTACACAGGACACAGATGTCACTGTCTGTCGATGAGAGAAAACAGAA